>NC_088169.1:112543559-112843559 GCF_028769735.1 Zonotrichia leucophrys gambelii
CCAGGCCCACACCGGCACTGCGGGCCCTGCACCGAGGCTGTCCCGGGATCCCCCGACCTCCCCGGGGCTGTGTGAGCAGCAAAGGCTGGGTGTGCGCTGTGAGGCACAGGGACAGGCTCTGGTGTCCGTGTGAGGCACAGGACAGGCTGTGCTGTATGGCACAGGGACCATTTTTGTGTACCCTGTAAGGGATAATGTGTCACCAAAGCCTGGCCTGACATACAAAGGGTCTCCAGGCCTGCCTGCAGCTGGAGCTGACAGCTGTGGGCACAGCTCTGTCACCCATAGCCCTGGGCTGCTGAAACCTCTTGGACACAATAAACTGCATTTTGGAGAGCTGCCTGGGGCCCTGCATCCCTCATTTCAGCTCTTAGAGCACTCAGCAGTGAGGTTTGCCAAAACCCTTCCTGCCTGTCCCTCAGTGCCCGCTCTGGACACGCATGTGCTCCTTTCTGTGCCTGCCCCTGGCCCCCATGTCCCCTCTCCTGTGTCCTGGGCAGCCTCAAGTGCCCCGTGCACCTCCAGGTGCCAGGAGCACCCAGGGGAGCTGGCCCCAAACTGGGGGCACCGAACTGGGCCAGGCACCCCCAGCCCCTCCAGCCACGAGCTGGAGCTGGGCAGTGCCAGGGTCCCAGACAATTCCCCACCTGTCAGGAAATGCCACAGCTTTGTCCCAGAAAGGAGAGAGTCCTGCAGCTTTAGTCCAGTAAAGGGAGAGGCACTGGGGAACGTGCCCAGGGGGGTTTTTCCTTCTCCCTTTCTTTCTCTCCCTCTCTCTCCTGTTTTTTTTCTCTCATTCTCTCTCCTGTTTTTTTCTCTCCCTCCCTCTCTGTCCCTTCCTCTCTCTCTCTTCTATTTTTTCTTTCTCTCTCTCTCTCTCCCATTTTTTCCTCTTTCCCATTTGATTCTCTTTCTCTCTCTCCCTCCATCTCCCTCAGTTTTTTCTCTCTTTCCCTCCCTCCCTCTCTCTTCTCTCCTATTTTATTCTCTTTCTGTATCTCTCTTCCCCTTCCTGTTTTTTTTCTCTCTCTCCCTCCCTTCCTCTCTCTCTCCCTTTTTTTCCTCTCTTTCTCTCCCTCCTTCCCTCATTTTTTTTCTCTTTTTTTCTCTCTCTTCCTCATTCTCTCCCTCTCTGTCTCTCCCGGTTTTTTTCTCTCTCTTGTTCTCTCTCTTTTTCTTCCTTGCTTTCTCTCTCTCTCTCCTCTCCCTTGCTCTCAGTACTGCAGCCTCCTTTAATCCCAAACTCCCAAACCTTCCCAAACCACCTGCCCCATTTCCCCCCTGACTCCTCTCAGGTGCCCTGAATTACCAGAGGTGATGAGCCCAGCAGCCCCAGGGACTGGCAGGGCAATGCTGCTGCTCTGGAGTTTCCAAAGGCTACTGGGGGCAGGAATCACCTCCAGAGCCCAGCAAACACTGCCTCACACACTAGCACATCCAGTGGGGTCCAGCAAGAGCTGCCAACACAAACTCCATGTGTGGAGGCCAAGGATGCCTGTGACTGAGTGCCTCCTGCAGGGCCAGGCTGCCCTGAGCCTTTTGGGACACCCAAAATCCCCCATGGGGGATCAGGCACAGCCTGGACCCCAAGATCCTCCAGGTCTTTTCCAGCCTGAATGATTCTGGGGTTCCTAGAGGTTCCTGGGGAGCAGAGGCACAGTGCAGGTGCCCCGATGTGAGTGCTGCTGCCCCAGGATGTCTCCAGCAGCCTTCACTGCACTCCCCAGCTTTGTGTACGTCTCTTGAAGCAGCCAAGTGCAGGGAGGGGCCTGCACCCATCAGGAAATGGAGTTTGTGGAACAAGGGATGTGTGCAGGGCCATGAAGCACTGCCTGCCCAGCTCTGCCTCAGGGATTTTCTCTGCTGGGCTCCCCACAGCCAGCAGGGCCTGTGTGACACCCAGAACCCATTTGCACATTTGGAAACCCTCCCCTGGCAGCAGGAACCACTCAGGGATCCCATGGCAAACTGGCTGAGCTCTGTGCCCCACTGCCTTCACGCGGCACTGCGGGCCAGTGCCATTCACACACACAGAGCCAGAACATCCCTGCAGCCCTGGGATGGCACAGAGCCACAGGGATGGCAGGGCTGGCACAGAAATGCTCTGGCTGTTCCCGTGCACTCCCGAGGAGGGTGAAGGTCAGGGGTTACTGCAGCCCCTGGAAAGGTCCTTGGACAATGCCCTGCAGCCCTGGAGATGTTTGGTCATTTGTGAGGGAATGGACAATGACCTGCAGCCCTGCAGATGTTTGGTTGGGGTAGACCTGGAATTCAGGGGCATTCCTGATATCCTCATGCTCCTCCCAGGGTTTATTTCTGTTGGAACACATTGGCAATGTGTCCATCACACTCCACCTCTAAGAAAGATAGCAAAACTGTGAGCAAAGATGGAAATGTTTAGCTTTAAAAAGTTAAATGTGGTGCATGAAGCTGGAAAGCTCACCTTTGAAGGAATGTGAATATAATCCCCCCACCCCCTGAGCTTTGTTATGGGTTTTCTTTTGTCGTATTTAGGGTCTGGAGATGCCCAGCAGGGATCAGGGTTTAGTGCTCTGGGCACAGACAGAGCAAAAGGGCAACATTCCTTGCTGTGTGAAATGCCAGCCAAAGGTGCTGAAAATCAGGTATAAATCCAGGGAACCCAGACAGAGAAAGCAGCTTGGCACAGCAGGATTAAGCTTCCCTAATATGTCCTAGACATAAAATCTGAACTGCAAGATTGTGGTGGGTTTGAAGGTATTTTGAGAACGAAGTTGCTTCTCCCTTTGATGTGGTGCTGTTCTGAACCATTCCTGGTGGATTGTCATTGCCAAGTGAGAGATGTTGTTAAACCTCAGCATCTGTTGGTGATCACCTGCATGTTCTGTTTCTATCCTTGCAGATGACTTTATTGAAAGGTTAAGTGCTTAAGAGCTTGGAAGTGATAAAAGCAAACCAACAAAGAGTTGTTTTCGCAATTAACTTTATTTTATTTTTCAAAAAGACCCAAATTTCATGCATAATGCACTGACTGTTATTGTCCTGAATATTTGCTACCTTTTTTTTTTTTTTTTTTTGGAAAAAAAGCAGAGGAAGATACTTTTTTGATGAAACTAGAGCTAGATCAAAATAAACTCTGCATTGTTCTGTGAAATAAACTGTCAGTATTCCCCTGCCAGTCTGTCATTGTTTTGTGTTATGGCACTACACAGAGGCTCCCACTGCCCAACCCAGAGAGTTCTCCCATGATTTTCTATCGGGCTCAGCAGCTCGATTTAACCCCAAAGGTTGAAAATCCCCTGTGAGCAGTTGGAATAAAGAGCAAATCACACAAAAACCAAGCTGGGAGAGAATATGAAATGTTCCAGAGATTTACTTATCCCAATGCATTTTAATTTGACACAGAACCCCTCTCTTCCCCTTAGACCCCATATCTTTTAATTCTTTTTTTTTTTTCTCAAAAAGAATTCCCTGCCTAAGCAGGGGGAAAAAACCCTCCAAATTATTTAGGGGGTTTTGGATGGGTCAGTAGGAGCAAGAAATTGGCAAGAAATTCCTTATCTCTTGGGTTCAGTGACAGGCTCAACGTGAACACGAGTGAAAATACAAAAATAAATAAATAAATCTATTAAAATAGAAGCAATAATAATATAAAAAATAATAGTATAAAATAATTAAATAAATAAACATTTATTTATTGTAGCCCCAATGGTGCTGCCATTCCGCCGCTCTCCACCGGAGGGCGTTGCTCTGCACCGTCGCGCTGTGTCCGCCAGGCGGCGCCCGCGGGCCCGGCGGCGTCCCGGGACTCCTCCCGGTCCCGGTCCCGGTCCCGGTCCCGGTCCCGGTCCCGGTCCCGGTCCCGGTCCCGGTCCCAGTTCCGAAGGTTCGGGACCCGCACCCCGCCCAGCAGGCAGCGGCAGATCCGCACCCGACCACCCCGGCCTCATTCCCCGCCGCGCAGAACGGGAATTGCTGCTTTTTCAGTGTCAAACCTTCAACTTCCAGCAGCTCTTCCCATGGAAAAGCTTCTAAAAGACAAATCCGAACGCTCCGCTGTGCTGGGCGCTTCCCTTACAGCTCCCTGACAGCTACACATCCTAAAATACTCCCAGGATTGCAGTCTCAGGCTAAACCAAATCGTTTCCAGCTAAAAACCCAACAAGGAAAACGTGCCAGCACGGAGAGCTGTCGCTGACCTTCCCCTTACAAGTGATAACTTGAAAAGTTCACAGCCACATCTTGCAGAGATAAACGAGGACAAAACCCTCGTTTTGCCCATAACCCTTATATTTGCAAACCTGTGTTCACCCCACAATCAAATGGCAATTTTCCTTCCTTGCCAACTTGTAAACTGCATCCCCACCAACACTCGGATTCTCAGAGTCCGGCACACTCCTCGCACACAGAAATGTGCCAGGACACACACAGATGCTCCATCTCCCTTTCTCCTTGCAGCCTTCCATGAGCACACCCCAGCCCGGGGCTTTGCACCTTCCTTCTCAGCTCTGTGCATCTTACTTTTTTCACTGTCAGATCCCAGTTTCTAACCCTAAAACATCAAGCAGGTGATCCCAATAATAATTTTTTAAATGAATTAAATATATATATTTTTGAAATTGAAATATATATATTTGAATTTGAAATTAAAAATGAATTATATATATATATTTTTTTTATATGTATATACATACATATATATATAAAAGTGGTAGCACAAAAAGCCAGCATTGGCATTCCCCTGCTGCCCACAAACTGCACCAAACTCCTGTGCACTTTCCCTCTCAGTTTGCTCATCAAGCCTTCGCAATCAATCCAAACTGAAAATTGCTGAGCTACAGCTGGCACAGATAAATGGCCAGGACAGGGACCTTGCCCATTGTGTTGGGGAAATTTTAATTTGCATCACAAGCCAGTGACAGTCACCCTGTCCTTGCAGGGTGCAGCTGAATGTGCTCAATGTCACCCGATTTCTGTCACCCAATTTCTGTCACCCAATTTGTGCCAGGAGAGAAGGAGCCAGGAGGGAGATTCTTTCCCCTGGCACCACCCTTGGGGTTCTGCACCTTCCTCCTCAGCTCAATTCCACCTCCCAAATTCAACCAAAATCCAATGATTGTTCCCACAAAACAGCCACCACCAACAACCTCAAAATTCAATATTTCAAGTCCCTTTCAACCCAAACCATCCTGTGACGATTCTATGAAGTATATGTGGGGATTTTTTGCCCATAGACATCAAGGAAAATGTAGTTCCACAATATGATAGGTTTGCTTTCTTTCTGCATAAAATTTAGCTCCTTAACACCCAAGTAAGAAAGAAAGAAATTAGAAGAGAGTTGAAATCAGAAGTGAGTGAAGAAATTGAGGTGGAGCCTGAAATGCAGCTGTAGGAAAGGTACAGGAGGGAGGCAGGAGTAAGAAAATGAGCAAGAAATAAAAAATAATCATAGGAAGAATAAAAAAATGTAATAAAAAAGACACAGAGAGGAGGGATGGAGAAATCCAGACAGTTTAGAAAATGAAATTCCCTCTTAATTCCTTTTAGGTCAGCCTTAAATAATCCTAGCAGAAAATTAATTAAACTTTGCACCTTTGCAGATTTCACTGAGGAAAGAAGCTACTGAGTTATTTTGGCAACCTTTATAAAAAACAAATTTACCAAAAACCATTTTCCCTGCCCACATCATTTGGGTTCCTACCTGCAGCTTCAGACATGTGTGGCTCTACCAGTCCTACATGATCTGCCATCTCCAAATTGCCCTTACAAGGAACAAAAAAATAAAATAAAATACACTGAGAACTGGATACTTTAGCAACTGAAACCTGCCCCAGGTGTTCAGGACGCACATTTTATCCAGGAGCACGCTGCAGGCAATCAGGAGAATGAGGTGTCTTCAGCAGGTGATTCATTTAAATCATCATATCTCTAAAAATCAGCCTGTAATGGGTAGCTTTTAATTTAGGAGCTGAGTCTGAGACAGCCTAAACAAAGCATATTATAAAGGAGATGTGCCAATACCTTCTATTGCTGCGAAGATCTGGAAATTTCATATTTTTCTGCCTTAGAGAAAATAATAAGAAAAAACATTATAATAATAAAAAAGCCCATAAATAAAATAGTAAATAAATTTTAAAAAATCCCAGACCCTGAAAAACCAGATCATAGTTCCTGTTCAGTTTTTTTAAAATTATTTTATAGGCAGTATTATTCTCTTTCTAGCAAAGTTATTGAAGTCAGAGAACACCGACAGCATAGGCAACATCACTTATGTAACTTTAATTTGTTTTCTTGTTTGTTTTCATTGCATCAGGGTGAATTGCCCCTTGCATGATGGTCATTTCAGTGGCCTTAAAAAACAAACAAAAAACCAAAACAAACAAACACAACAACAACAACAACAACAAAAAACACCACCAAACCTAAACAACCAAGAAAACCCAAAAAAACACCCCTAAAAGCAAGGCCAGAGCAAATTGACAGTGGCCTGAACAAAAGGCAGGGACTGATTATTCTGCTACCAAGTACCAAATGATATTTTATGTTATCATGGATGTGCGCATACCTAAACCTCAAATTTTGCAGAGAATTGCAAGCAAAGAAATTTAAAAAAAAAAAACAACTCTATTTGCTTGGTGTATAAATAGACAGATAAATAGATAATATCAGAACTAGAGAAAGGAGAAGAAAAATTGTCTTTCTTGCAATTTTGTACAGAATGACTACTAAGAAACACAGACTTTTAAAGAAATAGCTGTTAGAAATAGCTTCACATTCCCAGATGATCAAAGGAATGTTAAATGCTATCATCTAATGTAAATCTGAATGGGCAGCAGTACCGATTAATAACATCAATTAATCACTGTTTTTATATCAGCTAAGCTAAAAAAACACCAGATACAAACCCAAACCAACGAAAACAAAAAACCAACAAAAAACCCGACAAACAAATGCACAAGAAACAAACCAAAAAGAAAAAAAGAAACAAATCAACCAACCAAAAAAAAAAAAAACCAAAAAACAAAAACCACAAAATCTCTCCCTTTTTTGCACAAGTTTCGAAGGACAGGCTGGTTTTGGCTTATTATTGACACTTTTAAAATGAATTTAAAGCAGAAGTAAGAGCGCCGCGCCCTTGCTGCCCTCTGGCGGCCGCGGGCAGCACCAGCACGCCCCAGCTAATTAAAATGTAATTAAAGTGTCTTTACAATGTCATTAAAATGTAATTAAATTTTAGTTTAAATGTAATTAAACTATAATTAAAATGTAATTAATCACTGGCTGCAGGAACGAAGCCCGTGGTGCGACCCTGAACTTTGTCCTGCTGTGATGCTGTATGTGTGCTCTGTCGTCACTGGTCCAAAACCAGCTGGATTTTTAAACGAATTTAAATTCAAGCTTAGTTTAAATGTGTCTTCTGTGCGTGTCAGTGCTGTGTTTATTTATTAAAGTTTATTCATGTTGCTGTGCTCAGGACAGGAGGGGCAGGAGCTGCCAGGGTGGATCCAGCAGAGGGATACAGGGATGCTCAAGGGCATCTCTTGCTGAGGGAACTGGGCTGTTTCCAGCTGCTTGTGCAGCCACTCGAGCAAACAATGCAAATTCCAACGCACAGGAACCTCTTGCTTTATTTATAGCCTTACAAATCATGCAGGAGCTTTTATTTTTGATAAACACCGGATGCATGATGCTTACCAAATATCCTGTATTCGGATTGTTTTGCTAAAAATAGCTTCAGAGAAAGCAGGTCCAGCACTGGTAGTGATTATTCTGAGAAATCCCTGGCTTGGCTGTAGCAGAGGATCCTTTCTGAACCTGCAAATTTCTCCCAGCACTCTGTTTTTATTAACTGCACCCACAGTGCTGAGCAATCAGGTGTTACGCATTAATATTAACTTTCCTTTTCCCCACCTTTCTGTCTCAAAAAGAAAAGAGGCTTGACTTTGATTTTCTTCGATGTAGAAGTATTTATAGTACAAAGTTAAGAGCCCAGAGCATCTGCTCCAACAATTGTCCTGTATATTTTCCCATTAAAAAAACTCCAAACAAGCAAAACTCCACAAGCAAAACCCCAAACAAGCAAAACTTTCAGTGCTGTCTTAATGTCTTGTTCTATCCCTTGATACTCACATTCAAAATATTACACATGTTGTTACACATGCAGGTAAATATCTGTAAAGAGAAATAAATGGAAATACAGTAATGTATAATATGACTTACATGTTGATAGAGAACCATAGTGATCTATAATGGCAGAAAGGCTTATTGAGAGATTATTATATTTTACTAGAATAGAGGCCTGAAAAAAAACCCCCCACAGGCTTTTTGTCAGGTTTGAAATGTGTAAAAACCTTTGCAGCCCAGACTAAAGTTGGCAAATTTTACCAGCAAACGTTGAGAAATTCAGTTTCAGGGCAGACGAAACCCTTTGCCAAATCTGAATTATTCAGCACCAGTCAGAGCCAAGAAGAGAAAGAGCTAGAATGTCAAAAGGATTTATCAGATTTCTTCTGAAATGGAAAGAGTGACTGGAGTCATAAACAAGAGGCTGACACAGACACACAGACACACGCAGACATTCTGGTTCCATTCACAAAGCAGCAGGCAGCACTCCACGAGCCAGAGCAGCTTGGAGTGTCCTCCCCGCTTTTGGGACAGCTGATTTTCCATGCACAGCATCCTGGCTGTGTCTGGGCAGCCCTGAGGTGCAGCCTGGCTGCTTGCACTCCTAAATTATTGTGTTGCATTTTAACCTCACCAGGGAAGGGACTGAGTCAAGCTCAGATTTTGTGTGACATATCCAAGAGTGGGGAGGGGGAGGAAGAAGTAAAACAGTAAAACACCCAAACTGATTGCATTTCCATGCCCCAGCTTTGAAAAAGATAATTTGGCTTTAAAAATAATATTAATAAAAAGTAAAATACTTCAAAAACTTCAGCTGTTACCTCCCTTATGTTCAAAATCCCTGTTTCAACATGATGTTCTCATATTGTGCAGTCACCCACATGCAGCAGCATTTCTTACAGAATTAAATAGAGATTTTTTTGAAAATTGTCCATTTCCAAGCCATGATTTGAGCATTTCTGTATGATGGGAATCACCAGAGAGCCAAGGTGGACCAAGAAACAGTGTAAGCAAAATACATGTTTAGATGACATCTAAATATATAATATATTAAATAAGACTGATTTACTTAATAAGACCCAATAATATAGTATATATTATATTATATATACAATACAATGTAATACAATGTAATACAATATAATACAATACAATATAATATAATAATATGACTTAACAATATAGTCTATAATATATACTATATAATAGCATATAGTATCATATATAATAATATATAACAATATATACTATACCTAATAAAATAACATATTACTTAAGACTTAATAATATATTAAATCAGACTGATTTACTGTTTGCAATTTATAAAAAGGGAATCAATTCTACCAACAGCACTGTGAATCTTGGTTTCTGGTGCGTTTTGACTCTCAGGAGATGAATGCTGAACAAAATGAACTCCTGAGCTGCTAACTCGAGTTGATAACTGATGAGGTTTAGAAGGGTTAAACGCTCAGGAACACAGATTTTTCCTGGGAAAACAGCAGGACAAAGTGCAAGGCAGGGCTCAGGACCTGGCAGATGTTCCTCAGACCCACAGGAGCTGCATGAGCCCTTGCCACCATCCCCATCCCCAGCTGGGGCTGGTTAGCAATCTCAGGATTTGGAGGGGTCAGCTCAAATCCGTCTCTTTCAGAATTGCTATTGCTGAGCTTGTGATGCTTGTTCTTTTCCTTCAGGGTAAACACTTAAAAGACATCAGGATGGTATCAGTTAATAGAAGGGGAAATTTTATCCCATAATTTTCTTTTTGGACTCCTAACAGCTCATTTTCAGAAGGGAGAGCAGTGACACAGCAGTGATGCCTTGTTCTCAACACCTCCAGCATGCATCAGACAGGGAAATCAGCC
This sequence comes from Zonotrichia leucophrys gambelii, assembly GCF_028769735.1. Taxonomy (NCBI): domain Eukaryota; kingdom Metazoa; phylum Chordata; class Aves; order Passeriformes; family Passerellidae; genus Zonotrichia; species Zonotrichia leucophrys. Next base: position 112,553,528 of record NC_088169.1, read on the forward strand.
TGCAACACACAGAAATATTTCCTGACCCAGATTCAGGCATTTTATGAACTCTGAGCCTCTTGCTGGCTGCAGAAATAAAATGCTGTGCTGAAAGTAAGGAACACTGAGAGCTGTCAGAAGCAAAGGTCTTTGCCCTCCCTTGCTGTGCGCGGTTAAGGAAATTTACATGGGATTTCACAACAAAAATTAATGCATTTTTCTCTCCCGAGAGCCTCTCCACTTGATTTGTTCCATTGTTTCTGCTGGGCAGTGCAGCACTGAGTGCAAAATGTGACATGGGGAGAGTTTGCTGAGTGCTACCGCAGAAGGACACCTGAGCAGAGGGGTGGCATCCTCCCAAGTGACACGTCCTCCCAAGTGACAGGCAGCAAGGCAGGGCCCTCACACTGAAGTACCAAAGACCAAGAGGTGTCTGAAACAAGAATTTGGGGGGTTAATTAAAATAGAACAAGTCAGTGTTAAATAATCCCCATTTAAACCCAGATAACAGCACTCTGCAGACAGCAAAAATAGAAATTACCCTGTTGCACTTTCTTTTGAAGCTAAGGAATACATTTAATTTTACTGCATGTGAAAGTATCCTAATGTTTTCCAAGAACAAATGTTCAGTTTTTTTGAAGTAGGCAATGTGGTTCATTACTGGCCCCATTCACTGCCCATTACAAGAGGGTCTTTATACATGGCTACAACATGAATCTATTAAAAATTGTATGGAAATGGCTTCAGAGATTTTTTATTTATTTATTTGTTTGTTAACAAAGTGTTCTGTATTCATTCCTTCTAAACTGAAATGATTCCTTCCAAAATTCAGATGGCAGCTCTGGTGTGTCACTTCACAGTCAGTGTCACAAGGTCATCTGGCCTGCTGATTTTTTCCTGTCACTGCTAAAATAAAATGCACCCCTTTATCTCAGCCAACATGAATGAATGATAAAGTTTGGTTTCCCACTTCCACATCCCGAATCCTTTTCCCTGCTGAAAATCCTTTTCCTTTTTCCTTTTCCTGCTGCCGATCCCTAGATGGCCCAAGCTCTGTCCTGTCCTGAATGGGATGAGCCCCAAATTCCCTCTCTGACTGAGAAAGCTGCCTCTGTCTGCCCTGCCCTGCTTTCCAAAGGGAAAATAAACCCACTTGAGCCAGGAGGGGCTCTGGGAGCAAGCAGGGTGAAAATTCCCCTTGCTTTCCCTATGGCAGGACTGTGTTTTTTAATAAATTCAGTAAAAAAAAACCCAAAGAACCAAAAATGCAGCAGGGGCTGAAAATGACCCAGCTGAAAGAGTATAATTGGATTTGGAGAGGGGAAGCCTGTTTCAAAAGCAAATTCTTGGGATGCTTGTTTTTAAAGGGGTAGCAGCAAGCTCCAGGAAACAACGAAGCAGCCGCTGGAAAATGAAGGAAAAACAAGGGTACAGCAAGGTCTGACCTCAGGACTTGCCCTGGTTCTGCAAATCTCTCACATCCTTGGGAAAAAATAATCCCCAGCTCAGCAGAGCCCAGGTGAGCGGCTCCAGAGCATGAGATCCCCACAGAGGTAAAAAGGGCAAGAGCAGAACAGGACAGGGAATCAGCTTCCAGCCACCTGAGACAGGGAACATTTTTGGCACAAGTTTTTAATGTGATTTTGTAGGTGCTTGCGACTTAAGCAAGCTCCAGTGGTGCTGGAAGCAGGTTCTTTGCAGTTGCAATGCACAGCTGAAGGAGCAGGGCTCAATTTATGCAACAATTCTGTGGAATCATCAGCTGAACACACTGTGGGACAAACCCTAGAAAAAAATTCATAAATCTACACTAAAAAGGCAAAAAAAGCATTACCATTAATGCTTCATCTTCAGAGCAAGAGGCTGCAACAGCGCCTGCCTTGAATTGAAATTAAAAAGCTTCCAGGAGACTGCATAGTTTTGTTCAGGGTGAGCCAAAATTAGAGGCAAATTAAGAGATGGCAAAGTGCTGAATGTCTCCATTACCCAAGCAATTTCTCCAGAGGGCCAAATTAATTCTAACCTCTGGGGGATTTTGGTCTGCTCTACAGTATCCTTATTTTGTACAGGAAAGCCACAGTTAAAATCTGCCTCACTGAGGGTTCAGTGAATGCTTCTGCAGAGCAGCCTGGTTTTTTGGAATTTGCCTTTTTTTATCAGTTGATTTGCTTTCAGATCACACATGGTAACAGCAGGAGGGTTTTTTACTGTAAAAATGTACGTGAAAAGCACACAGAGGAAAAATTTCATTGCTATTAGGCCGGATAAATGTGGGGGGAAACTGATTTTCCTCGTGATATTTGTTCTGCAGAGGCCATCACTTTCAAGTCAGCTGCATCTGCCACAAACGGTGCTAATTCATAAAGGATTTCATCAATTCATCATGCAAATTAAAAAATTTCTGCACAACAGTTTCCAGCCTGGACACAAAGATACCCTGTGTTAAATACAATTTCCTGGTGCCAGGGGACAGCAACGAAAGAAAAACAATAGATGGATATATTGCAATATACAGACATAATAAAAAAGAAAAGGCTGATAAAATCTTTTGATTCCAGCAGTTCCAGTATATGGTTTATGTTCACTTTTTACTACACCCTCTTCCTGTTTGCTTGAGAGCTTATCTTTGACGAAAAACATCATTGTTTAAGGTCTGACTAATACCCACACAAACAAGGACAGGCTGAGAAGGACGCGAGAACTTCAGATTTCTGTACAGCAATTGCATAAGTTAGACTTTTTTTTTTTTTGCCTAGAATAGGACCACTTTTTACATATATAGGTAAATTTTATCACCAATTATACAAAAGCAAACAGTTCCTATTGGGTTACTTGCAATGGTTAATGATAAGTGTGTCCCTAACTCTCTTGGGTGTGGATTTAGGCTCGTGTATAAAAAAGGCTTTTGCTTTTCTTTAAGACCTGAGGGACATTTAAAATCAGGCATCTCAGCAAGCTTTTGTACTATGGATTTCAGTATTTACTTTCCCTAAATAACCTCTTTAAATGTTTCTGTTTCTTCGCACTTCTCTGCAGGAAAAACAATTTGCTAATATCAAGCATTAAGGGAAATTTGCGCAGGAAGAGGCAAATCAAATCTCTGATTTGTTCAAACAAGACACTCCCTTCCTCAATTTCCTACCTCCTTTCATTGAAGACTATTACATTCAAATTACATCCTACAAATTGAATGAAACAGAATTCCTCTCTTACCAGTTCCAGCTTCATGAGTAACCCCATAGACACACACACCCACTCATCTCAAAATTTATACAAAGGCTTAGCTGCAGCTATATTTGTCTTGTGTCTAAATGCAAATGGTCCCAAAACACTTAAAAATCAGCGGTTTGAGTTGCCACAAGTGCTTCTTTTTCCTTTTCTTTTCTATGGAATTCTTCCTATCCTCCCTGGTACACTGAGCACGTTCTGCAGGGTCAAACACTGCCCTGCAAAATCACACTGAAATGGGACTTTTCTCTCTTTGCAGCCCTCCCTGACAGGTTTGTCACAGGACACGTTGGGAGAGCACCCAGCTACTTCACCAGAAGTGAAAAAAGGAGTTTAAAAGAGTCTGATTAATTGGACAATTCATCACCAAAATCTGTCTTTAGAGCATAGTCAGTATTTGCCTCACAGCCAATTATCGGTTATTTTATGGGGATGAAAAAAATTACTCCAAAATACTATTGCTCAATTTACTCAAAAATGCTATTTCTCTATAATTTCACAGTTTAGCTTCTGCACTCTAACATCTCTATTTTTTAATTTTTTTTTAATTACTCTGCATTTTCCCAACGTCTGTCTTTGAGCGGGCAGGAAAGCAGGACTCTGGTCCCCTATAACTCATTTGCCAAGCCGTGCTAGCAAATCCCTTTAAAGAATAACCTGGCTGGCCCGGGCTCTCATGGAGCAAAGCGAGGATTTGGCATTGCCAGCCTGGTGGAGCATCCAGGCCCTGGAGTTCACGGGGCCAGAGGCCACTGCTGAGCCTTCCCCTCTGTGACAGCAGAACCAATTTCCTCTGGGCTTTATTTAGCAGGCATGTGGCCAGCAGGGGAAGCAGCCCTTCCCCCAGATGTGCAGCACAAAAAGAGTTATTTATTTATCAGCGAGCTCCAGAGCCAGGCTGTGCTCAGAACACAGCTGGCTTCTGTGGGGCACAGCAGCTCTCCTGTTCCCTGAGACAATGCCTTGCAGCACAGCAAAGCTCAGCTGTGCCTGGAGCCTGTTTTTGGGCATTGTTCTCCTTTAGAGGACACTGATTTACACCCATTTGTCACCAGGATTCCTGGAGGGTGGGAGGGTTCACAGGGAAAATGTGGCACTGGCAAGGTGAGCAGCTGAAGGAACACTAGGTCATCTCTGCTGACCATTCCAGCAGTTCCTTAAAAACAAACATCTCTCTTCCCAAAAAACCTCCTAAAACTGTGGCCTTCCAGCTTTCATTGTTAAAAAAAAACCCAACAAAATATATATTAAATAATTCTAGGTTCCTTTCCCAAAACAATTGGCTTTCTCCTCTCCCACTCCGTTAGGGGAAGTAACTCTGTACTTTTTGTGCATAGAAAAAAGTACCTCAGATATAAACCATGAGATTCTTCTGGAACTAAGAAGACCACAGGTATTAATTCATGGTAAATTGTGGGATTGGACAAATTCCCTCCATTAGGACTGTTTCAATATTCTTAATTCTGTCCTTCCCTCCAAAGCCACCTGTGTCCTTTACAACCACAAAGAGCAAAAAATCTCTCTTCTAGAGCCTTGCAATTGTAAGAAATAAAACCAAACATTTACTGATTTACTGAACTGACAGACTGAAAACATTGTAAAATCATCCCTCCAGCACTTGCATTTAGACTAATAATAAAATAAAAAAATCTTTCTGGAGCAGGCATCAGTTAAAGCAGGACATGTCTGGGACTGTAACGGAGCCATCCTAAACCTGGGCACTTTCAGAGCCTGGGTTTTAAAACAAGTCCTTGCAGATGGTTTTGAGAAATTTATTTCTTTTATCCTCGTTTTACTGAATTCTAGAGATTTTTTTTTTAACTGTAGGGCATTTCAAAGCATCCAGGCTTTGGTCTGAGTCAGAAAATTAGAGCTACAGAAATCTCAGACTCCTAGCCCAGTCCCACCAGCTCCATCCCTTTTCTGGGACATGATGACACAATTATCTTGAGAATAGATTACTTCTTTTTTTTCTTTTCTATTTTTTTTTTTTCATACATGTTAAGAAACCACACCAATAACTGTAAAATGAAACTGCAAGTATTCACTGACTGAGACAGAGGCTCGACACAAGAAATTTCAGAGCACTGAAAAATAATTTACCCCAGCAGGAGCAGGATTTTACAAGGGAAATTATTGGCCAACTGCAACTCTTGGCAGGACTGCCAGCTCCACTTATAAGAAATTATGTGCCCATGCAAATCAGCCAGCTCTTGAAAATCCACAGCCCCCAAAAGCTGCACCTCAGTCATGCAGCCAAAAGGAAAGGTTATTCCTTCAGTGTTAGCCATATTTTGTCATTTCCAAAATGACTGAATTAGAATGAGGGAAGGGGGATCTTGACACCCTAATTCTGCTCTCAGGCTTTCTGCAGGGCCATATTTCTCCCTCCCTGGTTTCTGAGGCCACACCTTTAAGGTGGTCAGGGTGAGGGCACGGGGTCCATGGGGAAGGCCATGGGAATGGGGATTTTTGGCACTTTGGGATTTGCATGGCTGAACTTGGCTTGTCCCACTTTGTCCCACCAAGTCACACCTGAGCAGTGTGACTCCATGAAGAGAGAGCAGATATGAGTGAGGGGAGGCAGGAATTCTGTTAGTCTGAAATTCTACAGCTCCCTCTCCTTCCAACATGCCCATCCTTCTCCCTGAGGACACTGGGAAGTGGAATTTAGGAAGAGAATCGTGAAATACCTCTGTGCAGCTTTCCTCCCCTCCTGAATGCAGTGCTTGCCTCACTCTCCATGCAGGAACAGCTGAGGGATGTTTGGTTCAGCTTTTCCTCTGTCCCAAGGCCTGAATCTCTGTGAGTTTGGATCTGGATGCTGCTCCATGTGGATCCTCTGCAGCAAAGAGGCACAAAGCAATCCCTGCTTCCTTTCCAGCCCCAGCCAGTCTGTGAGAAGAAGTCATATCAAGAGACAAATTACAAAATGAAAGCTTAATTCTTTTGCAGCGTCTCAATAATTTTAAAATTAAACTAATCCTTAATCTCACCAGGGAGTTTGAATTTTTGCTTAAAAACAGTTGTCACATTATCTCACCTTAAATAAATCAATTTTCTCTCACACACCTTTTTATTTAGCACTCTTTGCCCAAGAAAAGTGCAAATTTCATGATGGGAGGAAGACAAAAGATAAAAAGACAGCAAGCAGAAAGAGAATGGAGGAGAAAGAGAAGATCATATGGCTCAAATCTCAAGGCAGATTAATGTTCTCCTCGTGTGCTCAAATAACACAAGGACATTTTGTTAATGTAGAGCCCAGCATATCTGAAAGGCCTACTCAGCTGTGGACAAACGTGAAAAAAATCACCCTCACCAATTTTAAACTAAAAATAAATAAATATAAAAGAATCAAAATAAAATGCTTCCTTTGTTGTGCCACTACCGAGATTAATTATACATTAATATAAACTGTAAGAGATAAATTATCTTTACCAGCCGTTACAATACCCAGTATTTCTTTTAGCACCTGCTAACAGCTTTTAAGAATACCTGATGTTTGCAGCATTGCCCAATATTTACATTTCAAACAAAACAGGAAAGCTTCCTGCTCTCAAAGCTGTAATTTCTGATAAAACCACTTCAAATAATGCCCTTACCTCCTCATCTCAAACTCAACAGCATCACTTCGCCACTTAGCAGGCACGTAAAAGAACAACAAAGGCAGTAAAGGTAAGCACCCAACAGGCAAGAAATTCAGTAATCACAGAGAGCATCACAAAAACATCTTAACCCCGTCACTTACAGCAAACACCGGCCTGCAATCAGCTCCTTTATGGACAGAAAGTCCAATTCCAAACCCACCAGCTGTTCCTGACCAGCCAGCCAGGCTTTGCTTCCGAGGCATATTCGCTCTATCTATCTATTTCATCACCTGGGGCACATTAAATCATCAGCAGGGTCTGGGCAGGGGAGGTGCAGCAACCTCCTGCCCTGGGATGCTGTCTGTGTTTTCCCTGATTTCCCTGCTGCTGTGCCATCCCTGCCCTGGATTTCCTGCTTTGCCACCTGTGCCATCCTTTCTCTGCTTTTTTCCCCCTGATTTTCCCTGCTGCTGCGCCATCCTTGCTCTCCATACAACTGCACCACACTGGGGAATGTGGAATATTTCAAACCCCATAATGAACCCCCCATAAACCCCAATAAGTACCTCCAGTCATAATTTTGATTTCAGCTTTTCTGGGCTGAAATCCCCTTTCAGAGAATGGAATGGGCAGATTTTATTCCATTTATAAAGTGAATTTCATTGACCTCAGGAAGCTTTGCTGTTATCAGTGTGTCCACAGGCCTGTACTCCTTAATCAAGACACTGATGACTGCATTTATTGTTACTGTGTAATGCTACCACATGCATTTCACTCCCCAGCCTCTCCTCGTCTGCCAGTGAGCAAAGTGTTGTGGAAAATCACTTCATCAGGAAGGAATCAGAGGCCGTTGCGAAATTTTCCTTGGAGTAATCCGGTAATCTGGCAGTTTTCTGGAGGAGCTGTGCATCTGTGATGTGCGGACATCTCATTGCTAGGGAACACAGCTCGCCCATGGTTACTGCTCGATGTTGAATTTCAGCTCAAACAACAGAGCTGTAACTGCTGCTCCTGCATGACACAGACTTCGCATTTGTTTGACATTTCATTGTTTAAACCCGGCGTTTATTGTTTCCCCAAACAATGCTGCCATTCTCAGATTTTAAAGCGCTGCTAAATGCGCTTTTTCTTCTTAGGCTTCCTCATCTTTTCCATCCCAGACCCTGCTGAGGAGCAAGTGGGGTGGGTTTCATTATCTCCAGCCAGCTCCAGTGGCAAGTGAGGTGAAATTTTGATTTTCCAGGGTGTTGGATGCTTATTTGTGAGAATCTCTGTCCACTAAGGCAGAGGCATCAGCAAACCTCGTGTTCTACTCAGTTCCTGAAACGTTCTGAAATTTCTGACAGCCCAAATATTTAAAGGCAGGGGATATATGTTAGAGAAGGTGTGTAACACCCACCCTCCTTTGAAGGTGGACATGAGAGGGAAAAGCAGGATTTTTCCTTCCCCAAAAAAGGATTTTTCCTTCCCAAGAGGATTTCTGATTTTTTGAATCACACAAGAAAGAAGGCTATTTAATTTTCTGTATGCAAATACCATTTGCCAACACAGCTTTAACCAGTGAAGTTGTTCCTGTCCATGCAAAAATGCAAATCTAATTCAGTTCAGCAAATTAAACTTCCTTGTAGGTACAGCTCAGAATGCTCTCAGAATAGAATAAAGGATTTGGGCCAGTGTAAACGCATCTTCATGAGGATTTTGTGCTGTTACAGCTATAACAAATGGAGCTGTGCTTTGCTTTTTTGTGTTCTCAGTGACATGACTATGCCAGCAATGCTTTTAAGAGCAAGCCTGACTGGGGCAGGTCCTGTGTGAGTCTGTCAAACAGCCCCCAGCAAAAAAGCAAACAAGCTCTCACAGTGAAACGAGAAGGGAACCGGCTACAAAACACATCAGGCTCCACTGAAGGAAAACACGGAGGAGATTTAGGTATCCTGGACCTTGAGGATGCTCAGGCAAAACCCATGGCCATGTGAATCGTGTCAAAAGCAGCTGAGCACCTCGCCCCAAAGCTAAGGGCTCTCCTCTGGAGCCCCCAAAACCACATGTGCCAAACACTTCATCTTTTAGCAGCTCAGGTTTTGACCAACAAATTATTTCCATCCTTTGGAGCACTTTCCTGGCATTCAGCTGAAACTGAATGCAAACTGTAGGATCTGCTTTTCCTGGTGCTGAAAAAAATCCACCATTTCTCTGTTTTCCACCACACAGCCCCACAACAGGCCAGGTCTTTGGGACTGTCTGGAAAACACCTGGTCAAACCTCACTCCTCATCCTGGTTCTCCTAAAGGACCCTCCTTCATCACTGATATTAAAACAGACAGATGAAAACACCTGGGCCAAAAGGGTGGTTACATTATGAATTTGCATTTCCTGCTCTCTGACAGTGTTCCTCTTCAGGTCAGGCCACTAAACCAGAACTCTGCTAAATCTAAACTAAATCCTGATTTAGCAAGGTCCCTTACAAAGCTGTTTGACGTGCATGACTGGGAGCTGCTCTCTGTTCTTGCTAATTGTGCCCTGATCAGCCATAAAAGCAGCTTTTCTGCTCCACAAACAGACACCAAAACAACCCTGTCCAGTGGGAAGCTCTTTCCTGCATTCTCAAGGGAATCTAGTGTGGGAATCTGGGCTTCATTTTTTATTTTTTGAATAAATAATCAGTGATGCCAGACACTCAGTTCTTGCAGTAGCTCTGAGCTCGGAGCAGTTCACTGCAGGGCTGGGGTGGATTCTGATCCTCCTGAGGCTCAGGGGCAGCCCTGCATCCCCAGGGAAATTCCTGGAGGTGGGAAGGGGAACCTGGCCAGAGAGGCTCCTCAAAGTCAATAGTTTCCTTTACACCACCTGATATTTCCAATATCTCCATCTCCTCCTTCAAGTCCTGACACAGCCCTCTCAATACTCAAAAGATATTGTCCCTATGCCAATGGCAGAATTAGCTCTGAATTACCTGGATTTTGCCAGTTTAGATCAGATTCTAAATTATTTCATGCAGGATTTTGACATTTATTTTTTTTAACGCCTCTGACCCTCTTGTCTGCCAGGCAGTTGTTGTTCTGGGGGCTCTCCTTTCTGACATCAGCTACTATGCCTTTAAAAGTGCAAATAAATACAATTATAAATTAAAAGAGTGAAGAGGAAACATGTGCAGAGGGCTTTTTTATTTTTTTTTATTCATCAAAGGCAGCTGAGCCCCTCTATGCTTCCATGTTGTGCTTTGCATTTGTTCCAGCAGGAGGATAATGAGAAATGGAAAACATCAGTGTTCATTATTTTAGCATATCCCCTAATATGTGTGCTGGTTCACTGGGAGAGAAAAAGGAGAAAAACTTAACACTGCCTTTAATTCACTTCTAAATCTGCCCAGACCTGATTCAGAAGTCTTATCTCAAATATCTGTTTCAAAATTTTCCACAGTTCAAAATTCCACAAAAGTCCTCTTCTCTGCCTCTCTCTTCCCTTTTGCTTTTCACACAGTTTCATCTCTATGAAAATATTCTCACCAAAGCCTGACCTCTGGGGTTAATTCAACATGTAATTAAGACTCAGATTAAACACAAGAAGGCAAATTTTCCTTTGGTCTCAGGTTTAACCAGGGCTTCCCTGAGCCAGGATGGGTATAGAAATTCAATTAGAAAAAAAAATTAGAAAATATTCTAATATTTTAGAATCTTTAAGTTAAATTGTGCTGTTGACAGAGAAATTTTTAATCAAAATGTTTGAATGTCAGTTGTTTTCTCATCCCTAATTTCATCTCCAGTTTAGTACATGAGAAATGGCACAAAGTGGCAGCAGACATTTAAATTGTTTGGGACAGGCATCTTGTCTTAGTTATACTGAAAAAAAATATATATTTGGTGCACAATTAAAATGGCCACTGCTCTCAGCTTGCCTGATTATAATCTCTACCATATGACTCCGCACTTGGAACATGCAGCTCCTTTTTGTGTGTTTGCAATAAAATATCCTATAGCTGAGAGCAGCTAATACTGGAGAAAATACTAATTTCCAACTGGGATATCTGTGAATGATCATAAAATAGGAGAAATTCAGATTTGCAGCACTGTGACACAAGGGTACGACATATTAAAGAGGACAGATTTAGCAACTCAGGTTCTGGATATTTAGATTTAGGTGTTGTCCAGGGGTCTGGAATCTCATCAGCTGCTGGTTTTGGGATCCTCAACCCCACTGAGGCTGCCAAGCACACCTTCCAGGCAGAGGGGCTGCAGGAAACTGCACTTCTCTTGCCCAACATGAAATCCCTTTTGCACAAGCCCCTCTTGCTTGCTGTGGGCTGTGAAAGCCATCTGCGAGTCCAAACAACAACGCTGCTTTCATCTCCACAACAATCCTCTCTGCTGCCCTGGGCTGTGGGGCGCTGATGATGTTTGTTAAATAACCCATGTTTGTTAAAACAACCCACGTTTGTTAGAACAACCCACGTTTGTTAGAACACCCTGCTCCAAGCACCGCTGCTGAAGCTGATAACCGTGTTTTGACTTCCCTTCTGCCCCTGTTTTGTGTTCTGAGGGTGAATGTGGGCAGGAGTGAATGTTTGGAGCTGTTTTGCTCCAAAGCATGGGATAGATCACCATGGAGGGGACATCCAGAGGGTGCAGCCTCCCCACAATGACATAACCATACATCAATCAAGCTTAATTGTGAGAGACAATCTTCTCATTATTCATCTATAACAGTTCTGTCCCTGTTTTGTGTTCTGAGGGGGAATATGGGGCAGGAGTGAGTGTTTGGAGCTGTTTTGCCAGGAAAGCATGGGATAGAGCACCATGGAGGGGACATCCAGCCCTGCAATCTCCTGGGCTGCTCTCCTTCTGCCTCCACATGTTGTAACACAGAGCTGTGCTTGTGCAGAACGGGGCAAAATGCAAATATTTCAGCTAAGTGCTCTCTTACACTGCTGCTGTAGCCCGGACACGTCCGTGGGATCTGGATCCCTTTGCTGTGTGTGGGTGACCTTTGCTAGGGATAAAACTTCACCTAATTACACCTCCTTTGCCTGCAGGGAGCTGATGAGCACAGCCCAGCCACAACTCTGGCACTGCCTGCTGAGCAGCCCAGGTTATTCCTCTGATGATGCCTTTCTGAATTTCTCTGTATTTCCTTCTCCATTCCCTACCTTAGATAGTGGGTGAAGATATTTTGTCTAAAACATCCCTATTTTTCCTATAAAAATCAACAAATCACATCACTTTGCATCTGCTGACCCACCTATGTTGTCAAAATGATAAAAGCAAAAGTCTCACTTTTTCCTGAAACATCTCCACTGTTTGGTTGATTTTCAATGAGTTTTGAGGGGTTTTCTCATTTACTGTTAGGACAATTTGAAGTAGCAAATCACATTATTATTTTAACAGTGCCAGAGGAAATGAGCTACTCCACATTTTCTAGTTACACCATCTACAGTGCTAACCCAGCACAGAAGCCACAATTTCACATCTCATCAGTCTGGCAGGCTCCAGGTTAAGTTCTCCTCTTCAAACTCCCAGTTATTTTCTAACCTAGATGGTGAATAAAATATATATGCACATACATATTGATATATACAAATAAATAGTTCCTTCTTGTATTTATAAAACCAGAAAGGGATTGGCTGCCTCCTGAATAATGTTAGGAATAAAACATTCCCCAGCATTTCTGCACTTCAAAGCAATGCCCAATGAAGTGTGATGTGATGAGAATTCTCTGAGATTCAGAGGGGCCAGGACTTTATCCACAGAATAAAAGAGGAACTATTTCTGCAGAGACAGAGTCCAAACTTTGGCAAAGGAAGTTTTAATAGATTTTTACATGACACAAAGCCAAAAGTATCCAGAAATGACTGATGTCTCAAATTCCATGGCAAAAATCCAATGGAGCCCAACAGAAGATTTTCTCTTGACTGCAGCGGTGATGAGATCAGGTATGAGGGAGCAAAAATCAGCTTTTGATGTTTAGTATCCATTTTAACATCATAAAACACATTAGAACAGCTCGTTCACACAGGGCTTCTTGGAAAAGCAGCATCAGGAGAAAACTGGACAGGGAAATTCTCCAGGAGTTGGTGAGGGAAACCTCTGACTGCTCATGAATGGTTCTGGCTTCTGACTGCTCCTTTCCCACCAGAGTGAGGCAAAACTGCTGCTTCTGTACATATTTTGTAGGTTCTGAACACACTGACAGTGCTGCTCCCTCCCCAAGCTGTTATTACAGCCAGTGGCATCACTATGGTTGCACTCCATTTTCTGGAATAGATGAGTTAGTGGTTAAGTAATAAAATACAAAATTACCTCTTTTAAAGTGGTGTGTGTGACATTATGGGGAGAGTTTTCCAAACCTCTTCACTAAACACAGGTAATTAGTTGCCTCTTGCTTAGTATTTTCCTCAGATTCCAAACTCTTTCTGCTCCATGGACTGGTTTTAGTCCAGTGAAATAAAGACACTCCATTTCCAAAATTTATAGGGTTCATTTATTACCTCTAGTAACATATTATACTGTATAAATACTCTATCCTTGTTATATGTCCTTTTAAAAAAGCGATAACTTAGAAGATCACATTAGACAAGAAGTATAAAAATAAATACGCTCATTATATGCATTTATTACAAATTATAACCCTTCCCAGAAGGGAGAGAAATATAAAATACTTATGAAGTATATAAAATCTATAGTAATATATTTTACTATATACATATGGAAAGCCATATTCTCTCATGGTCTATGGACTGGCACAATCTTCAGTGATGTGAATGCTGGCGTTTCGCTGTGGATGGACCTGCTATCCCTCAGCTTTGCCTTCCCACCTGATCAGTGACTGAGCTCTACAAACCCAGCAGAGGCCACAGAGGACACACCCATTCATAATGGGATTCTCTTCTCTTTTCCTTTTTAACTCACATAATAATCCATTGGCTGGGGTAAGGCCAAAGGTTGGAGTGTGAAGACACGACTGGAATGCTCACACACTCCCTGGATCTGTTTGGCAGGAAGGCAGGACCAAGCTGGAATCAGAAAAGCCAGTGGAAGGTACATGCAGAAGGCACAAAGAGCAACTACTCAGACTCAGATTTCCACTTTTCCAAGCCTCTGGATTACACATGTCACCACAATGGCACTGGAGTGGCTGAGAGAAATGGACAGGCACATTGGGATGACATAAAGGTACTTTTAAAAAAACTATGAAATTCTAGTGATTTGTGGAGTTGATATTTGTTCTTGGTATTTCTTACTCTTGACAGGTAGAGAATATGGCTTTATTTTTATATAAAACTATTCTCTGAAACAATAGCAGCCATGAATGACATAGTTAAAGCTCCTTTTCCAATCTTGTTTTTTGCCCTTTGTGAGGTAGGTAAGCCCTGACCAATTATTTTAAGCTATCTTTTTCCCTCCCCTTCCTACACATGGGGATTTGATCAGTACCACAAGATAAATCCAAAAGAAGGGAGAAATAACCAAATGTTTGCTGAAATGTGGCTCACTGCCCACGTTTGGTTAAATTTATAACAGACTTGTAAAAAGGCAATTCTGATGCCTTTGGGCCTTATCTGCTAAAGAGAAATGAATGACATGGGTCTGCTATCCCATCCAATTTTCAGCTGGCAGGGGATTTTTGGGATGCAAAGCCAATTCAAGCTGTTTGCACTGTCCCACCTCAATGGATCTTCACTGTGAATTTCTTTACGCAAAAACACAGGTGCTGCCTCTAGCCCTCTTTTGTGTTTTTCAGTGCACTGGTCTGAAGGAAAAAAATAAAATAAAATAATAATAATAATAAAAAAAAGGTTTTAGCTTTTCCCAAGCCGTCCCATCTAGCTGCAGTCCGTGGCGTTGCAGAAGTCTATCAGGTGCTTGGGTTTCTTGGAGGGCTCACAGCTTTCTTGGGGCAGCACGCTGCCGTCGGCAGAGACACATTTCAACAACCTCTTCTTGAAGCCCTTCCCACACGTCTTGGAGCAGGGGGACCAGTCCCCGAGCTGCCACTGCGGGCAGGGCACGTCGGCGCAGGGCCGCAGGTTGCTGGGCCTCAGCTCGCGGGCGCAGTCGGCAGCCGGCCGGCCCCGCGGGTCCCGGCACTCCACGGCGCGCCGCTGCCAGCCCGAGCCGCACGACTTGGAGCACTCGCCCCACTCCTCGATCACCCACTCCGAGGAGATGATCTCCCTGATGGCGTTGAAGGATTCCTTCTTCTTGCCCGCCGCCGCTGCCGCCTTGTCCGCGCCGGGCTGCGCTGGCTTCTTGACGAAGTAGGTGAACTTGATCTTGGGCTGCGGCAGGTCCCCCACCGTCAGCACCTGGATGGTCAGCGGCTCCTTGAGCGGGCTGAAGCTGCGGATGCGCTCCAGGGCGGCCGAGGAGCCGCTGTAGCGCAGCACGCTGCCCTTGTAGGTGATGTCCTGCTCCAGCGTGGACAGCGTGTAGTCGCCGTTGAGCACGTAGGTGCCGTCGGCGGCTTTGATGGCCAGGAAGCTGCCGTCGTGCCGCGCGCCCCGGTGGTTCCGCTGCTTCACCTCGATGTTGGTGGCACCCGCCGGGATGGTGACCACGTCGTGGTAGCCAGGTCTGCCCCGGGAGAAGAGAGAAACACTGAGTCCTCTGCAGGGAAGGGGAAAAAGCCTCCCAGCCCAAGACTAAAGCTTGTCTGAAGTCAAGGTGTTTGGCTCGATAATGGATGAATCCCACCCACAAGGACAAGGTGAGGCAGCTGCCGTATCATTAATGGATTAATCCTACCCACAAGGACAGGTGAGCTTCCCCCCACAAGGACAAGGTGAGCAGCAGCCCCCCACTCACTTGGCTCTGACGAGGGTGCCAGACACCTTCTTGCAGGTGGAGCCGTTGCCGCCGCAGATGCCGCACTTGTCGAACTTCTTGTTGGAGCCGATGGTGCGGTCGCAGCCGGCCTTCACGCACTGCCCCTGCACGCACACGGACGTGGAGTCGGGGCTGCACGGGGTGCCATCCACCACCTTGGGGACACAAGGAGCCTGGTTACAACATGCACAGTGCTCTGAAACTGTGTGACACAAAATATGGATGGGTGGAAAGCCCTCAGCACCTGTCGTTTTCAGGGCTTTGGAAAGTAAAAAGCAGAGCAGCCCACAGGTAGTCTTCTCACTTGCCAAAATGATGCCACGGTGAGAGGAGGAAACAATCCCACTTTTCATTAATAACTCCACCTAAAAACCTACTGTTTACCGGTCTCATACAAAAGAAGCCCCATTGCTTTCTAGTGTCCCTAGAAGGCAGCCCTGTCCTCAAATCACACTGCCAGCGCTGCTTTTAATGCTGTTCAGCACATCCTTTATTTCTAGGAGTGCTGTTCCACAAAAACCCTCTGTGTCATCGCCCTGGTAGTTCCTGGCTCTCACCATCTGATGACAGCGAATTCAAGTAGCTATGCAAGATGAACATTTTTCCTCGTGTTTATTTTAAGCTGTCAGCATGTTAGTAACCAGTATGAGAAAGCACCAATGTTCTGGCAAAGATCCCTCAAGACTTTTCCAAACCTATCTCAATGCAATCAGATTGGTGGAAGGAGAGGGAAGGAAACCAGGGTGGAGTGGGTAGAGGAGGTAGAAGGATTGTGCCAAAACACTTAAAGCATGCTTGCAATAATCCTGCTGTACATGGAGGAATAATCCAGCTTAAATATGAGAAAGCCAATTTCAGATTTCTACACTGCTTGACTCTTCACACAGAGAAAATAAAAATCCCCCTCATGATCTGCTGGAAGAGGTGCAATTTTGAAATACCTTTGGCTGTAGAACAAAGAAGTATCCCGTTCCTTTGGCTCTGCAAACCAGCTTGCATCTGTCCTTTGGAGACACACCAGCAAACTTGGGTGTCCACTCCACCGCAGGTCCACTTCCAAAGGCAGACTTGGAAAACTCATTGTGCTTTTCACACTGTTCCTCCCTGAACGTTTTGCCTGCAGGCAGAGAAAAGACAGGTGGCCATGAGATCATCTCTGTCCGTGCTCTTCCTCCACAGCACACCACCCCTGGCTGTCAAAAAAGGGGAATAATTACCGTTGTTGTCGGGGCAGTCCTCGATGTTGCAGGACCGGTACTGCACCCGCTTCCCCTCGCAGTACTTGCCGCCGTTCCTGGGCACGGGGTTGTCGCATTCCCGGAAGGAATACTGCACTCCTCCACCACAGCTCCGTGAGCACTCGCCCCACGCCCCCCAGGAGCCCCAGCCCCCGTGCACTGGTGTCTGCAACGACAGCAAAGGCAGGACGCGGGTTAAACACAGGAAAATCCGTGCAAAACCACACCATAAAAACCATCATCGCATTCATTTTTACCCACCCAAACTCCTTAAAAAACCTGCCCTAGCTTTGCTCATTAGCATCGAATCAACCCCATCTCACAGATCCCCTCCATTGCAGCACCCAAAGCTGCCCCCATTTCTTTTTCACTACTTACATCATAATGCTTCTTCTCAGTCTTGTTCACACACTTGCCATTCATGCACCACTTGCCCTCGCCGCAGCTGGTGCCGTCCGCCCAGGGGAAGTGTTTGGTTTGGCACACCAGCAGCCCTCCCGAGGTGCCCGTGCACCACAGCGTCGTGCACGTACTGGCTGCGTCGGGGCAGTGCTTGGACTCGTCTCCAAACGTGAACTGGCACTGCCTGTTGGCATCGTACAGCGTGCCAGGCAGGTCCGAGGGCAGCTGGATGGGCCTGTGGGGCTTGTCCAACAAGCACTCCCCTGAAAAAGTTGGAAAAAAAAAAAAGTCAGATGATGCCGCGGGGACAGTTTAAAAAGTGAACTGCGTTTGCTTTTGTGCCACCATTCTTGTAAAAATGAGACTCTTCTAAACTCACTGACAGCATGCAAAAGGTTAAGTCTGTGCTGAAGCAGAAACACTCTTAAAGAAAAAAAAAAAAGGCGAAGCAGTAAAGCACAAGAGCTCAAACGCCACATGAATGGAAAGCTTAATAACCTTACCATGACCGTTATCCAGAAATGTTGTAATCATGTAGGCGCTGCATGGAGACCAGGGCTGGCTGCGGTCCAGGTTGGAGAGCATGGATGCCATCATGTGGAAATCCCGGCTCATTCCATTGATGCCAGCACACTGCTTTGCATCGTCATGAGGCATGTTAAACACGTGGCCTTGGAGAAAAGGAGAAAAGCAAAGTCTGTGACTTTAGGAAGTCTGTCCTACGCTTTACTAACAGTATTTTAAATATTGCTCTAGAGCTGCTCAGAGCCCGGTCTGTAATTAATAACCCGAAACTGAACGCTCCCAGATTTCAAGCAGATGGCACTGGATCTTCCATCCCCTTTTTTTTTTTTTTTCCTGCAGGCACACACACAGCCTCTAGCAGACAATGCTGTGCAGGCCGGATTTGCTTTCCCGAGTCCAAGCCTGCTCCAAGACAGCGCTTTGCCTCCTCCCGACCGCTCCGGGGAGGTGCAGGCTGGGCTTTACAGCATCAAGCTGGCTTCAATTAATCCCAGGGAACGGCTTTGCAAAGTTTCAAGTACCTAATTCGTGGGCCGTTGTGAAGGCAGCCTGCAAACCATCGTCTTCTATGATAGAGCAACTGCGGTTTAGATCACAAACTGTTCCCACATCAGCCATCCCAAGAGTATCACATGTCTTGGCACCGCACAGGTCCTGTAAAAAAAGGCAGTTTCATTATTAATCAGATCAGAGACTTAACCTTGGCAAGAGCCATCCAGCCCTGGCAGTTTGCCTTTACTTATGGAAAGAGCATAAATATTCAGCACTTCAATGGGTATGATGGCAAAAATCTGTCTCTGGAACACAGGCGAGGGTTACACGTAGAAACGAATGCATAATTTCCATCTGAAATCTGCTAAAAATATATGGGGCAGGAACACAGTGCACAATCTGTGAGTTTACAAAGACAGTGCACAAACTGTGAGCTTCACCAGGCACGGTGCAAACAGGAAAAAAAAAAATAAAACGAAAAGCAGCTCATGTAATTTTCAGCCTGCTTCACTGCAGCTGCGGTGACACGCGACTGTCTCTGGGCACTTTTTCGGAGTGTAGGGAGCAGTGGGCGTGGGGCTGGATGTGACTCGGTGTCCCTCACCTGCCTGGTGAAGAGGATGGCCGTGTCGTAGTGCTCGGCGTGCCGGTCGCTGGGCGGGTTGTGCTGCTTCTGCCAGCTGCAGAAGTTCCTCAGAGTCAGGGCGGCGTTGGAGGAGATGTCGGGGCCCTTGCGCTCCTCGTAGATGACCATGATCTTCACCACCACCAGGCTGATGGAGTTGCGGATGCTGGGGTGCTTGTACAGCTTGGCGGCCACGGAGAGCAGGGTCAGCAGGTAGTGCTTCAGCCCGCTGCCGTGGAACTCAGCCATCGACTGGTCGGCCACCAGCATGGTCTCCACGTAGCGGGGGCTGGACACGAACCTCTTCTTCCTCCTGCTTTTCGTTTCTGCGTTAAAAAGGACAGGGAGGGAAAGCGCAGGTGAGCACAGCAGGAGAGCACCGTTGAGAAGCCCAAACCCGCGGGTACCCGAGATGTGCACCCCTGCTTTGTGCTTGTTGGGCACCTCGGGGCGGGATGCGGGGCAAGCAGAGCCGGGCATCCCCGCCACACCCCTCCCATGCCCTCCCCGTCCCCGCGGAGGCCGGCGCGGCTTCCCCACGGTACCTGCGGGCTCGGCCGGCTCGGGCGGCTCCGCCCCGGCCCCCGCCTCGGCCACGGCGCAGCGGGCGGCGGGGGCGGCGCGGGGCGCTCCGCGGAGGCGCAGGAGGTGCGGCCCGTGTCGGTGCGCGGTGCCGGGCGCGGGCTGGATCAGGTACTGGCGGCCCCGCAGCGAGAAGGCGCCGCGCAGCCCCGCGCACAGGCTGAGCGCGGCCGCCGAGCCGGGGTCGCGGTTCACGGTGCCGGAGTAGAAGCAGCGGGAGAGGTCGTCCTCGGGCGGCGGCGGCGGCCCGCCCAGGTACTGCAGGGTGAAGTCCGGGGCCAGGAAGCTGCTGTCGGGCTCCAGCTCCAGCGTCAGGCGCTCCCCGAAGGCCTCCAGGCGGAAGCGCTCTCGGGCGCCGGGCGCGCCCAGGCGCCGCGGCAGCACCAGCGCCCTGCGCTCGGCGCTGCACAGCCCCAGCAGTGCCGCCAGCACCGGCGCCAGCGCCGGCAGCCGCCCCCCGCTCCTCATCGCTCGGCGCAGCCCTTCTCCTCTCTTTATTTCACTTTATATAGGAATGGATGTGGAAGATGTGGGTTTTTGCTTTCAGGTTTTGGGGGGTGTCTGAGTCTTTCTGCCGGCGGAGGACCGCGCGGGAGCCGCGTCCCGCGGTCACTGCAGAGGCGGCGTCGGCTTCCCCATGGCCGGGGCGCGGCGGCGATGCCGGGGAGCGCGGCTGTGCGAGGGCAGCGCTGCCCCTCGCTCCGTCCCTCTGTCTTCTGTCCTGCTCCGGCTGCCGCTTCTCCTCCTCAGCCTTCCCCGGCTGCAGCGGCAGCGGCGGCGGGCGGGGAGGACGCTCCGGCGAGTCTCCGGCAGCCCCGGGACGGTCCCGCCTGCACTTCCAGGGCGCCGAGGAGCCTGCCGTGCTTTGCGGAGCGGAGCGCGGGCCCGTCCGCCTCCGCCGTGCGGGGTGAGTGCTGGAGCGGGGCTCGCCGCCGCCCTTTATGGGGTCCGGCCGTGCCGCCCCCAGCCCGGCGCTGCCGCCGCGCCCGCGCCGCTGAGATCACTGCGTGCGTAACGCGCCCGCGGGCGGCCCCCGCCGCGCCGCCCTCCCGCCGCCCCCGACGGGGCGGGACGGCACCGGCACGGCGCGGGGTCGGCCCCCGGCTGCCGCAGCGGGCTGGGCTCGCCCCTCGCCGGCCCGGGGGGTTCGTGCCCGGCTGCGAGCGCTGCGCGCCGCGGGGACCCCTCGGGGAGCGCCTGGATGCGCTGCGAGTCCGTCCCCCCCACCTGCCGCTCCCCGAGCCCGTGGGGCGAGCGAGGGAGGGGACGCATCCCTGCTCGCCTTCGTGGCTTTTCCTTCTATATTTCTTCCCTTTTTTTTTTTATTTTTTTTTCATTTTTAATCCCCCACTTCCCAAGCAATTGCTGCCCTTTCTCGGCCCTAATAGCTGCAGTCGGTCATGCACCTGTACTTGTGAGAAATGGTTCCTTTCCAATCACTTAAACAGAGGCGTTTGCGTAGGTGCAGCTAATGTTCTGCTTTGAAGGCATAACCCGACCATGGTGGTGCTGCTAATCCCCTTAATTCTTTATGTGCACAGCCCCAGCTTTCTGCTTCTGGAGGCCTTTTTGGAGGAGGAGGGCAGAGAAGTGGTTAGTGAATGTGTGAACAAAAACAGAATGTGTGTACCTGTTGGTGACAACTCCTGGGCTTCCCAATTAAACAAAGATGCTTCTGTGTCTGTCAACACATCATTCAATACAAGTATGAAACTCAGGGACTGAAAACAGAAAGAGCAAAACCTTGGGAAAGGGCAAATGTTTCTAAAATTTTGTGTAAAATTGTGTGTATCCACTGTTTTCTTGGGATGGAGCGCCTCATTTATGCCACTAAATCTAATAACCCTAAGGCTTTCTTCCTAATTTAAACCATGTCAGACAAACTTGGAACCACATGTGTGTGTCAATAGCCCAGTCTGACTGCCTGCTAAGTTCTGACAATGCTTCCATTTCCCATGGCGTCCTGTAAATCTTGCAAGCTTAGAATTGCACATTGTTTGAAGCTGTGCAAAGAAGCACAGGAAAAGATGAACCCAATTTCTCAGCTACTTGCTCAGCAAAAGTGCTCTTGTCCCACAGAGTGATGGGCAAAATCAGAAGTAGGCCTCAAATCTGGGATTTTCTTTGGGACACAGCAGGAAGTGCTGGATTGACTTCCAGAAGCTGCGACTGCTGCCCATTAATACATCAGCAGCAGAAAAATCCATTCAGTTATGAGAATTTTCACTTGAGTTGGAAATGTGTGTCCATCTCTACCCTTACCTTTGAGATCTGTGTGTGCCCAACTCTGCTGTGCTTTTTCTAGGGTAGAACACAACAAAGGTACTATTCATTCATGCTGGTAATTAATTTGGTGTTGCATGTGATACCTGATTTAGGGAATTACCAGTTTAAAAGCCTGGAAATAGAAATGAGGAATTGAAAGGAAAGCATCTTCATAATTTATTTTTCAACTTGGCTTGGCTCAAGATAGAGACTCTTGCAAATGTATATGAATTAAGAATAGGAAAATCTCCTTGTCTGTCAGCATAATCAGTGTTACTCATAGATCAGCAGGGACCAGAGCCAGGCCACCAAAGGTGTGTCCACCCAGCTGCCAGATGCACCGTTGGTTCTGCTGCTGTTTTTTGATGTTAATTCTCTGATTTGAAAAGATCCTGACCACCTTAAAAGAGCTTTTTCAGGCTGAAAAGGCTTTTCCATATTCCACCAGGTGGCACTCGCCCATAAAAAATTGTTATGTGGGAGTTCCATGGTTCATCTCCCAGCTTTCCTGGTGGAAAGGCTTACATTTTAGCAGGGAGCTTTACAGTTCCCTGATTAGAACAGAAGTTTTCCTGGCCTTTATGTAACATCCAGGGAAGTGTTTTAGCAGGGAACTCAGCTGTTCTGTTGCACTACCTGAACACAAACCGTGTTGGGAAGGAATTTGTAAAACAGGTTTGCTGCCTGTCACACCTGGATCATCTTGTAAGTTCTTAAATTCCTTCCTGTGAGCAACCCCCGCGAGTTTAGCTGGATTATTCAGGGCACTGCAACCTCTGTATATGTATTTTTGATCTGTATTGTACCAAATCTGGGCCAGCTCCAATCACAGTTTGTGTGAATCGAGACTTAGAAAGAAACACACTGACCTTTCCCAGGATTTCACGTAGATAAAGACCCAGAAAAGGCATAAAATTGTTCTTTTAAAAGAAATTGCAAGTGCTTGGAGGAAGAAAGCACAGCCTGTCAGGAGTACAAGACAGTGTAATTCCAATTAAGCCACCAGATAGCGCCACCACATCACCGTTTTTGGGTCAGATCGTTGTCTTTTGCTCTGCAAGAACAGTTTTTATGGCTCAGACCCAAGTGCTGTCGGTCTCTGAGCAGGATTAACAATGCTGATGCTTTAATTTCATCACTACTGTTTGCAATAATGGCTACTTCCAAAATTAAAAAAAAAAAAAAAAAAGGCAACACAAGCAACCCTCCCAACCTTATTTGTTTCAGTGCTGCAGAATGATGGCTTCTTTCAAAAACTGTTATAATTAAAATTAAATTAGAATTAAAACAGCAGATGGCACATTAGGCCCATTGAATAGGGGATAAAAGACCTGATGCTGTAGAAAAAGTCCTCTGAAAAACCCTTCCAAGAATATTTCTGGAGATTGTTTCTCTGTGATGTCTTTGTGTGTGGCGTGATTAATTTATGTATTTCCAATTATTGTTCATTTTGAGGTCATTAACCGTTGGGGTTTTTATTAGGGTAGGAAGTTTGAGAGAGAAAACCTCTAATTTTGCCTGTTTTGATAATCAGCAGAAATGGGGAAAAGCAAAACAATATCCATCATGACTTTAATGAGAAGTACACATTTGTATTTTGGAAGAGAATCATGGGATTTAACATGGTGATGTGTTTCTCTGTCATTTCTGCTTTTACATTACTGATTATCAAAGTTGCTTTAAAAAAATTGATGCAGAAATTTGGGCAGCCTCCAAATTTTATTGCTAAACAGCCCATGTAAGCCTGTGTGCACTCAAAATGAGCTGCTTCCAATTCTTTCTACTTTCCCTCATAAGCTTTCATCAAAATGGGATTCAGCAGGAACTTGGACTGACACCTCTGGCTGTGTGAGTCAAATATTCTGTTATTTAAAAAGAAGGAGGTTTGCATGAGAATGTGAATTCAGACCTGTCCATACCCTGCAGAAATCCACAAAAAGTGGTTTAAAAGACTGTTGAGGTGTGACTTTGTCTCACTTTTTGGTAGTAGAGATGTTCCCACTGAAGAATTTGCACCACCATCTAAATATCTTGTGAACAGCTGACCCAAATCTGAATTTTCATGGTCAAAACAACTGCCAGGGATCAAATAAAAGCAATCAGGCAAAGCAAAATGCTTCATTATGGCATGTCTGCTTTAAAAGTGTTTCAGAAGATAAGTACAGCTTTATCAATGTCTCCAAAGTCCCTTGGCAAATGGCAAGGAGCACATTCATAGTGCCCTGAGCTCCACTGACATTTTGATATTTTTATCACACTGGGATTTCAACAGATCCCTCACTTTCTCCTGTGCTGTGGACAGAGGATTTCACAAGCACTGCAAGACATGATACAGTTCCTGTGGAATTCCTCCTAATGAAAACTCATCCCGGCACCTATTAATAATTTTTTACCTTTGAGATTTCTGTGTGTGATGTGCCACACTCATTCCAAAGCCATTGTCCATGAAGATTTCCACGCTGTCCTGGATGTGCTGGGTCGTTCTTTCTGACCAGAGACCATATAATGCTGATACACCTTATAAAAAGTGTCAAGAAATTTGAACATTAGCAGCAAACATTTTCAGTGGAGTTAAATATCGATTCACCCACCCTGGCTCATCCCCTCCTCTCCCACCCTTCCTCCCTGTTATGCTGAATAATCAGAAGTTGATTGGCAGTGAGTGTATTTAACAAAGGGCACAAACCTTTAAGGAAAGTGATTAACCACTCTCCACTCTCCAAACAATTTATACAGATGCTTAGACTCATCTAATCCATGCTTTGCTAAAAGCTTGGATGGGCTTTCCTCTTGGTTTGTAGGGATGGGGCTCTAATGAGCAACTCACTGCCAGTAATGGGTATCTCCTAAATTCTCCTAGAGAGCTTATCCTTCTTTAACAGGTAAAAACCTGAGGTACAAAGTGATTTAGCAATTTTTTAGCAAGAAGAAAAAATACCTCTGTTAGATCAATGCAGTTCTTATACATTTGCAGAACCTGTAGCTCTGCCAGAATTTTCAGGACAGGGCTCGTGATGTTGCCTATTGGTTCTTGCTTTTTGGCAAATTTCATGCACATTTTGAACAGGACATGGGATGGTTAGCTCTTGGGTTTTTTTCTGCTTTCAGTTCCCCTTGTTTCCTAATGTTAGGCTCTAATTTCAGATTGAGTTTTGCTTCTCTTTTAATGTTGGGGATGAAGTGAAAGGGAAATCTTTGCCATCAGGTAGAAGGGCATGTAAGTCAGTAAGACTTGTTTAGGTGTCTTGGGATGGAGCAAACTCCAAAAAGCTCTCCCTAAATCCACATCATTTCTCTATGTCATCATTGGTTTAATCACAAGGTCAGCTGAACTGGAGGCAAGACATCATCACATAATGTGGCTGACACATTGGGATGCTTAGTATTTCCATTTTATCAAGGACATGAGAGAAATAAAAGGCTGTAACACTGATCTTAGACAAAGAACTGTGGAGTGTCATGGTGGGCTGAATGTCAGCTGATCCCTCATTCCTCCTCAGCAGAACAGGAGGATGAAAATAAGATGGAAAAGCCAGTGAATTGAGATAAAGGCAGGGAGCTCAATTACCAGTTACTGTCATAAGCAAAGCAGAGTTACTGTTGTTGTTTTTGTTATGTTTCTAGAGTTCCATACCTCCTCGGTGTTTTCTTATGGCTGCAGATCTTCACAGCACAGACTCCTTCTTCTGCACGTTGTTCCTTCTCCATCAGGGCTCCTCCAACCCTGGTGGGTGGCCAACCCACCCCCTTTTATCCCAGTTATCTTCACTGGCCACAGCTGCAGCCATCAGGAACAACCAGGATTGGGGCAAGGCCACCTATACAATACATATCTTTTACTGTGACTTAAAGGCCACCTGTAAGTTACCTTGGGGAAAGTTAATTTAATTTACTGCCAATTAGAGAGGGATGGTGAGAGGAGCAAAGACAGGATGTTGCCTGCTTGCCTTATTTTTCCCCTCTTAATTCCTGACTCCTCTGCCTTGCTCTGAAGTGATGCAGGAGGATGGAGAATGGAGGGCTGTGCTAAGCCCAGGAGAGCTCCTCTTTCACGCTGATTTGCAAAAAAAAAAATCTACCACCAGGAGCTGACCAAATAGATCAAGCTGTTTCCATTGGGTTTGAGTTTCCCCTTCCTGGCTGTCCCTGGCTGGCACATCCCCAGGGAAGTGTGAGGTGAGGAAGCCTCTGGCTGCCCAGGTGGGTACTGTGGGCAGAGGAGCTGAGCAGTGGCAGCCAGAGCCTCCCTTCTGTTTTTGGGAGTTTTGCCCTCTCTGTCTGTCCCAGCTCCGTGCAGAAGCCTGGTTGTGTCTCCCTGGTGAGCTCAGGGAGCCCCTGTGGCACAAAACCTCTCTTGCACAACTGCAATTCCCACTGCTGATACCTCCCAGCCCAGGAGCGATGGGACACGGAGCTGGGGCACAAACGGGAGCAAAGGGGACTCAGCAGACACACAGGCCCCACTCCTGGGAATATTTATAGTCAGCCTTAACTCCCAGCATCGTGCTAACCTCTCACAGGATCCAAAGCTTCATAAAAACTTGGCTGAAATGCTCTGTTTACAAATGGTATGGAGAGGAAGCATGTGCAGTGTCTTGTACAAAAAGTGAGGCTTTTCAAACAGAACACCCACCCACCCCCAGGTCAGTTTATCCCATGGACACTGCAGGAAATAAACAGACAGTAGTAAACCAAGGCAAACCAAATCTGTGTTTTCACTCTTGTTGCTCTTAGGTCTTCTGAAAGAAACATTGTTGCTGCATAAGACCAAACATCAAGAAGTCAATTTACAAACTCTGTAACTTCCATTCAGCATCACTCAATTTCTCCTCTTGCTCTGATATGCACATCCTTATGCAAAGCCCTAAGAGAGAGAAGGGGTAAAATAGGCATGGGGAAAGCTTTTCCCAGCATTATTCTATCTAATCTTAGTATTTTGACTCATTCTCTCATAGTTGTTTTCCACCTTCAGTTTAATCAGAGGATTATAAGTTTTAATTCCAAATATATTTAATGTGCTGTTAAAATACTGCAGGCAGAAATTGTTGTTTCACATGGGATATTTTTTAAAATCAGAATAATTAATTTAATTGCCTGCACAAGCTCAGCCATCCTTAGTGACCATAAGATGGACATGACTGGCAGGTGGACAACCTGTCCCCTTCCCCTCTGGCATTACCTTTCCTGCTGGGAAAGAGGCCTGGTCTGGTGCCCATTTGGGTCTGTGGGGAGCACAGCTGAGGCAACCCCAAATTCTTTGGGTTGCAGCTGGCTCTGGCTGCCTCAGCTGCACATCTGCATGTCCCTTGGCAAATGCAAGTGGGGGAAGAGGACACAGAGTCCCCTGATCTGCATGGCTTGGGCTCAGGGAGGTGCTGGTTGAGGTCTTGTGGCTGCTGTTGGGCTCCTCCTCAGGGGTGCCCTGGCAGGAGCAGGGCTGGTCCCCATGAAGTGTGGGGTTTAACAAGGAATATGGACTGGAGGAGACTTCTTGGACTTCTGAGGCTGACATTCCAATTATTCCAATAACCATTCTGCTTGTATGTTATATCCTCCAAGCCATCCAGGGAAGCCCCTTCCCTGAGACCTGCAGGGTCCCAGAGTAGATCAGCACAATTTCCAAGCTTCCCTCACCCACTTTTCCTTTCTTGATTATTTAAAAAAATCTCAGAAGCTGTTGCTCAATACCATTTATGAACTGAGCGTGGTATAAAAATCCCAGCTCCAGTGCAAATATGCACAGCTGTCACATAGAGCACACTTTTAAAAACCAAAGCATCATCAGGTATTTTAGCAAACAGGTAAAAATTTTCCACTTTATAAAAACATACATTTATATACTTCTAGTGATGCCAGCTGAGCTTTGCTTTATATGGTAAATACACAGCTAAAATAGGTTGTGCAAAGAAATTGCTAATAAGGCAGAAAAGTGAACCCAAATTTAACAGAGAGGGCCCTGCCAGCTTTGCAATTTGGATTTCAAAGCTCTCCAAGAAAAATATTCTCTTTTTACCTCCTCAAAAGGATCCAAACTCAAACATGGTGTCGGAAACAAATTGAAAGGCTATAAACACTCCAGCTATGACATCAGGCACTCAGAAACTGCAAGGAGTGACAACATTAACTCGTGATTTTTGCTTCAGGGAGGGCACATGTGTAGATGTGTTTTCCAGCAGGAGGGATGGAGACAGAGAGCTGTAAAGTTGAATTTGATGAATTTTAGGGCTGAATTACGTGTATCTACCTCCTACCCCAGCAGAGGAAAGGATGCACTGGTGAGGGAAGCAGCTTCCAGACCATGTTCCTAAAATGCTGCAAACCAGCCTTGCATAAACTCCCTGCCTGAGCTTGTTTCAACATCCAAACAATTTGCAAGCAGTTTTGATTATCCAAGAGTAGGGGAATGCAAACCTTCTGACACTTCCAGAAAGCCTCCAACAAGCACTTGGAGCAGGAAGCAGTGCCTGGGGAACATTACCACACAGAGATAAGTTTAATTACAGACATCAGCATTTTGCTGGAGAGGCTGCTTTGTCCAAAATTTTGCTCTGTATGTTGTTTCAACCCTCACAGATATCACAAAAAGGATCAGCTGGTGTTCTAGACTGCAGGGCCAAGCGCTGTAAATAAACGCTGCTCCACACATGAGTAATTCCTTTGGCTCTGTGTGTGCTGCCTTGGGTCAGGGAACACAGGACAGACCCTGACCTGCTCTTTGTGCTCCTCAGGGGCACCAAAGCCCAGCTACCTCCAAGCCCTGTGCTCTCCCCAGCAGGTGAAATGAGGCTTTGCTGTGGCAAGTGTCTCATTTGTCCAGGAGTGGGGGTAGAAAGCCCTCTCATCCCCTTAAGGCAAAAGGAAAGCATTACCTACTTCAGTACACTCAATTTTTTCTTGCCTTAGGTGGTATTAGTTGACCACCAACCCTTTCAAAGGGACATTGTAATCTAATCCTATTTTGAAGCCTATTAAAACCATTGGTTTATGACTAGATTTTGTAATTATCATGTAGAGAGCAATATTTTATATGCACTTCTAATTCTGTTTTGTCAGAGCAGGTGTTAAATTGGAGTGTTGAACTCTTGGGTTTTGTCTGTTTTTGACATGGATCTACTTTTAGGGCCAGCAAGGAATATTGAATAAAGAGAGAAGAGAAACAATTACATTTGTGAATTTATTGTCAGTCTTATGTTGAGAAGGAAACTTGGTGCTATAGGGTGTGACTGAATACATGGATAATTATCTTATAAAATAGCATGAACATTGGCCAAAGCTGGAAAAAACCCAGTGTTTCTAAACAGGAAAATATTTTGCTGCTGGGGATTTGGGGATTTGTGTGCTAAGAAAGGGCTGGAGGGGGTGGTTCTTTATGCAGCATGGAAACACTCTCAGCAATTCCTGCTCCCACTGAGTTTGTGTCATCCCCACTCTCTCTAGAAACAAGTAACACGTGGCTTCCTAGGCACAGAAATGGTGGCAAACCTATAATTGCATTGATTAAGCTGTTCTGTAGTATTAGGACCACCCAAAAGATGGCACTAAAAAACCTTTAGTCCTGCTCACAGGCACCCACACACACAAAATTTGCTAATAATACTCAGAAATAGCTCGCTAGCTTAATTCTGTAATTTTGTGTGCCAAAGTAGGAATCGTTTTAGATAATTCTATGTTACACCAACAGGAAAACTGGGGAGACTTTTATGTAAGCAGGTAAACTTTGCACTGCAAATATGACTTCCCTAGGCCCACATGAAAGCATTCATGTCTTTGTAAACATGACAATGTGACATTTGGTGAGCTGTCAAAATGGGTTAAAATTACCCAGGAATTAGGCACTGCACTTAAAATATTTGTTTCTTTAGAAGCTGTACATTGGCCTTCATAAATCTGTGGTTATTGGGCCCAAGGTATTTTTATTTATGTGGGTGCAATGTGGAGCCATCCCACCAAAGGCTGTGGAGCTACATGGAATGACAGGTGTTAGCAAGGGGCTGATTGTCACTCCCTTCTTGAATGGGTAGGGCTGATTATTTTGGTATTTAAATTAGCTTATTTTCTGCAGTAGGAAGAACAAGACATGTTTTTGCTAGTCACTTCTCATTTTATGATGTAATAGTTGAAGGAGGAAAAAACCACCCCTTTCATATTTATAACCTCTAAACACTCAGAAGTGGCCTCTAATTTATACCAAACCATAAAGATGAGAGTGTTCACAGAAAATGCCAGAGGAGGAATCCTCACATCCTGTGGGAGTAATTTTCTACAATTACTTGAGTTTCATGATTTTAATCAAATACATGTTAATAATAAATGATACAAATGAAAGAACACTGAGCACCACCTTTGCTTGGAGCAGAAATCATTTGGGTAGCAAAAGAAGTTGAGAGATCCAACACCTTCCACAAATATTTGACTGCCCTTTTTATGAGGCTCCTCTTTTGAATGTGGTTGCCTGTTAAACTGCAGCTAAAGTAGGAGGATGAAAAGAAGCTTCCCAGGAACCAGACACAAAAATTTGCACCAGTTGCTCCAAAGCTTGTCCCCTCCATGAGTTCAGTAATTCACTCACTTCTGCCTTTTTTACTGCCTAATTATTCGGTTATAATCAAAATAAGAAGTTTGGATGTTGGGGTTTGTTGTTATCACATTGTTGTTATCATATTTCTAGAGTCCCATACCTTCTTTGGGTGGTTTTCACACAAGCATCCCTTCACAGCAGTGCTGTTCCTGCTTCTTCACCAGGGTTCCTCCAAGACTCTCCCTGAGCAGCCAACCCAGCCCCTTTTATCCCAGTTATCTTCACTGGCCACAGCTGCCACCCAGTGAAGGACATCACAGCTGCAGCCCAGCAAGAGCAACTGGGATTGGGGCAAGGCCTATACACAGATATTCAAGTACTATATTTCCCCCTTTCCTTTTACTTACAGATGTTCAAGTACAATACAGATATTTTACTAGGACTCAAAGGCCACCTCTAGTATAGGGTTTTTCTCCAGGGAATGAACAGGAGCACATTCAAGAGAACTGAGTGCCCCCTGCAGAAAAACTGCACAGACATGAAAGCAGCAGCTGGCTTGATTATATTTATTCACCATGGAGTAAAGAAGGCAAAAGAGGAGAGACAGTGGAAATACACCCACAGTGAATGGGTGAGGAGCTGGGTTCCCTTTGTGCTGGTAGCACAGCAACAGGAGTTCCTCACCGAGAGATTCTGCACAATGCAGAGCAGTCAAAGCCTCTGTGTGTTTCATGGCACATTTTGGATCTCACAGTCCCAGCTCCTTGAAGCTAAAGACTTGCCAATATTGGATGTGCAATAGGGATACTGAGTTCTAATAACCACTGCAAATATGTAATTCAATAATTGACTCTAAAAGCTCTGTAGTTACAATTTTGATGTTGTGTATCAAGGCCAAGTGAAGCAAATACTTTTGCATCTCTCCAAAGCCTTACTAATGTGATTTTAAACAGCTTCATATTTTAATTTTAAAAAAATCTGAAAATAAGTCACAGTGTAAAAATTAAGTCACTCTGCAGGAATATATTTTGTGCAGGGGAAGGTGAGCAAAGCATTTTTCTGACCATCATTGCAACCTTCACATTCTGAGGGGATTTGAATACACTTGCAGATATTTTCTATAGCAGAGAGGAGGTACAGTTTCTTACTTTGGGCTCAAAGATAACTTTGCAATGAAGTAAGAGCTGGAGGACGTCAAGGGGAGGGATGATAGGGAGGGAGAGAGGCTGAACTGGAACATTACTAATTCTCACAATGGTAGCTCAGTGAAAAAAAATGCTGCAGAACAAACCTGCCTTCATCCAGTCAATTTTTGGAAAGAATTATGGCCATTTGGAACTGAGTTCTTACTTGAAAACTCTTTGGAAACAGGATACTGCTCCCAAGCACTTTGAGCCCTTTGAGACCTGGAAGGAGATTGATCTCACTCAGCCTCAGACATCTGCACTGTGCCTGTCTGCATGTGAACCCCATGTCCCTTTGTCACTGGAAAGGAGCACACATTTGGAATGTGCAGTCCAGCTGACCCACTATGGACATCCACTGCAGGCTGAGAAGAAGGGCAGGGAGTGAAGTTCCCATTCTCTCCCTGCTGAATCCAAAAGGCACCTATAAACACTGTTCAGAGGCACATCCAAGAGTCCTGGGAGAAATCCCTGCTCCAGTGTCAAAATATTTTTTTTTACATTCTTGAAAGTCCATTAAACAGTTGCAACTATTTTATATATTCAGGCTTTAAAAAATAAATAAATAAGAGGAGCAGTGTAATGCAGCCTTGGCAGACAGCATGCCACTGGAATAAATTATGACAGCAGTGTTTGTCTTCACAGATCTACTCCCAGAAAAGTCAGCCATTGTTCCATAATGCAGCTTGTAGAGCAATCTGAGCCCAGGGATGGATTTGTCTGGTCAAAGGGAGATTTTCCATCCATAAGGCCCTAGACCACTGGGGAGAAGCAAGAGCCTGTGGGTCACTGTTCATTTGATCCTAAGGTCAGGGGCGAAAGCCACAAGCATTGTACCTTTTAGGTGCCTGCTTTTCAGTCCTTTTTGATGTCTTCAGTGCTGTTTAATATCTTTATTGATGATCATGATGAGGGGATTGAGTGTAGCCTCAGTCAGTTGCAGAAGAAACCCAAGTTTGGCAGTTCTGGGCCCTGTACTGCAAGAAAGACATGGAGGGGCTGGAGCCCAGAACAGGGAACAGAGCTGGGAAGGGTCTGGAGTCCCAGGAGAGGCTGAGGGAGCTGGGAAGGGGAGCAAAGGAGGCTCAGGGGGCCCTTGTGGCTCTGCACAGCTCCTGCCAGGAGGGGACAGCCAGGAGTGTCAGGCTCTGCTCCCAGGGAACAGGGGCAGGAGCAGAGGGAGCAGTCTCAGGCTGGGCCAGGTTGGACATCAGCAGGAATTTCTGCATGGAAAGGTGGTCAGGCCTTGGCAGGGGCTGCCCAGAGAGGTTTGGAGCCCCCATCCCTGGAGGTGTCCAAGGAAGGCACTCAGTGCTCTGGGCTGGGGACAAGGTGGGCATGAGACACAGTTTGGACTCAATGGCCCTGGAGGTCTTTTCCCACCTCTGTGATTCTGGGATTCTCTGTCAATTAGCAAAGATACCTGGTTTGACTAATTAAAGGTTCTGTAGGCAGGGCCAGTGCTCCTGTCTGCAGTGTGGAGCTGCTTCTGTGGATGCAGCTGCAAGAGGTGGCTGGAATGAAAAAATAACTGTGAATGTAAACCTGATGCTGAAAGCAGCTGTAAAAAATCCTGGTAACAGAGGAACAGTTGTTTTATATCACTATTTTGGAGCCTAGAAGCCCACGGTACATTCCTGGCTGTGGTTCTGCTCACTGTGTGACTTAAACCAGGATAATTATGACTTTTATGTCTTCCAGTTGCTTCAGCAGGGAAACAGGGGGAAGAATATCTTCTGGTGCCTATGTGTCACCACTTCATTTGACCTGTGCAAGCCTAGACAAATTCTGAAATCTTGCAGCTCAGCTTCACAGTTAAGGGGAACTTGGGGATATTGCATTAGGATTAGGCTTTGAATGGTAGCACTATCTTTTAGCTAGGCTAGGCCTGGATCAACCCAGCATAACTTACTTGGGGAAAAAAATCCAAGCAATGAATTAATCAGTCAACCCTTGGAAATGCAAACATCAATTTATCTCATGGTATCATATGTATGAGCTTTGCCTTTTCATTTCTTCTGGTTCTCCTGTTGCTGCAATGTGTTGCTGAACCTGGAAGTAAAGCTGATAATACTGACCTCAAATTTTGGACTGGACCCATGTCACTGCTGTTACCTTCCCTTCTATTTCCCATGATTTCCAGCTTGTGTACTGTATGTGTGTTTGGGTGCCCACACTGTGCTTCTGCCATTTGCTTGCAAAATATCTCATAGGCTGGAGCTACTGTGGTGGAAATCATTAATGACCCCAATGCGTGCAATGCCTAATTAGACCTGGAACCCATGCCTTATCTTCTTACAGGCAGCCAAAAATCTCCAAGGGACTTGAATCATGATGGTTGTGGTGCATTTTGAGAAAACTTCAAAATTCAGTCCATATTAGAGAGTTCTTGCTTTATAAGCAGCTGCTGATTCTTGATTCCCTCCATTTTTGACATTCTTGTAATTTGAAATTCATTTGCTGCACAGGGGCTTGAAAGAACAGCACGTTGAACTGTTTGCTCCAGTGCTCTGTTACAATGTTTTCCCATAATAAGAGGGCATGAAAACATCCAGCTATCTGCTGGAAAATGTACTAATTATTTTCTGAGTGGTGAAAGGTCACAGCCCACAAAGCAAGGGAAAGACAATCAAAATCCACATAGCTCTGCATTGGAATTATACCTAGGGAGGGAAAATAATCGTTATTAATACAGCCTATAGAAACAATTGCACAGCTTTTCTAAAACCATGTTGTCAAACAAGAAGTTTAAGACTTACCATTTGTGTCAAGACCAGGAAGAACTTCCCACAGAAACAGAGTTATGGGACTAGCAAAGAATAGGAACATTTATTTTCAAATTCATACAGAAAACTTTGATCATTGTGCAGGAAATACCCCAGACTTGAGAAATCCTGCCACTGACCTCGGAGGTAGAATAAAACTAAGGGGAAAGGGGAAATAACCCACCAATTTTTTAATTAGTATTATGCCAAGACTTTTAAGAGTTTGAATTCCAAATGTGTTCTAAGAAAGGAAAACATTTTCTTTCATTGAACAGCCCTGGGGGTTCACTACCCTTTTCTCCCCCTAAACCCTCCCTGAGAGGTGTTCTTATTTCTTGTCTCTTGCATGTATGTGTAAAAATACAAAGTCATTTGTAAGGAGTTCACTTAATTCCTCACTCTTAGCTCACTTTCGTTACACATTTTGTTTGGCAGAAGGGAAGGGAAGAGTGTGCTCCAGCCAGGGAATGCTGCTGTCCACTGAAAAATGTGTTTGGATGGAGGAGCTCTTTTTCATGGATGGATTGTGGCTTTTGGCAGCAGAGGTGGCAGGAAGCAGTTGCCATAACTACTATACCATTAAAACAAAAAAAAAAAAAAAAAAAAAAAGAAAAAAAGTCTTTAAGTAAAGAGCCTGTTTTGAAATGATGGTTTTACTACCAATCCTGGTAGAATCCATCAGTTCAGTATGATGGGTGGCAGGATCCTGGATGTGGTCTCCTGAGTGTATGCTCAGGATATGCTTTTAGGGCTAAATTCAGGCTTTGGCTTGTAAGGTACATAGGAGAGGAAAATACACAGACAGCCAGAGAGCTGAACATAATCTGCCTTGCGTGGGATTTCAGGTTTTGGCTGGAGCCACACTCTGGTGTTAAATAGCAGAGTGAAAAAAGAGTATGTTTTTCAAAAGCTTTAAGGATGGGATTTACAAATTCACTGGAATGATTTAGAAATAAAAGTTACATTTTTAAGTGTCAATCTAATTGTAGACATAATTTAATATTTATCTCTATTCAAGTGATGGATACTACCCAGATAAAAAGCCCAGATATAGTTGATAAATACTACAAACAACTGGAGTAGAACCCAGGGATGGTTTATACTGGGTCAAACCCAGCTGAAGGCTTTTCATCCTCAGCATTACACCACACATTATTGTCACTGGCAAATTACTCTGGCACTATTTGCAGGCTGTTGGAATCTGAAAACATTTCACACTGCTAAAATAACCTCTGTCTGTTGCCATATAGACACCAGTATTTGTGGTCCTCCAGCTACTTCCCTGCAGTGCTTTGAGCTGTGTCCCAAATGATTTATTCACAGGACCAAGTCAGGTGAATTGGCCTCACAGCCCTGCTCAAGGACTGGCTCCCAGGCAGGGTTTATCCCTTCATCCTCACAAATTTCTGGGGTCAGCACAGAAATTGTCCCTCAAGGAGCCTTTTGCAACCCTTGACCATAATGCACCTCCAACAGGGAGCCTCACCCCAGGCTTTTTCTTTTAACCCTTGGGTTAATCTTGTTAATCAAGCTGATGCCAGGATCCTGTGTCTCTGAGGTGCATCTTCCTGGCCTGAGCAGGTGTACAATGAAATTCTATTTTTCCCTGCTAACCCTTTGCTCTGAAAGCCACTGTTATATAAAGAGGTACATCAGGAGTGACTGACTCACTCCCATCCCTTCAGGATTGTAATGTATACAGCAGCTACCATTGCTTTCATGCAGGAACAGGAGCCTCCTGGGATATCTAATTAAATAAATGAACTGGGCCTTAAAAAGGCTTAAAATGTTAGACTTGTCTGGGCTGCAGGTTTTTAGTAACAATATCCATGTTCTCATAAAAAATGAGTTATGAACTCTTCAGCTACTGCTTCTAATGGAAATCCATATTTATCCTTTTGGAATAAAAATTTTTTTCCCTTATATTTATCTGTTACATTTAGCCTTGTATGAAATGATCTTAAACCATCTGGGCTCTCTTCTTAGTTAATTTTCCCTCCTTGCTGTATCTAATTGAAAATTAAAGTATTTTTTCCTCTGTTGCTGCTCTATTCTCTTATTTTAGCTGTTCTGCTTTATATTTTAGAGCTTAGCCCAAGATATTGAGTTCTATGAGATCTAATTTAACTCCCTGAGTTTTCCAAAGGTTTTGGACACTGCCTGGTTATGGCTTACATCCAGATTCAAGAGAGAAGAGATACAGTTCATAGATACTATTTCTTCTTGGAGCTTTCCCCTTCTTTTTCTCTTTTGTAGTTGTAAATGAAAGTAACTACACCTCCCAAATTCTTTTTTTTTTCTGATGTGGTTTTTTTCCCCCTAATCTACTTGGTATTAGACATCCTCTTTTCCATATTTCTAGAAACCTGACCAGCTCTGAAAGCAAACCAGGTGATGATTTAAATACACATTAGCAATGCAGCCAAAGGAAATGGCTCCAGGGGTAGAAGATGTGGGCTCTGGGGAAGAGGAGCTTGAGTTTGAGGCCATGCTGGGAAAGCCTTGAGCAGGCTGAGGCAGGCAGAGACCTTCTGGAGGCAAAGCTGTTCCACAGCAACATCACAACTTGCCTTAGGTTCTGGCTTCATCCCTACCTGGCCTATTTTGGGGGAAAAAATAGCCAAAAATGCACAACAAACTCATCCCAAAATATGAAATACTCTGATGGAGTGGGAAACAAAGTATTCTTTGCTTCCTTCTTTTGTTCTCTGAAGGAAAAGTTGTTCATGTAGAATTCTTTAGAGTTTGATTTGATCCCAACAAAGGGGTGGTGTCATGATGGAGATTTTTTATTCCCTGCGTGCATGGAGAGGCTGAGGTTTCCACACCAGGTCCTGCCGCTTCCCTTCTCCCTTTGAAACCAAGCTGAGGAGCATTACAGCGTGCCTGTGCAGCCAAGACTGCCTGTGTATTTTGGCATCTGAATGCCAGACTGGTTGGTAATTTCCCCTTAAATCCTTTCATAGCTCAAATTCCTGTCGAAACAACCTCTATCTCTGCTTGGCCATACGGAGCCCGTCTCGGCTCTGCTGCTCCCATCACCCCTCACAAGCAATGCCATTGCAAGTTGCTTTTCTTCCTCCGTGTGCAGCCTGTATTTAAAATGAAAAATTGGCCCCAAACCCCCCTCTGGATGGCTGTCAGATCTTAGCATGCCACATAAATATCAGTGAGAAAACATTCCTCCCAGCCCACACAGAATGCGCCCAGCGCTGTTTGTTCTGGACTAAACCTGGCCTAGCGCAGTGAGGCCTTCGCCGAAGGCCCAGTTCCAGTGGGCAGGGCCGGCCTCAGATCGACCACTTTAAAGTGCTCTCGGAAAGTTTCCAGTGGAATTTCTGCTCCCCTTTAGTTACAGACCACCTTTAGTAGGTAACTAGGCCTGTTTGTTGGGCAGCTGCCATCTCAGCCCTTGCATGGGTGGCCTGCTGCCAGCTCTCAACTATTTCAAGATGTGAGCTCTCCGATCGATGCTCTGGGACACAACAGGACCGTCATGGTGATGCCTCAAGAGGCTACCTGGAACTGAGGCTGGACAGTGTTAAAGGAATAAAGTAGATATTTAATAAAAAGGCCTTCACAGGATACACTTTGGGCAGTACAAAAGCCTGGTCATGGCTCTACCCAAGATGGACCTAAGATGGACGGCGTGTCACAAGTGTTTACACTTTTATAAGTTTTGGTCCATTTCCATATTGGGGTTAACTGTCCAATTACAGCTCCAGGTTATGCAGTCCCAATCTCCCAGATTTGCTCCCCTCAGTTCACTGTTGCTTGCACGTTTTGGGCCTGAAGCTGTAATGGTGTCCTTGGTTCTGGGCCGGGAAAAGGATTGTTTTGTCTGACTGAACTGGGAGGAGAGCTTACTAGCACTTTCTATGAAGTTCAGAATTATATACCAATGTGGTACAGAGTCTGGAAAATATGAAAGCTGAAACTTAAAGCATCACTGGTGTTCACTGTGATGTTCCTTTCTGGTACCTCCATGGCTTTACAGGGTTGCTTTCCAATGGGCCTCCCTGCTGCATTGCCAGTCAGGTGCAATGCACATTTTTCTCCCCCCACATGTAGTTTATGTGCACTAACACATATGTATGGCCCTTATGTGGTTACTAGGAAAGAATTCACATCTGCAAACCTCACCAGGGCATTTGGCCTTTGATCATAAGCAAAATGTTCCACAGGCATGGGAGGCATCCCAATGGGAGAGGGCACAGCACCTGCTACCCAGCAGCTTAAAGCTCAAAAGGAGTAAGGGCTCTTCACCCCTCTCTCTCCCACACCTACGTGTTCCAGAATTTCATCCAACTTCCTTGTCTCACTGTACTTCTTTAGCAACACTTGGAGCAGTCACTATGGTGGCAATGGCCAAAATGGCTCTTTTAATAAGCTCAGCCTTAGATTGCTACAACAAAGCCTTCTTGAGCAGCTGCTTAAGAAAACATCTGTGACTTTTCACTTAGATGTGGGTTTTTTCCCCAGAATAATCAGGGGAAAGCAAAGAGATTGCCGCCCTGGCCCTCCGAGCGTGGAAAAGAGTCTTTTTTCCTTGGCTTTTGTTAAATTATTTTTCCCATGCTCTAACTCTTCAACCCTGTCCTTGGGTCAGCTTAGAATGGTGAGTGGTCTAAGTATGATGGATTTATTGCTTTAAACTTCACAGAGTACTGCAGAATGAGGTAACAGCATAAGCAATGTGGAAAGACTTGTACATTTTTTAGTTTGATTACTGGATGTACTTGGAGGTTTCCAAATTTTTTTTTCTTAAAAAAAAAAAAAAAGGATTGGTTTGAATACTGAAATTGGATCAAATCCATCTTGCATCCCCACCTAAAATTGAGATTTGGATCTACAAGTTAAGCATCTTGGGAATAAAGATCTCCCTCCTCACATGTAATTACAGATAGTTTCTGAAGAGGTGAAATGTCACAGTATGATGAGATGGAAAATGCATTAAGAGAGAATGAGTTCATCTGCCTGATACAGAACAGTCCCTGCACAGTAATTGGATTATGGCAGCGCTGGACATTTGGGGAAGTCTGTAATGCTGTGTCTGCTCCATTTGATTTGTACACCGATGGATTTCCCTTGCCAGTAATGGCTTTCTCTGAGCTACTGCAAACTCTAAAGTGGGAAATGAAAATGGAACTTTGGGGAGACAGGACCTGCCATGATCACAGTGACATTGCAGCTTCTTATGCAAAGCTGGGGAGGAGGCACTGATGTATCCCTGTGGTGACAGGACTTTTTTGTAAAGAGCTTGGGCCTCTCTGTAGATACTGACAGCTCTGTAAAGCTGCACTGCCATTATTTAACAGCCTAGGAAGGAAAGATGTTCCTAGGCGTATATAAACTGTTTCTGTAGATAAAAACCAATTTCATTCACAATTTGTAAAACACAAGAAAGCAAAATCTCCAAGTTAATAAAAGGCAAAATCCAAAATTCCTTAAAATACCAGCAATCAATAGATTAGCCACACACATGGGGTAAGATTTAGACAAGATGAGTTTGGTTTTACTTTTGGGAAGAGTATCTTTTCGGAAAGCACCATTTTTGGGAACAAGAAAAGCTCCCAGCATAGTGCTGTGGAATGTGGAAAGGATAAGCGAGAAATCAGCATGGAAATTGAATTATAAGGTTCTATCAGAAAAGTAAATCTTTGTAACAGTGCCTTTGAAGAGCCACACTTCAACTGGAGTATCTGCAGCTCTGTCTCCCCAAAAAACCTCTCACCTTTCTGTGCCACCATCTCAGCATGCAGAGTGCACCAACACCTTCTGGCAGGTCTTTATTGCTCTGAGATTGCTTTAGATGGATAATTATGACTCTTATAACAAACCCCACCTTCTGTACTTTCCTGCTGTTTCCCAACTCCCCAAAACACTTTAGAACTCCACCCCACCACAACTAAAATGCAGTGTTCACATATAAAAAAAATATTTATGTCTTAAATTTATGCTCATGATCTTTATGCTCATCTGCCTGCAGTGGGGCACACAGAGCAAACAGAGGGCCACAAATATATACCATATAAACAAATCTTTTGGACCTATGATACAGTTTGTATTTATTACTTTTACTGAAATCACAGAGTCAAGTGTTTTAAGATTACAACTGGTAAATTATACATATGTAATAGTTTACAAAACAAAATATTGGCCTTCTGTGTGTCATTGTACAGTGTAGACCTTGCACAGTTCAGTTCAAAGGAATTTATAGTTAGTGTAACATATTTTTATGTTGTAAACTGGCTGACACAGTGGTGCTCTAAAAATATTAACTCCCTCTCATTAGACACAGACTAGGATGTAAAATAAGTTTTGCGGCACATGTTGGTTTTTTGAAAGGATACTGGTATTTCAGCCAGGTGACAAAGTGACTTCCCACAATATGCTGACACCGGCACTGCACAAAGAGGCACATGAAGTAACCTAAGCAAACCCAAACTTTGTGCTTTCCTTAGTCTTGCCTGCAATACCTTGTTCATTTTATCTTATCTGATGCTAAGCAGATGACCTGGCAATAGAAGTTAAATTTATTGCTCTACAGAATTATACCCTGTCTCCAACTTACTTAATTCAGCATATTTCCTGTATCTGATGGGATTTTAACAATGCCTGTATGCCTGTCACTATATTTCATAAGATAACCTATTTGCAGATTTCACAGTTCACATGATAAATTGTGTAAACCAGCTACTATAAATAAAGAAAAAACTATGCTGTCACAGTGGTGTAAGTCTGAAGCACCTCCAGCAAAGCCAAATGATGCCATGAAGTAACTCTAAATTTATGTAGGTATTACTAAATCCAGTGTAACTCTTTCCCCCCTGGGAGTTATGGAGACCCAAATACTCACATAGACAAGCACACACACACAAAATATGCACCTGCACTTAGCCACGGGTGTCTGAACAGGATCTGTGCCAGACTGGTGTTCGTGGAGAGGATTTTACTGTCCTTACACTGACTCCAAGCCTCCACACATGACTTCCATGGCAAAAGATGCTGTGAGTTTTATCCTGTGACTCACAGAGTGCAGAGCAGTGGGATGGTGTTGGGATGT
Source organism: Zonotrichia leucophrys gambelii (assembly GCF_028769735.1). Taxonomy (NCBI): domain Eukaryota; kingdom Metazoa; phylum Chordata; class Aves; order Passeriformes; family Passerellidae; genus Zonotrichia; species Zonotrichia leucophrys. The sequence goes on from NC_088169.1 coordinate 112,594,803, forward strand.
TTGGTGTGGTGTGGGGAGGAGCTCTTACACCACTCACCCTGCGTTTAGGGCTTTTCAAAGTTTATCACTGAAAACTTGCGCTTGTGGTTAAACATTCTAAGCCCCAAAGCCCCTTTTGGGGTGCCAGCTGAGGACCCAATTATCTCTCTTACATTAAGAGACATTTCTGGTGCATGTAATGAACCAGAAGTATCTGCATTTGCAATGCTGTTTGAAACAAGAATTGAACTATGTAATTGAACTATATATTAACTACATAAGTTAATATAAGGGCACCCATAGGAAAAAAGCCCTTGAACATGATAAGTATGAATACAGTGAGGCACTCTGGCAGCTCTATAAAAATCAAATGACTTCATGAAAAATAGGGGGAAAATCCTCCAAACCATGTAACTTTCTTTTTTCCTGAAAATTCCAGCCTATGCCCAGAGAATCCAATTTTGCCTCTTGCTATAGGCTCCACTTCCTCAGTGACAACAGCATGAGGAGAAACATTCACCTGAACTTACTGCTGAAAGCCCGCAATTAATGATAAACCCTGTTCAAAGCCTGCCCTTAAAATCATCAAAGCCCAGGCTTGTATTTTGGATTGGGCCTTCCCTAATTCCTCCAAAGCCTCGTGGCTGACTGGCCTTGGGCAGTGCCTGGGGGGCAGAAGAGAGGCTGAACTGGAATTTAATTCAGGAGAACACTGGAGCAAGGTGACTTCCAGCAGTGTGGAACTGTTTATGTGCAGCCTCTGGTACTGCCTTTGCAGAGCCATTTGTGTTGGTCAATGAACTGACTGCAGAAAAGCTGGAGGTTTGTCCACATCACATTTCTCCCCTCACACTGCACCCAATTCTAATTCCCTTGAGGTCTGCACTAGCTGAACTGGAAGAAAAACAGGTATTATTCTCAAGGAAACATGCTTTGCTGGTTTTTTAAAATCTAATTTTGCCTGATGTGGTGCAAAGAGCTGAAATACAATTAAGTAAAACATTGCAAAGCCTTCCAATTTGGGCTTTTGACTTTTTATAGCCATATATACATATTTATATATGTATATAAGCAGTGATAACATATAAAAACCAGCTTTTTTAATGGTTCAGTCCTCATAAACCACGTTTGTCAAGCTATTTTATAGAGACACCCAGGAGTTTTCTCTTTAGTGTTGTCAATTAAACCTAAGAAGCTGCATGAGTGAAAAGTGCTGGCAACTCAGAGGAACTTCACTCCCATGGAGAAAACTCCCAGTTACCGAAATTCTGCTACAATTAAAGCAAGGGGCAGGATCAGCTTTGGGGGTCAATCACTGAGGCCTCCAGCATGACCTGCTCGTGCCTTTGAGACACCAATCTGTTTTGTGAATTCCTCAGGAGCCACTATAGGGCTTTTTTGGTCTGCAGACCTTTGGGACTTGCTTGTTGGGAGCTTTTTAAAGTGTAACAAGGAGCTTGGAGCACGAGTTGTCATCAAATTAAAAAGCTACAACTTCTCGAAGGAAAAGGTGGCAGCAAAAAGAATATACATCTACACATGTGTGTATACACATATACTCCTGTTCCATGCAGAAAGTCTTCTAAATAAAATCATACAAAAAAATGACCAGTGCCACATATTATGTAAACTCACAAGGTGTACTTTCAACACAAACCCGAAGCATAAATTAAAAGAGAGCCAGAAAGAGAGACAGAGATGATAGCAAAACATTTTAAATATAGAATTTGCACAATTGGTACTTTGTTAAATAAGAATAAATAAATTAATTACATCCGTTCACATACCAGTTGTAAAAACAATAAATTATTTTATTTTTTTCAGTGCTGTGTTGCTTTTTTTTTTTTAAACAGTTGTTATTAATCCACAAGATTATTCCCTCTTCCCCTTGTGATAAAACTGTTTCCACAGGAGGGCAGCTAAACTTAATTTCTTGTACACAGTCAAACCAAAGATGCCAGGCTTTTTCCTAATGAGAATACTCTAATTGAAAAGCAGATGCTGTAAACCCCACTGATGCTCAGGGGTCCAAATTCACCCATGGACACTGGAAGTGTGTCCCAAAGTCAGAGTGAATTTAACACTGAGATGGTTCCTGGCTGTGCCAAGAGCAGAATTCCAGGTTTCCATCCCCTCGGTGCATTTCATGAATCCAGCTGTGCAACACTGGGCAGAAATGTAAACAATGATGTCACAGTGTGAGTGACACGGGATTCAGCTGAGAACAGACCTTGCACCAATTCCTCATCCACCAGGTACCATGACTGCCACAGGCAAGGTTTGGAACTGGACTCTGATTTAGGAGCACCTGAAAAACCAAATGTTGGCTTACCCTTTATCTTACATTTTTCAGGTCCTGCCTTGGTCTGTCCCCTTTTGCCTCCTCAAATCTTTGTTTGTGTGAATTTGTTTCATTGCCACACTGGTGAAAATCACTGCAGTGGTTTGTTCTCATATTTATTTCTAAATAAAGTCTTTAATTTTTAAAAGATACTCCTGATCTAAGGATGCTCTGAATTCACACCCGCATATGGCATGCCTAGAGAGCATCCAAAAGCTTTACTCAGCCTGCTGAATGTATAATAAATTATTACCATGATGCAAACACAAATACTTGCACATTCTGTCTCTATTATGACAGAACACAAACACCACTTAATGCAGCAGCTGTATGCTGAGACAAATGTTGTCTATGCTGAGACACAGTCAATCTCCTCATCTTTTTCCTCTCATGATGGTTTCTATTTGTTATGGACTTTTTGGAGAGGTTCTAGGACATGTGTAATACATATATAAGCATCAAAATTAGATGGCTTAGAAGGAAAAAAAAAAGGCATTTCAAAGTGATCTTATTTTACCAGGCAGAGGAGGCATACATGTTTACTTTTTAACACTCTGCAAATCATCTGAGCCTTGATCTCAGTTCTTAGATTGGGATCAAGAATAAATGGGGAATATTCATCAAGATGCATACTTTTGCACAGGATCTACTCCTGAACAGAAGGCCACACCATTTTTGAAAGCTGATTAATAACATTTGTTGGCAATCCATTTAACAGAGGAGGAGGCCCTGCCCTTGGTACTGTTTATTTAAAACAGGGTAAAAAACCAGATCCTTCTCCAGATTTCACAGTTGTAGATGTAGCAACTCTATGCTGTTTTGAAATCATCACATGATTTTTTAGAGTTCACACAAACATGCCACAGTTGCAAAAACATGTTTGTGTCAGCCTGGAGTCAGACCTGCCCTTCTTGCTCCACACTGCAGTGAGTTTTCCCCGCTGATTTCATGCCTGGGATTTTCAGAAGAGCCTGAGGTGTTTCAGTGCTCAAGTACCACTGACTTACAGCTGAGGCTTGTCTGAAAATCCTCCTGCAGTCTCCTGCTCTCCTGTGTGGATGAACAAAGCAGTAAAAGGTGGGTTCTACTTTCATCAGTGGTTTTTTTACCATTTCTCTTGGTACGTGTTCTCTGAGGGTCTAATTCAAAGCCTATTATTAAAGATATATTAAAGAGAGCAATTTTACCAAGGTTACTCTCAGGCCTCCACCTGCACAAGGTGAAATGCCCAGACTCAGTCACAGAACTTACACAAGACAATAACAGGATTCAGGAATTGCTGCCAAGGAAAACTGTTACCAGCTACTGCCTGTGCTGTGGAAACAGTCTTATTGATATTGGACAAGTCCTCCACATCCTGATGTGGTTTGACTTCCTAGTGACCCCTCTTCCTCCCAAATGTAGATATACAAAACATGAATGCCTTCTATAGCTTTAAAAAAACCCCAAACACACACAAAACAATAAAAAAAAAAAAGACAAATAGTTACAAACTTTTGCTGGTAAGATGAATACCAGAGTTAGACACAATGGACAAAACAGTGATAAAATATTAACTGCTTGCTGTGTTTTTTTGACCTTGAGAGCCTCTTGAAAAGATGTAGGTACATTACACATTGTTAAATTCAAGGCAGAAGCCATAGAGAAAATACCAGAGAAAGCAGCTGAACCCAGCCTCAGAATATCTCAGTTAGAAGACACTTGATTACCTCACCTGTAAGTTTGGGTTCTCTAACTAGTTTTCTACAAAGCACAGTATGCCTTTGTTTGATGGAGAGGAGCAGCTCGAGCAGCTCTTGCTCAGTGACAACAAGGAGCCAGGCTGTGACACAGCTGGAACCAGGGAGTTTTACAAGCACAGAGTACACACACCAACTCCTCCTGCAGCCAGCTCCTCCTCTGCTGCATGCCTGACACACACACGAGGAGGAGCTGCTGATGATCCTGCTGCTGGAGCAATGGGGGCTCCCTGCTCTGCAAGCTGCTGCAAAGATCCTCCTGAGAATTTTGGGGTGGAAACACAGGGTTTGTCAGACATTAATGATATACTGTCAGGAAATTCCTACCGTGAAAACGTATTTCCTTTTGTCAAAACCAAAAGGTATCACTTTTTAAAACCAGCAGCAAGCTCTTCATTTTCCAGTAAAACATCTGTGGCCCTTTCTGAAGGATGGACCAAGTCCACAAGGGCTGCAGATATACTTTGGTCAATCATTTTGCTTATGTAATTTGTCTTTTGATTTCTTTAATAGAAGGAAGTGATATAAAGTGATATACCAACTGAAAGATATTTACAAAACAGTATAAAATAAGCTACTGTGGGATCATGGGGACATGTGACGTTTCCTAAGGACATACTGTAGTAGAGGTAGGTGAAAAAAGGGGAGATGATTCTGTAACCTTCAAATATCCCAGGATCCTCCATTCACTAGTTTTTCTTCTTTTGCATTATTTTATTTTACATTTTTGCAGACACAGAGGGCTTATAACAACTTTAACCTTACTTTCTTTGACGTATTTAGACCACCCTACCATTATTTAAAGCAGTGCACATCTTCATTTGGTCCAAACAGGCAGATTCTGCCCATAATTAGAGACTGAACACAAGTACTTTGAAGCCTTTGCTCCTGTCTGTGTGGGCAGACCTGACACCGGTGTGCCAACAGCGGCTTACTCAAACCTCCTGGAGAGCAGCTCAGCAGCACCACAGGTTAGCACTTTTTCAGCAAGCACTGTTTGAAGGCTGAGGGTCTCTGGGAGAGCAGACATCCCTTGGCCAGTTTCCCGTGCCCATCCTTGCACTGCACAGTCCTGGTGTGCCAGCCCGTGTCGCACGTTCGAGAGCAGGAGAGCCAGGGCCCCGTCACCCAGCGGGGCTGTGCCGCCGGCACCGGCGCTTTGCCGCCGCCGCTGGGGACGGAGTTTGGCAGCTGCGCCTGTTTCTTTGGCACGAAGAAGCTGTAGCGCACGTCCACGGGCTGCGTGGGGTCGGTGGCCAGGATCTGCACGATCAGGATCTCCTTGGTGGCCGAGTGGCCCATGGCGTGCAGGAAGTCGTCCTTGTGGCTCCAGCCGCTGTAGTTCATGACGGTGCCGTTGATGTCGATGATGGTTTCCGAGGTGGAGATCATGTACTTGCCGTTGACCAGGTACTCCCCGTTCTTCTTCTTCAGCGCCAGGTAGGCTGTGAACCTGCTCTGGTCCTTGCTCTTGAACTGCCGCACCTTGATGTGAGTGGCGCCTTCAGGGATCTTCACCACGTCCGTGTAGCCCTTGCTGGAGGAAGGGAAACAAGGAAGAGTCTCACTGCAACGCCTCACAAAGTCATTGGCATGACACAGAATCACAGCACCAAGCAGGCTGGAACAGATTTTTAAGTCCAACAACATCTTGCTTCATTTCAGTTCAGGCCACCTGGATTTTCCCTAAGATTAATTTAACCAGGTTCCACTCCTGGCCTGCTGTGCTGTTCTTCACGTTCCCCAAGAAGTTTCTACTGCACTTCTTGCAAATTGCTTAATCTTTAGCTTTAGGGACAGTTTGACGCGGGTCAGATACCAGAGGAATGAAAAATAACAGATAGCTTATAGATTTCAGCAAAGGGTGGGAGATGTGAAATACGATGCACGCGCTGCCTGCCAAGGAAAAGATAATGAGATATGCATTGGTTACAGCTGTTTCTTGCTGTCTTTGCTATAATGATGATTAAGGAAAGCACGAACAGAGGAACAGCTGGGTAGAGGTACCTTGGGAACATTTAAAAATAGTCTTGATCACTGAGGAAAAATTTGTTTACTTTGAAATTTATAAAGCCAAAGATTAATTGTCAAATGTCTAATAAGAGGGGCACCCAAAGGCTTCATTTGTGCCACCATGGAATTCTCTATTAGTTATGAACCATCTCAACTGGGATTTAGAAAAAGAGATTAAACTCTTTTACTAAAAGTGACAAGCATTCAAAACTTGCAAGTGTACTGGAATTTATCACTATCTCAAGTATGTTATTTTAACTTTAGTGATATATAGAAAACAATTTAAAGGATTTACATAGCTGTAAGCTACCAGCTGGACACTGGAGATGTGTTTTCATTCCTAAACCCGTGACAAAGCCATCCTGAAAGTACCTCATATCTAAAAGGTTTCATGAGAAAATACATGAAAAATACATAAAAGTGATGGCATCTCCTTTGGGATTGTTTAAAGAACAGACTGCTAATTTTGAGAATTTTTGGCTGCACAAGTAGAGACTGCAGATATTACAAATGAAACATTTGTGCTGATCCCCTGCTATTTCCAGCAATTATGGGACAATGACTTAAGACTCCATTGATTTAGCACCTCCATAAAGCTGGAGCAGTATGGTGTGAATCCCAGGCTGGGGACTCTGCTCTACAGCACTGCACAAATATTTTTACATGAGAGTTGCCAGAATAACTCAGTTCAAACGTGTCATTAAAGTTACAAAATCATTTGTTCAAAACCTACAAGCAGTCCTGGAGAATTCAAGTTGTCTGCACGAAGAGCTCTAATGCTCCATGTGCACAGAGAAGCATGTGCAGATTAATTCCCCTCTTTCCCAACTTCTGATAATTTGGCTTTACAGCTTTTTAAACAAAAATCCTAGGAAGCAAATTTCCCAGAAGATTCTGTTTTGCCTGCTTTAAAAGAAAAAAAAAGCACAAACAAATGTTGTCATGGCAATTGTCTGCAATGGGAAATATTAGTTTTGCCTTGTACATTTAAATTTCCCTGTACATTTCGTGTACAGATTGTTGAAGTTTATAGTGGACAGCAACAAGGAAGCTGTCATTTTTCAGTGGAGGAAAGATGATTTTCCTAAGAGCACTGCCCTTTCAAACAAAACTGCAAAAACAGTTTACAGACAATTAAGATTTCACTATTTTAATCAGGGGTTTATTTTAACGTCAATTACTTGCAGAGACGAATTGCCCCAAACAACTTTTCCAGTAAAAATAAATCTGCAGTCTCAAATCCAATCAAAATCATATTAGAACATAAATTTACCCTCTGGCCAGTCTCATGACACTTAAAAGCATGATTTGAGGAGTAAGATGGTAACTTCACAGGGATAATTATAATAAATCTCTCCATTTCCAAGTGTATCTGTGGTACAAATCTGGCCTCCCTGAAATTCATGGAGCCCCTCTAACACTTTTCCTGGCCTTGATTATTGCCAAATCACATGAACTACATCTCCCACTGTCAACTTCACTTAGACATTCCCAGACATCCCAGTATTTACAAATTGGAAAAGATTTGGTTTATATAATTACTAATTTGGTTGGAAAGCCATTCTTTTTGGCAGAGATGTTTTGGCATCATTAGGTGAGCAATCATTGGTTTACCAAGAAGAAGATTAGTTATGTTTATTTTTAGAATAAATTCACTCTCCAAGCCATTTTTTGACTACTATTAATCAGTCTGTTGAAATGTATAGAAATAAAAGATCATTTCAGGAGTCAGATTTCAACTTCTGGTAGCTTTCAACATGCTATGTAAGAATTTGGAAGTTATAAAATCAAGTTCATGTATAAAAGACGCTTAACAGAGTCACTGATTTTGAACAGAAACTGTCAACTAAAAGTTTCTGTGTGTAGATCAGTCCTTTGAGATTTTGGAATATGTATACATGATGATTAAAAATCCAAATTTTTTGATGATTTTTAAGAATTGAAGAAGGAAAAAAAATCAGTTGACAGAAAGGACTTCCTTGAGATTGGTCTATCAGTACTGGCCCCAGTGTGGTGAGGGAAAACCATGGCAGGAGTTCCTTTTATTTTATTTATATTAAGCTTTATTACAGTTAGAATGTGAACTCTGAGAGAAAAATGGCTTGTGGATAAATGCCATAAATATTTTGACTTTAAAAAATCCATCTGGAGATTGATAATATGCCAGTGGACATGAAGGGATATGAAGAGGTATAGTCATGAGTAAGCCTATGATATTTCTGATATCTATTTACCTGAACTCCACACATACTCAGCAGTGGGAAAAGAGAATTTTTGGGTATAATCTCTCTCAGCTGTTAAGGGAGGTGTTTACAGCTGTCTGCTTCTCTGCACTTCTAATACAAGGAATGTGTGTCACAAAATCAGGTGGGATGTCCTCGCTGCCTCTCAAAATAGATGAGATGAAAAAGCACTCTCAGGGTGTAGAGCTTGCTAATGCAGCAACAAGTGAGAAATGCAAAATTTCAGAGAGATGCAGATAATTCTGATCCCAACAACTTTCTGATTCACCTCTCTCTTCCTTTTCCTCTGTCCTCTAGGAACCACAATCCATCTGACACAGCAAGATTTGCAAGTGGCATGACTTGCTATTCCTGCTTCACTGGCACTTTGTGTCAGAAATGAGCAGGGTGCAGTGTTTTGCCAGTTGATGCTTTGCCAATTTCAGGATAATGCTAGCAGCCAGCTGTGCACATCTGGAAACTGCAATAAGCTACAGGCAGTGTGGTTTTTCCCCCATTTGAAAGCAAATTGCATTTAGAGACAGAAAGCAAGCAGCATGTGGCAGAGTAACGACTTGCACAACAAGATGCACTTGCTGTTGAGATCAGTACCTCTTTTTGGTGAAGGTTCCCATGACTTTTGTGCAGCTGGAGTTGTCTCCTCCACACACCCCACACTTGTCATACTGGAGCTTGGATCCGATGATGCCGTCGCAGCCCGTTCGGATGCACTTCCCTCGCACGCAGACCGAGTTGCTGTAGGGCCGACACTCCGTGCCATCGGTGACCTGGGCAAGCAAATAAAACTTGGTTCAGACTGCCACAGAGATTTGTGGGTTTGGATCCACCTGGCAAAACCCAGCTCCTTACTGAAGTCACCAGCTCAGAGCAGGTTGCCTCCCCTGACAGATCACACTGAGCTTCTCTAATATTGACAGTAAAAAAGCAGACCGAGTTGCTGTAGGGCCGACACTCCGTGCCATCGGTGACCTGGGCAAGCAAATAAAACTTGGTTCAGACTGCCACAGAGATTTGTGGGTTTGGATCCACCTGGCAAAACCCAGCTCCTTACTGAAGTCACCAGCTGCCTCCCCTGACAGACCACACTGAGCTTCTCTAACATCGATAGTAAAAAAGCAGATGGAATCTAGCACAAGGACAAAAGCAAGGACAACTAACTTTCAGTTTGGATTGCATCTGATAGAACAAACTGACCACAAGTCATATCTGTACCACTAACTATCCTATGCTAATTTGTTCTTTAGGAGTTACTCTGGACTCCTTAAACATAGTTCAGGGCTAGATCTACTCTTTTCTCCTAACGCTCTTTTTCCTCCAGAAATCCCCACCCCAGAGAATGACAGGGAACTCCAGGCAGAAAGCCCTTTATCCACTACTGAAAACAACCTAGTGCAGAGAGGCCCATAATTTTCATGCATTCACATACTGAAATATGGAAAAACTTACCTCATTTTCTGGCCCTAAGATACAACCACTGGATCAAACCATTAAAACTGATCACACTGTTAAATATTTGCATCACACGATTAACTTATTTTCCCTGGTTGTAGGGAAAGATTTCTAAAATATATAGGTCACTTCTAAGCTGGAGCATGAAACCCTGACTGGAGCTGCCATTACCTTCTGAGAAAATACCACGTAATAACCGGTTCCTTTGGCTCGGCAGGTGAGCTTGCAGACGTCTCCAGGCAGTACTCCAGCATACTTGGGGACCCATTCCACAAAAGTCTTGACCCCCTTTGCATCAGACTGATAGCCATTCCTTGCTTCACACTGCTCTTGTCGGAAGGATTTAGCTGTGGAATTATTCACATCATTAGTGGCTATTTCAGACCATGCTGCAAATATCATTATGTCCATCTATTATTCCCATTTCTTTCCTACATCATTTTTAAGTTATGTCACACCACTTCTTTACTTAGAACTGGCCTTCCAAATCCCTCTACTGTTTTAGCTTGGAAATCTCCCAATGGCATAACAAACAGTAAAGGCCTAAAGTTAGCATGATTAATTTTAGAGGACTGACTTTCTCTACAGCACCCAGGGCGAGGCGTGGGTGAAGAATTAGGATATAGTAGTGATGCTGAACGGCTTGTCTTGATAAACACAACCTGGGGAGGCCACAGTGAGCACAGTGAGCCCTTGCTGTGTGGTTTCAGGGCAGATACTCAGTGCTGGGTGTCTGTGAAGGGAGGCAGGGCTGGAGCAGGGGGCACTCACCGTTGGCAGGGCAGGGGGTGACGTTGCAGGAGCGGTAGATGGCTCGCTTGCCTGTGCAGTACCTCCCGTTGTTCCTGGGGGCTGGGTTGTTGCAGTGCCGATAGGCAAACTGCACTCCCCCTCCACAGGTACGGGAGCACTGTCCCCAGGGGCCCCAGGACCCCCAGTTGCCATGGCTTGAGGCCTGAAAAACATATGGAACAGCAGGAGGTGAGTTCGTCATCCAAGCATGAATGGAGCTGTTACCTCAAAGTCACTGCTAATGCTTTCCTCAACTGAAGGCAATTCCTTCAGTTGGCCATTCAGGGAAAGCAGGTCTTAGGAAACTTCCTTCTCCCAGCAAAGTTAATTTCTATCTTCTTTTGCACACTGATATCTCATTTGCACTGTGGGTGCAAAGCCAATGCTGGGCCTTGCTCCACACAGCCACCTTCAGCCTCTTCACAGAACACACCCACGGTTTCATGGGCTGCTCTCTCTTATTTTTGCTATTCCTACCAAAAAGGCCCCTTAAACTGGCTCCAAGGGGTCCAACTCCCAGAATATACTCATACTGCTAATCTGAGATTATTTAAATTCAACTGTTGTGATGTGCAGGTATTGCTTGGAATTACTGGAAAGAGATGGAGTTGTTAACTTTGCTACATTGGCTATAGTATTGCAATATCATGTAGAAGCACAGAAATCCATAAAAAAGGGTAAAGAAATCCTTTTAAAAAGTGTTATAAATACTGTATCTTGATTTGAATGGCTCCCATAGTTTGCAAATATTTTCACAAAGCTCTACAAGTCCTCATCTCTTCTGTGGGTGTAACAGAAGGGGCTACTGTCTACCCAGAGAATTTAGAAGTATCTGTACTGTGCAGCTGACAGCTCTCTGGGAATTCCTCAGATGTATAAAGTAGACAGGGGCTCTCTGTCACTGGAAGCACAAACTTTTCTGATCCATAAGTTATATTCTGGATTAATTTCATCTGGCCTTTTCTTCATTAGAATTAGGGACCTGGGGCCTTTCAGATGAGGGCTCTAAGTTAAATGTGGAGATGAGATTTATCCTGCTTTCTGTGTCAGGTCAGAAAGCCATGATTTACTGAATGGGAAGATCACTACATCCAGTTTTCCAGGAATGAATGCTTTCCTTAAGCAAGAAAATACACACTTCCTGAACCTCAGCAGCATTTTTCCTCACCAACACCCCAATTACATGCTAAGAAAAGAAGGCAGGTTTCAGTCTGATGAGCCCCTCCGAGGGATCACCCTTCCCAATTCCCCTTGGGGTAACTTACAGAGTAGTACTTCTTCTTGGTTTTGTCCACGCATTTCCCTTGGAGGCAGATCCTCCCCTTGCCACAGGGGGTTCCCTCGACAGCGGGCAGCTTCTTGGTGAGGCAGACCATCTGTCCCTGGCGCACCACGGCGCACCAGAGGCGCGAGCACACGTCCATGCCGGGGCACACGGTGTACTCGGCGCCGAACGCCAGCTTGCACTGCCGGATGGCGTCGTACGTCTGTCCCGGCAGCTCCTCGGGGCCCACGATGTGCTTCCTGGGCTGGTCCAGCAGGCAGTTCCCTGCAGGAGCAAGGCAAGGTGATCTTTACTCGCTTTTTTACTGTTCTTTTCCCTGCAGTGCTGCAATATTGTCTTGCAACAGCGAGCCTCCTTCAAGGAATGGTGATGTGAAAATTCTGAGGTGGCATCAGGTTTTCACAAGGTCAAACTGCTGCCACTATGTTCTGACCCTGCTGCTGAGCTGCCTATTCCCAGCTTGAGGTGTAAATGAGTTTTACCCAGGTCCTTTTGGCCTTTCAATCCTTTATGCAAGACTCGGAACACATTCCGTGCTATTTATCGGTCTGTGATTTAAGGAGCGAGCTGGACTCATGTAAGCAAGACTCAAAGCAAGCACAGTTGTAATTTGAGTTTTCAGTCAGGATGCCAGAAAAATCAAAAAGAACACACTTGTAGCCAATGAGGCCAAAAACCCAAACAAAACAGATCGAAAAATCAAAATTTCTACCAGGTTAAAGGAAAAATATAAGCTGGGTATCAAAACCAATGTTGCCACTAAAGCTGGACTGCACTTTCCCTGTAAGGAGTGATACTTGGCTGCTTATGGAACTAGTTCGAAAAGGGTTATGTATTTTATACAAAACCCCATACATAGCAGGAAGAAAAAAATTGCATGAATGTAGAGATTTGTATTAGTATTTGAAGGTCTGCAGTGGTCAAGATTTGTCTGGCACATTCTAAAAATGAGAATTCACATTTATGTTCTAGGTATCTTCTGATAGCTGGGGTTTTTTTACTATTGAAAACCTCACTTGTTGACATGCAGAACTATTTATTCAGTGTAACCTCTTTTACACTTCATGAAAGGGATATGTGGTCTGGGCAAGCTTCACTCATCCTCAGCCAAAATAACTCACCACAATTTACCTCACTTTGGAACCCACACCAGTGTTCTTCACTTGCATCATGGCTGAAAAAAGCCTATCTATAAAACCCTCACTATTTACACAAAATGGAATAGAATTTCAAGCTATGGCAGGGAGTTTAAGCAAACCAAATATCCCATTTCTCAATAGCTTGTCTTTTCCTTCCAAAACACACACACTTAGTGCAACTGTTCTGCTCTTCTAAAGACTAATGCCAATTAGCCAAATTAGCCAGAAATTCTTTCTGTGTGATGACTTATAACCAAAAACTGTCTCGTAAAACCTGTTCTATTTGCTGACCCTGATTTACCCTAGCCTTCTATTTCATCTGGATTATGTTGAAATTTTAATGCAGACAAGGTGTGCTAATGCTAGCTGTCATGACATAAAGACAATTAAAAATACCCTGGGTTGTTATAGCGTAAAATATTAGTGATGGATGAGGAGTAAGGTTTTTCCTGGAGTTTCTGGACATAATTTGCTGAAGTTTTGGCAAAAATACACTTTGTAAAAGTAAACAGCAGTGGAAATCCTCCTTCATATACCTTGTGAGGAGGGAGGAATCCACTGAAATGTGAGGGCAGTGATGGGAAGGCTGTAGCATGTCAATATTCAGTATTATGCACTGCTTTTGTACCTATGCCTAAGTTTATCAAACTCCCAAGCAGAGCTGTTTTTCAGTATTTTAAAACACCATAATAACACTTTGACTGGAAATACAAATTTAGAGAAAAAGGAAAGAAAAGACTCCCCTTGCATAAACCCATCTGTCAGTCATTTTCAGTTTCACAAGCTCACACAGCAAATATTGTCTTTTTTCCCCTCCGGAACACAGGGGAATGAGTTCCAAACTTCTCCTTAACTGAGAGAAGTTGTGCAATCTCTACAAAGCCAGGTGCTCCGGCTGACCTCAGACAATAAACGCAACACTGAGGATAGGGAAGGCCCCATAGGATTTCCCACAGGAAAAAAACCATCTTTATATGGGTATACTGCAGCAGTGTCTGTGTTTGGACAGGGTGCAGTGAGCTGCAGGTGTTTTTGCCACCAGCTGGTCCAACCTCCTGCTTGTCATGGCCCCTGGTGGGAGGGCAGAGGGGGCTTCAATTCTCCATTACATTTCAACATCCAGAGCATATACATAACTGCTATTCCTTTTTTTTTCTCCTGGGCACCAAAGAACATCTTTGTGCCCTGGAATAGAGCAACATTGTTGGCTGATGACAGTGCTAATTAAGCCATCTCATTATCTCTCTCAATGCTGTATGTAATATATCTTGGGGAAAAAAAAAGGGCAGCGGAACAAGATCTGTGCAGGAAGCAGATAAGCAGGATATAAATTAATTAAAATACAAACAGTCCTTGTTCCAGGTTGCACAGAGCACTGGGACTGAACACACCAAATCCCAAGCAACCATCCCACAGCCTGGTGGTTGGCATGACAATAAAGGCAATTAGTACCTTTGGAAAGGCTTTGCTAACAGCAGATGGATATAAATGTCACTCTCCTGTGGACACAAACCGAGCCTTTTCTTCCTAAATGTCAAACTGTTGTCTGGGGTCATATCATGAGTGTAAAAAAAATGGTGATACCATGACAGAGCTGTTTATTGTTCTCAGAGCAGGCCCCAGGAGACAGGGAATCACCACCTTGATCCTCCCCAGCCCCCTGGCTGACCTTGGACCAGACATTTCCATTGGGATTTACTCAGCTGGCTTCATGTACTGCTGGTGTCTGCAGTACACTCAGCTGTCAGGTGTTTCACTGCCTAGCAAAATCAGTTTGTGGTGTCACTCAGCACCACTCATGTCCCCAGTGCTGCTGAGGCCACTGATTGTCATATCAAGTTTTCAAATAACTTGAAGTCAAATTATTGACTTCCACTTCAACTTAGTGGAAGTTTGTATTCTGTTAGGACAGATCTCTGATTTTAAAAAAATAACTGGGAAATTATAAATTACTACAGAAAAGAAGACTGTTACTTAGAAAAGGTCTCTGAATGGCTGATCCATCAAGAAAAAGAGATTCCTTAAATATACATTTGAAATCACAACAATAGCATCAGCAATACAATTAATTCTCAGAGGTTTATGGACCTACATGATGAGAGGTTCAAATTTGCTATGAATAATTTCATCATAGCAATAACTCTTGACGACCACACACCTGAATGATAGCTACTCATGAACTGAGGAGAAAACAGTTCCTTACACTCTCTGAGAGGTCATTCATGGATGGTGGGAGAGTTAGCTCAGTAACTCAAAAGGGAAAGTTCTCCTCATTTGTGGAAATTAATTTGGTAATATTAAATCAATGCCAGAGCAATATGGATCATAAACAGGATAGTACAGATTAATGGATCCAATAAAATTGAGAGAAAAAATTAAGTCATACAGAGAAAAATATTTCAGAGAGCACTGAAATCAGCCAACAAAATATTTAAGAGCAAATCTTTACATTTAGCAGACACACCATACATTTATCCATAAGCATTTTGGTTACCATAACAACTTGATCCATTCACTCAATTATGTCATTTTTATCTCAGCATTTTGGAATTTGAGTGGTTTGTTTAATAACTGCAGTTGCTTTGGGAGCACAGTGAAGACTTTAAAATTCATTAAAGAGTGAAGCTGGAGACTATACTTTTTCATTTCTACTTTTGAAAAACAAACTTTTTGTATTCCCAGAGGGGTAAATGTCATATTTAGCAAATAAGCTGCCATAAAGTGTTCCTATTAAAAAATACAGACTGACAGTAAGAAGTAGCATGTAGGTGACACAGGGAGTGATAACACATACCATGGCCATCATCAAAGAACTCTGTGATAGTTGCTGAAGTGCACTTGGACCAGGGTTTTGAAGCATCAATGCTGGTCAGAATGGAGGACATCAGGCGCTTGTCTTCCATGGAGCCAAAGTTCTCCTCACAGAACTTGGAGTCATCATGGGAAAGCCCAAGCAAGTGCCCTGTGGAAATGAAACAAATAAATACAGTTATATGACTATCCAGAGTTGGAGCTCACAGTCATGTGAGGGAAGGGAACTGAACGCTTTTATATTTATCAACAATTAATGTCTTACTGTTTTTACAAATCACCTTCAGCAAGAAAAACTTTGTGAAAATGTTCTGCAACTGTCTAGAAAGGAGCTACATCTTTTTGAATAGCTAAAAATAAAATTATTTATGATGCAACTAAACAAAGGGTAGAAGAATGAATGGGAATAAAGCTGCAAAGAGCTGAAGCCTGAACTTATTGCTCAAAATGTTCAGCTTAAGCCAGAAGTTGATTAATAAGACATGCAGGGCTAAACCAAGAGTGCTTTAACAATAAGGACAAGACCTCCCATCAAAGCCACTGCAGAAAAAAGTCTGATGCCCTGAAAGGGACTCATTCTGCAAGATTTGGCCTTTTCTTTTTTCAGGTAAGTGAAACCATTTTTGTTTGGCAATACTTCCTATATAAGGCCAGATAAAGCTGTTTTTATGCTGCACTGAGACACTGAATATCAGGAGGTACATGTCAAGTTTCAATCTGATACAGCACTACATACAAAGACTTGCTCTGAAAAGATGACAACAGCTTTGTTTCATTCCAGACAAATGCTGCTGTTGAGCAAAACAATTCACTGCTAAGATTATTATTTCAAACTGACAAATTCCTCTGACAGGGTAACCAAATAATCAGTGCACCACTACTAATCTAAAGAACAAACTCTCTGGAAGTGGGTTGAGCATTTAATACATTGTATTTACACTGTATTTACTGATCCAAGACTGCTCACAGTTGTAGAAATTACCTCACTGCAGAATGTTTGTGAAATAAAGCAATGAGGGTCTCTCAGTGGAAAAGGAGTTTAATTTTTAAGTCTTTGCCTTGGAACTGAGCAGCCCTGGGTGAATAAAAAAAGCTGGAGCATTGATCCAAAGAGTTTGGCTGAGTAACATCCCATGGCACTCAGCACTGGTTCAGTGTGGGATATGAATGATAGCTGGGTGCACACCAGCAACTCCAGGATGTAATTTTTCAGAGTGCTCAGCATTTTATAGCACCATTCAGAACTACCCAGAGCTCTGTGACATGGAGCTTTCAGTCCTGCAGGCCAGAACTGAAGTTTGTCACAGCCTCTGGGACCACTCTATCCATTGGGCCTTTTTCTGACCTAGTGATGTTTTAAAAACTTTGATTCCATGTTCAGTCTCATGTGAAGGGTGAGACAATACAGATGTTAAAATTCACACTATCACAATCAGCAGCCAACTGTTTCCTAATTACAATACACTATAAGTGTTTCTTGGCCTATCAGCTTTTGCCACACCATGCTGTAAATGCCTTAAAACCAATCATCTAAAATTACCCCTTGTGGGTCCTACTGCAATGCATCTTTCATAGTTCTGTTTCTCTAAAGTATCCAGTCTTATTTGTAAGGCCATCCTTTGAAACTTGCTTCTAGTTCCATTTCCATCTTCCATCAGAAGACAGTTTCCACCTTCTGTCAGACTTTAAAAATTCTCTACAAATTCATTTCCCACACCACTCTGCAGCACTTCACCCAAGTAAGATGCAGTTTTGTTCTCCAGACAAATCCCTTTATTGCATAACTGTACTTCACTCTTCAGGACTGTTCATTTTCTGCAAAGGACATCCCATGGAATAACTAAACAATACCGTGCCCATATTCACAGCCTGTTAATGCTCCTGCAGCTTGGGCTGCTCTTGTGTTTCTCTTTCTTTTGTTCTCCTTCATAGAGACAAATAAATAATAAAAATAAATAAAATAGCCTTTGGATATGAGGAAGCTTGCAGGTAAATGTCAAGCTCTTCACTTTGAGCAGAGAGACTGAGGATTTCTTCATAACACTGCTGCAGTTTAGCCTCCCTCCTCACAAAAAGCCTGGATAGCCTCA
Source organism: Zonotrichia leucophrys gambelii (assembly GCF_028769735.1). Taxonomy (NCBI): domain Eukaryota; kingdom Metazoa; phylum Chordata; class Aves; order Passeriformes; family Passerellidae; genus Zonotrichia; species Zonotrichia leucophrys. Next base: position 112,612,684 of record NC_088169.1, read on the forward strand.
ATGGAGAATTTCAGAGTAAATAAATAAAATGAAATGCTTCTCAGGCCACTGTTCAGCACAGAACATCTCATCCCAAATACTTTGGCAAAAGCAGAGGAATCTGAAACAGGGTCATCTCCTGGAAAGTGTCAGGCTACTGAATTCACCTTTAATGAGAGAGCAGCATAACTTCTCTGCTTTACAGTGATAAATGGGGTGAGCTGAGGACACACTTCATTAGCAGCCTTTACTTTGTCATATTAAATCAGGCCATTGTTCCAGTGCATGACAAGAACCAAGTCACTTACTTGGCAGACTTCAGCCTCCTGGAGGAGAAGCTTCCCAAAGAATTTATGAATCTCCCTCGTTATGTTTAAAATTTTCAAAAATAATTTTAAAAATCCATCATGACAAGGAAAGAAGCAGTAAGTAGTGAATAATTTCTAAAAAACATAATTCTGATTGTCAGTGTCTGGGCTTCTAATCTAACTCCCTGTGATGTTAGTGAGGATAATACCATTAAATATATGGATTTTAGCTCTCCATACTGATTTGCCAGTTAATTTTGTATGCATGTGTCCTGGGGTGACAAACACTTACATTCACTTACAAACATTGTGAATGCAACTCTCGAAGGATTTTATGGAGCTAAAATTCCTAATTCTTACCACAACCTAAATTTCTCCCTGTTCTAACTTTGCCTTTTAAGGCACTGTGAGAGACATAGAAGTGATTAAAGACTATGACATACTCCCAATGATGCTACAATCTGGTTTTGCATTTCATTAAAAAGAATCAAAATTCAAAAGATCACAGAGCTGTGTAATCTCTACATTCAAAATATCACAGAGCTGTGTAATCTCTTAAATACTGCCTGGCTAAGTTTTGCTCTTTTTAGCACAGAAGTGAGAACAGCAAAGTCCTTTAACACCTGTACCCTTCATATTTTGCTTCCAAAAATTAAGGGAGGGACACTTTCCTTCCTACTTCAAGAAGTCTCTCCCCACCACCCCTCACATGCATAACCCTGCTGATGTTATTACATGACATTAGGGTGGTTTCTGGCATTTTCTGGTGGGGTGCTTCCCTTCCAAATTGAAAAGGCTGATCTTTCAAGTGACCCTGCATGGAAGCAGAGCTCTGGAGAAAGCTCTGGTCAGAAGTCAAGACTCTAGGAAAACAAATCTTACACAGAAGACTTTTGAAAACAATGCCAATTTTAGCCCCACCCCATTTTGTACCAGTACAAACGTCAAACTGGGCTATTGAAGAAAAAGAAAAGGCTCCCAGCAGCTGTGTAAAATGATGACTGATTGGGAATGGGTTCGTAGATTATCTGCTGTTTTCTACTTAATGAAGCATCTTACTGGTGCTGACAGTTCCCACTGAGTGAAAATGACATAATACAATTTTACCAGCAGGATGGTGCTTAGTTAAGTTACGCTGTAGGAATGCACAAAATGATGAAGGAAACAGATGGAGGGGAGGCAGGGTTTGCCCTCTTGTAGCCAAGGAGGAGGTGGCCTGCTTGCAAATTCATCTCAAACTCCAAAAAGACCAACGACCCAAATGGAGTGACATCCTCCCCTCACAGCTTTCCCTGATGAAGGCCAACACCTGCTACACCCAGCGGGAAATAATACCTGCAAAGGGTTAAAAAATGATCCCTACGCGTTGCAGGAATGGGGGGTATATCCCTAACACAAGGTGGGAATACTTCAGAGAAATTATGACAAGTCAGTTAAGACTTTCATCCTCTCTGAGGATCAGGACACAAGAGCCCTGCAGGGAAAGCAGGAGTGCACCAGAGCTGTGCTGCACGTGTGGTGAAGGAGCTCTCTTATTCCCAGAACACTGGGAAACAAACCAGAATCACAGAATATCCTGAGCTGCAAGGAACCCACAAGGATCATCCAAGTCCAGCTCCTGGCCCTGCCCGGGACAGCCCCAAGAATCCCACCCTGTGCCTGGGAGCATTGCCCAAATGCTTCTTGGAGCCTGGATATTTCTGGTTTTTCTTAATATACAGTTCTAGACTATCTGCAGAGGTTCTCTGAGTGAACACCATGCAAAATTACTGTCATACATTTCTCACTGGTATTTCAAGCGTTAGAAACAAGAAAACAGAAAATATCCACAACATACAGCAAGCCAACTCCAGGCTTTGCTAAGGCACAAAGCAAGCTGGGTCTCCTGGAAAAAAGCCACCTGCTTATGGACAAGAACTTGGACAGAATGTCAAAGAGCAGCTCTTGCACTCCCTCTGACCACAGGAGACATGCAAGGTGACACAGCAGGCTGGAAATGCTGCAGGCATTGTAATTTGTTTTCTCAGAGGAGCTCAGCTTGGATGAAGCACGTGTTTGCCAGTGAGGTCGTGCCTTTCACCTCATTTCCACCTGGGACAACTGGGGAGCAAAAGAAGGTCAAGAGATTTGCCCCAGGTTCCCCCGTGAGTCAGTGGCTCTCGTGGGATCAGGGCTCAGGAAGCTCCTGGCTCAACATTCCTTGGGCTAATAATCACCAGCCCAGACCTCTGCATCAGCCTCCTGCTCTCCCCTTGGCTGAACAACGATTGCACGCGGGAACTCTGTCAAAACAAAACCATTTCTTCTGGCATGGGCTGTTTTCCTAACTCCTGTGAGTTTCTGACTCCTTCTTAAGAACTTCATGCTGCTATCACTCAGGAATCCTCTTGAAGTCATGATGGGCCTAAGCATTAGCAATTAATAAAGCTGGTGGTTTTTTTAATAAACAGAAGTGATTTGAATTACACAAGCTTACAAAAAAAAGCATAGAATATAAAACTAGACATTCCTCTTTTTTTTATTCTTGAACTTTACTTCCAGTTTTCTTTTCTTTGACTGCTACCAGCCACTTATGAAACAAAAAGGATTTAAAAAATCACTCTCTCTTTTAAATCTCCAGCCCAGAGGCAGTTTTTAATATTTCTGGCTTAAAAGAGCTCCTCAGACTCAATGAAACAATAGTCTGGAGTGCAGCTTCTTCTCAGGAGCAGACATTAAAAAAAAAAAAAAAAAAACCCAATCAGACATTTACCCACCAGTGCTGCAGACTTTACACAAAACAAACCTGTGCTGAGCCGGCTTGTTGTAACAGACTTGAGGGAGATCACAGACCCATCAGCCCTGTCAGACAGGCAATTCCCAGGCAATCAGAGACCACTGTGTCCACACAGACTTAAATCCTCAAAAAGATGTGGCCTTGCAGGGCCACACTGCACTAATTAATGGGGCATGCAGAAGAGAAATATTCATTTTAATGAAGAAGCAGGAGCTGGTGACACCTATTTCACACCTGTTCAACTCAGAGCAGCTTGGAAAGAACACAATCCACAGCAGCTCACAGTGAATGAATGGATCTGTGGGAGTACACAGTGCAAGAATGTAAAAATTGCATTGTCTGCTGCACCAGAAGCCTCCCTCCACAAAATCTACATTATTGGATTGCTATTATCTACCTGCCAAGGAGGAAAGCAATCCCTACTCTACCCTGCATCTGGAGGCCCAGGCTGAACACTGAACTTCTTATAGGATCATAACATCAGAGATCACTTAGGTTGGTTGGAAAAAACATTGAGCATAAACCTAACACTGCCAAATGCACCACTAAACCACGTCCATAACATATTTTTTGATAATGACTGCTGTGAAATATTAGGCAAAACACAGAGTTTTACAGCTTGCTTTAAGCGCCATGCCTGCTGCAGGTGGAGCAATGATATATTTTATATAACATTATAAGGCAATAAAAACAGTGCTGGGAAAGCCAAGAATTTTTATTCAAAATTTTAACCAGCAACCTATTAGACAGGTGATGTTTGCTTTTTGAGACATCAGCTTAATTTTCTGCCCCACCTTCAGCTCTTGTGAAGGCTTAGTTTTGTCTGCCCACCTTTTACTCTTAATCAAAAGGAGTATGTTCATGAAGGTTTAATTTGAGAGCTTTTGCAAGCAGAAATTAAGACAGAACATTGAAAAAAAAGGTTCAAAGAGGAGGAATCAAGCAATTTTCCTGATGTATGTCAGCAGAGAAGAGTTAAATGAGTGTACTCTCTGTTTTCTTTTGGTGTTTTAAGAAAGCAAATCTGCCTAATTATGATTACCTGGATATTTGCCTAAACTTCATCTGTCATGAAGGAAACCTAATATGAGACTCAACCTCCACTGTTTTTCTCATGTGGCTGTGAGACTCCGTGCCCTTGGCAATGTATCCCCCTTGAAATGAAAGGCTCCAGGAGATTTGTAGCTGTCAGGTCTGAAGCTTGTCTTTATCTGCTTTATCTTGACAGCCTGGAAATCAAAGGGCTGCATGTTCAGCACAACATGGCAAAGGAAAGATTGCTGCCTTTAGTTACTTTTGAGTGTACACAAAATGAGCACATGTGGCAAAACAAGGAGTGGGAGGATTTTTTGACTCTTCTAAGGACATCAAAAGACTCCTTTAAGTATCACACACGTTGTTCTCAGTTTCATTTGTTATTGAAGGAATCAGAATCAGAGTTTGCTGTAAAAGTTAGACATGGTATTCCTTCCTCAGTGGCCTGCAGCTCAAACACAGCTCAGGCTCTGAATGAACAGCTCCAACCCACTCACAGTTCATGGTATTCTGATGGATTTTAGTGAACCACCTGAGCAGAGATACCAGGAGCAATATCTCACATCTAAAATGGCTTTTTTACAGAAAATGATGCTCTCTAATACATTTTGCTGACAGTGCTCATGACACTTGTGTCCTCAGTGGTGACAGAGGCCACAGAGTGATGCCATGCTGGAAAAGACTTGGTATCAAACTCATTATTTAATATATGAAGAAAATTCTTGGCTGTGAGGGCAGTGAGGCCCTGGCACAGAAAAGCTGTGGTTGCCCCATCTCTGGAAGTGCCCAAGGCCAGCTTGAAACAACCTGGAATAGTGGAATATATCCCTGGCCATGGCAGGGAGTGGAACTGGATAATATTTAAAGCCCCTTCCAACCCACACCATTCCATGATTTTTGAGTTCTAGTTTCTGTGCAGCCCCTTGGTTTCAGGCATTACACAGCCCAGCTGTGGAGGATGTTGTGATAACTCCTCATAACCACAGAAAATGATGCTGAGCAGAGACCTTGGAAAGGCATCCTGTGCATCCCTGTGCCCTGGGGTGGGATCAGCATCCCCTGAGCCACAGCTGCCTCAGCCAGATGGCTCCTGAGAGCCTCCACAATCCGAGCCTCCCCAAGCACTTCACTCCTGCCCTCCACTGTCCTGCTCACATGATCTTGGCTAATGCTTAAAGCAAATCTCCCCTGTTGCATTTCAGGCCATTACCCCTTGTGCTGTCCCAGGTGGACATGGGGAATGATTTATTATGCAAATTTTTGCAGCAATTTTTTTAATGTATTTGAAGGCTGCTTTTATCCCACCCTTTGGCCTTGCCTCCCCCAAAAGTCACATGTGAAAGATAAAAGGCAACTAATGAACAAAGGTTTAATTAGTTCCACGCAGCAATGCTAAAGCTATAGCCTAAAAATAAAATACTTGGAAAGAACATCAGTAAACCATATTACTCAGGAGGACAGAAGGAGTAACTGCATGCCAGAGTGTTTGTGTAACAGAGGAGTAGGAACATTGCAAAAGGTCAAATGAACATTATCACCGAGAAAAAAAAGGCTCTACTGCCTCTTTTTAAAAAATTAAGTTTCTTAAGATTGATGGAAAGAACAGAGATAAATGTAATTTAAAATGTTAGACCCATGTAACTCCCACTGAGCTGAACTGGAGCTTTGCCTGCTTGAAGGCTGCAGGAAGGATGCTTTTGTACTTAAGGAAGAGATCAAAACTCAGGAGACTCTAGATCAAAACCCAGGTTTAATTCTTGGCTTTCCCTGGGATTCCCTTTGTGATTTGGGGAAATTTCCTATTGATAAAACAAGCAGTAGCTCCTCTTACATCCCTGTGAACTCTTCTCATTTTGCTTTTGTAGATGGCAAACTGTTTAGGATGGTGGTAAGGTTGTGCCAAACTCAGTAGGACTCCAGCACAAACTTCTGACCATGACTGTACCTCAAACACAGCACCAGCTGCAAAACATGGAAACATCCCATCACAAAATATGTCAAATGTAATCCCAGCTCATGCTGACCTTCACTTGTTTATAATTCAGCACTGTCAAAGTAACAAATCTCTGATCCAAAAGTCCAGAATATTAGGGTGCCAATCTCATTGGTTTTGCTTCCTGATGGTTATTTTAATAAGGGACACATAGAGAAGCAATGTAGTGCTGCCCAATGAAAAACATTAAGTAACTGTTGAGGTTATGAGCAATCTCAGATTATTTACTGCTCTCCTCCACATGTCCCCAAGAGGTAGGGAAGTGCAAGAAGCAAGGAAACATCACTTTATGCAGACAATAGGCCGCTGATAACAAAGGTTTGGAGAATGCCTATGTACTGTGCCTAAGCTCAGACAGCTCTGCAGAGCTCTGGAGGTGTAGTTGAAGGAATTGCTAGAAGTAAAAAAAAGCATTCATATGCCACAACATGGTGATGATTTTAGGCAAGTATCCGGGGCGTCATTTCTGAGAAAATGAAGCTACTGCTGTCCCACTGACAGCAGCACGCACCCTGCTAGAAAATAACCAGATATGGATTTGCTGTTGGTGGCTGGATGTCTTGGCAGGCTGAGATTGCAAAATAACATTTTGGTATTAGCACTGCTCCCCTGTATTCTGAGGAGAAACTGGATTACCACATTCAAAGTTACAAAGTTTCTTTCCAGTTTTTTTGTTGCATTATCCTGCTTTTTTCCATTTGACACTGGAGACAAGCTATGACTGATTTTCCTACATCCAAGTAGGACAAGATTTAGGTCCTACCTTATCAAACTTTATATAAAGATCTCCACCTCTTATTGCCAGCTAATCATTTATACCAAGAATTTACATCTATTCCTCCCTGTGCTCTCCTTCACAAGCCTGTGGAGGTTTTGCCTATTGCTGCTCATTCATTCACTCCCCCTCAAAAACCACTGGTCAAAATCCACCTATTTTATCTGGAAGAAACAAAACAAACCTCTCCCACATGATGTGGCAGAACCCTGGCAGCAGAAGCAGCAGGTTTGTTCTGCAGCAAAGCTGCTTTTTGCCTTCCTGTGACCAATCCAACCTGAGCCCTGGGCTGTGCATCCTCCTGTCGGGTTGAGCTGCAGTTCAATTTACTTTGGTTGTCTTCCAGAGAAAGAATCTGAGCCTGAAAAATGCTCTTGGATCCTTCAGGGGGGAAGAAGGAGCATTCAGATCCCCTGGAAGTCACAGTGAGGACACTCTGAGGATCAAGTCCATGCTAAAGATGCTGCATCTGCTCCCTATGCACAAAAACCCCCGGGAGTGACTCTGCTTCAGCCAGGGGCTCACCTTGACGTTCCAAGGGAAAGAAAACAACATCTCAGGCTCAGAGCATTCCCTCTGACTGAGGAACTGAGCCACTGTAAAATTAAAGTTACACCCTGCCCACAGGACAGGGGGAACTTGGAGATTTCGGGATTGCAGGAAGAAATCTGGTCTCCAAATAAAATACAGCAAGGTTTCCCCAAAGTGCTTAACTAAAGGGTATCCATGCCACACTTTTGTTTTTCATCCTTTCTTGACCTTTGATTTAATTTAAGTACTCAAGCAATTTTAGCTGTGTTTTCTTCTCAGCTTCTCCCACTTCAGGCCACACACACAAAGATCATTCTGTGACTTGACACCCCTCCTTTCTTAAAAACTTCTGGTGAGGAGGGGAAAAAAAAGAGGATGTTATTTTAAACAGCCTCAAACTAGAGGTTTTAGGTCCATTAGAGTTCTTATTTATTCATTTCAATTCATGCCTTTTTTACATTGAAAATTATAGTTTTTAGAGATTCCTGTAAATGCCTAGGTATGTAAATGGCCTTTCTCCAAAATGTGCTTCTAGATCACTAAAAATAATTCACTTTTGCTTATATTTTCTCTGTGTGGAATTCAAGGTAACAATGTGAACGTTTGCTGCTCATCCCTATCTTTACTGATCTGTGTTCTTTCATTTTTAGTCTACCTAAAAGTATATTTATTGCTGATAAAATGGCAGGAGAGACAATGCTCTCCTCTTCACACACCAGCTCCACCAACAGGAGGGCTCCTCACCCAACCCTATCCATGACCCTCAGCAGAGACATCCCTTCTGGGTGCAAGGGACACAAGCAGTGTCCCCAGCACTCTGGCTGGGAATGACAGGCTAAGTTTGCCATTTAACCCATCCCAGATTTGTGATGGCTCACTCACAGCATCCACATCCACATCCCAACTGAATCTGTCCTTCTACACTGCTGTAGCTCTCTCTAAATGCACTGAATTACTGATTCCAGAGGACTTTTTCTTTTGCTGTGAGATTATTGCTTACTAAAATAAAATTTCTGCTTTGGGGACTCATCCTGCCACAGTATTTCAAGTTTTCATGCAATGCCTGATCCCTTCTCCAGCCACCACTGATGCAATTCCTTTGCATCATAAGAGGAGAAGGGATAGGCTCACGTGTCACTGCAAAGTCAGGTCATTTTCCATCCTTGGTGACCTCTGTTTCCTCAGCCATATGTATAAGGCACCCAGATCTCAGGCTCTACCTGCAAGCTCCTTGAAAATGGAACCACTGCAATGATACTCCCAAAGCAAACTTTACTTTGGTTTGGCATGAGGTACAAGGCAATTCAGCAGCTGGCTCTCTCTGAAAGTTCTCCTTTCCTTGTTATTTCCTTCCAAGAATATTTTATAAAAAAAGAAAAAAAACAACATTCTCCACTTTCAAATTGCTGTTCACTCCCCAAAGTGAACAGTCTTATAGCAAATGTATTTCCAGTGAACACAGTTCACAAAACATCAGCAAATTAAACATTATCAAGATGGCAGCATCTCTCTTGAAGGGCTATATCATGACATAATAATAACTCACATCCCAGAACACAAACTTTCTTCTGTCACTAATTCTGTCTCAAACCCTCCCGAAGGGTACATGCAAGACTTCTAATTCAATTGCTGTCCTCTGAGGTAGAAATGGAAACAAAGCTAAGCAGGTTTTGTGACCAAACCTTTACCACCTAAATAATTAAATTTCACTTATTACAGGATTTAAAACCAATTTCTGAACACTTACAGAGATACTGGAATTATGTTGGGTTTTTGCCACAAAAGCTTTTCTGTGCTGGTAATACAAGGAAAAAAGCTTCCTAACAACAGCACATGCAACAAGTTGAAAAATGTGACTTATTTTCCAATAAATAAGGGCATGCAAATTACAACAGATGGGCCAAAAGCTTTCTCAGGAGAGCCATGCACTGACATCTCTGGGCAGTAGCAGCAGCCTTTGAATTTTCACTTCAACTGCTGCTTAGCAAGGCCACTGTCAGGGAGGAAACACCTACTGTGCGCCTTCCCCTGCCTTCTGATCCCTTATTAGTTAACCCTGAAGTGCATATGTACACAGCCCTAATCCCCAGGCGGGGCTCGGGGCCGGGGGAAATCTGGAATTAATTGCGGGGTATTTTGGTTCCTAATGCAGCTGTTGGGAGTGTTTGCCTTGGCAGGGGAACAGAAAAGGCACTGCATACCAATTTCGTGAGCCACCGTAAAGGCTGCGTGGAGGCCGTCGTCTTCAATCACCGCGCAGCTGCGCTCGGGGGAGCAGATGGTCCCAACGTCTGCCATTCCCAGGGTATCACAGGAATGATGCCCACATAAATCCTGCCCGGGAAGGGGAAAAGAAAAGTCAAAAAAAAAAGAAAAAAAAATCGTTACAATGAATTTTTACACCCAGCAGTAACAACCACTTAAAGGCGCCTTTGCCAATGGCAGGTCATGGATGAAAACATCAGTGTAAGTTACAGCTAAAGATGTTAAGGTCAGTGGGAGTATTTCCATGGACTTTAACAGGTTTTGGATACGTTCTGCAGCTAATTGTTGTTAGTTGTTGCAGCTAATTGTTGTTAGTTAAATTTGTATTTGTATTAGCGAAATTTTTATCTCTGCGATGCTCACAGTTGCCTTGAGGTAGGCTCTGAAAATACCCTTCGGAAGCATTTCCTCATTGACAATAAAACCAGCAAATTCTCTTTATTTACAGAAGGTAAATCAAGACCCAGAGAAGGCTGCAGCTTCCTGATCAGTCCTTGAACCAGAGATCACCTTGCTCTTCTGAAACCAATCCTATATTCTCATTTAACAGAAATGAGATTGCTACATGTGAAACCTCATTCCGCCTCTGTCAAGCAGTACAATTACTAGTGTCTTACCCAATAATATACCAAGTATTAAGCAATTCTCAGAGATTGCTGAGAGTCAGAGAAAGTGCAAAATCCCAATCACTTAACCACTCCTCCCACATGTAGATATGGGCTATCTCTGAAAATCACCCAGGTAGCATCAGGTTTTGTCTTTCAACTGTGGTCAGACATTGTGTTTTTATCACCAGCAGCAATTCCTCCATGCTTCTGTTGAAGCAGAGGGAAGAATATTAGTGTGCATGTGAATATATACACATTTTTAGATGAGAAGGAGAAGTAGGAGCCATGCTATTTGGAACACTTCATTTCATTGTGGTTGAATGAAATTGTCATTTTTAAGCCATGACAAATGTTATTATCAAAATGATCAAAGAGAACTTTTTCCCTTCATTTCAAGATTCTCTTCTTCCCTTAAGATCTCTTTCTACAAGGATGTCCTTTTATGAAGCCTTTCATAATTAATCCACCTGAATAACAGACACCTTATTGGAGGCTTCAGAGCAGCAGTGTTCACTGGTTATGACAGGTTAGGCAAACCTGGAAAAGCACAGGATTCAAACCCCATTGAAGTCAAAGAAAACCACACCTAGTGCACAGATACTGTGACAGAGCACCTCTTTACAAACACACACACAAAGAAGAAAAAAGGCGGGTTTTTTTTCCCAACAAAGAAAATTTTCAAGCTAAAAATACAAAGCAGTATTACATATATGGAGGAGAAATTTCAGGCTCAGTTCTGGCTTCCAGGAAACTATCAGTGGGACAAAAGCTCGGTTTTTAGGTTGGATATTTAGGAAGAATTTCCTCACAGAGAGGGTAATTAGATATTGGAAGGGGCTGCCCAGAGAGGTGGGGGAGTCCCCATCCCTGGAGGTGTTTAAGGAAAGGCTGGATGTGGCACTCAGTGCCATGGTCTAGCACAAGGTTGGACTCAATGATCTCAGAGGTCATTTCCAACAAGATTGATCCTGTCATTCTGTGATGGAGCAATGACCCCTGAATCCACATAAGCAGCTGAACTGAAATTCTTACACAAGCACCAAAAAGCACATAAATCAGACAGAAAGCAGCTTACTGGAGGAGGGCTAGACAGTTTGGGAGTGCCAAAATAGTATAAACTGCATTAATTCAGGCTTTGTCTCTGCATGCAGGTTCCATGTCACTCAGTCTTTTCTGGTATTTGGGTGTCGTTATTACATAGGCACTGACCTCAGTGCTGCTCCCAGCGTGGCACAATGGTATCAGCACCCAGATGCCTCATGGCACTCAGGATTTACTCCCATCTGCACACAAGAAGCAGCTACACTGGGAATTTACACCAGCAGCCACAGCCAGACTTCACAATGATTCACCAGATTTGATGACTCAAATCTAACTACAAAATATAAATCTTTCTAAGCAGGCAATCTTATAAACTTCCACAGAGCTAATTCTGATGGGATGTGTGGAACATGGAATATTAGGGCAGAGATGTTAGCATAATCTCACCTCAGCTGGAATTGGCAGGGAAAACCAGGATGCTCAATCCGTGCTCTGCCCAAAGCACAGCCATGGCATGCCCTGCTCAGGCAGCAGATGGGCAGCCCACAGACATTCCCATAACAGCTTCCCTGTCAATTCCAGCCCTCAGTGGCTGCCTGAGGATGCTCATATGCAGCTAAGGCTGACATTATCAATAATCATTTAGGCAAATTACTGAGGGCTCCTCTATGTTGTCATTATCTCATTCATTTCTTTACTTCTCCTGCCTCTGCATAATTTGAACTGGAATATATTTCTCTTACTAGAACTGCAGCCTATCAAGTGGCATCTCTGAGACAAATATTCTGAAAAATTTGCTTTTGGGTCAATTCACCAATACCAGCTTCCAAACAGCTTGACTGCAAGTGATGTTACTGAAAATCATGCCTGCTTAGCCATCAAACACTGACTATGGATTATTCATTACCAGAATCAATAGTTAGATTTGTTTTTTGCTTTCCTGGGCAGTCCTGGAAAGCAGTCATAAAGTAAACTTTCTGGGAGTACAGTAGAAGGTTTTAATTCCCTGGAAAATATTTTAACTTTGTGTTAAAAACAGGCTTCAATGTAATGATGCAATCTCAAAAAATCTGTGTGGGTAGCCTCAACTTTTCATACTCCAGCTATAGCACGAGGAAAGAGGGGACCTGAGATCCATAAAACCAGTTTCCAATGATTATTTCACTCCGGTTTTTTTTTTGCTTCTACTAGAAAGTTAATCAGCTACTCAGATCTGGATGCTCAATTGCCTTGAAACAGTGGCAGAAGAGTTAAAGAATGTTTTTTTGCTATTTCTAAAGAAGGAAAGCAGCATGGCACTTGATCTGCTTTACAGTAGTTTCAAAACAGAAGAATGACAAGGCAATGCATTTGCTATGCAGGAGGCAAGTGATGCTAAGCTTTGGCAAAGGAATGGCTTACTAAAACTAAGCTGTACATCACAAGTCTGGTAGTTAATTAGACAGCTCATTAGAGGCCAAGTTTTCTTGGCATCCCAAATCCATCAGGAGCAGCTGGCTGGCTGCCATGTATACATGCCTTGTTGTGAAGGGAGGTAACTGTCACCATGTCCTGGCTGGAGCAGGGAGTTCATTTCACCTGAAATGTGTTCTACAGTAGGTTCCAAAACAAGAATAAACTGTTTAGTGAAACCTGGGATTAGGTCAGAGCCCACTGACCAGATCCAAAACATGATGTGAGCACTACCATGGACACTTTGGTGGGATTTAAGGGCAGAACAACATGTTCTCACGTCTTCTGAGCTATCTACCTCTCACAGGGCTTGCAGTTTGGGATCCTGTGGGCCCCACAGTGCCACAGTTCCACGGGCTGGAACAGCTGGGCAATTTGCTTACCGGGGTTCAGATGTTTCATTCAGATGTTTCTCCACCTTTGGCCCTGAGGGAAGCCAAGCCCACAGAGCTTCTCAGATCAGGATGAGAAGAACCCACAGGATGAGGCTTTGTGCAGGCCACGCTGCACATCACCTTCTTGCAAAGCACAGCTAAAACCCTTACAATTCTGCTCACTGGTCCTTTTGCAGCAGCTCATCAGCTCAAGCCTTTTCCCACTAAGAACATGATCCAGCTACAAATTCCTTCCAGGGACGAGGCCAACTAGAAGCATCTTTTTCAGGAGAGCACTTTATGGTCTACGTCAGGCTCCTGCCAAGCACACAGGGAGCTGTGGCTCCTCCTGGGGCAGCCCCTGAGCCCAAGGTTTCCCTGAAATGCAGTCAGGGAAGGGACCCAATTTTTGATCCCTATTGCTCATCCTTCCTCCTTCCCACTGAACAGCCGTGGTAAATCACAGAAACAGTTCCTCTCCATGCTTGAGGAACCCAGACCACCTTGCTCCAGGCGCTGTGCTCCACTCAGCAGCTTCAGGTCACGATTCCCCTCGTTCTCACCATATGAATTACTCACTAAACATGACAGACCTTTGGTCAGAGGGGTGGAAAGTTTCCTTAACACCTGGAACAGCTTACAACCTCCTGGTTAAGGACCTCTCCTGGGAGGTGGGCGATACAGACCTAAAATCCCTGCAGCAGAGGAAGGAATTAGGCACGACTTTCCGATTTCCTGCAGCAGCAGCGTTCCCACCGCAGGCTGGGCAGGAGGGTGGGGTCAGGTGGTGTTGGGAACACACACATCCACCCTCCTTCAGCTCCTCTGCAAAGTGGGTGACCTTTCACTGATGTCACAGCAACCTGGAACGGCACACGGGGCTTCAAATGCAATGCTCACATGAGCAGAAGGGATCCTGGGTGAGGAAAGGCTCGCTGGGTTACTGCTCTGTCCTGGTTTTGAGAGGGTGGCCAGAGCCTGGTTACCTTCTGAGCAAAACCACAATGGTGATAACTGCCAAACCCAAATGTATTTCCCCAGCAGTTTAGCTTAAAAATTGAGGTAATTTGTTTCTGGGGTTCATATCATAAATACGAGCCTGGGGCTTGAGCATTTGGAAAAAAAAAAGAACAAACAAACAGCGGAGTTATACAAACTACTGACAAAATGCAAATAAAGCATTTGGGAAATGCATGGGGAGAAGTTTCAGTTATGAAACTGGTGAGTGATGACCAAGCAAAAATGTGTGATTTAACCTGCCTAAGCCACATTGCTTTGTGGGGAAACTCCACACCATGTCTCCAGACCACGGTGAATCAAACTTCTCCTCTATCAGTTGTGTCCCACTTTGTTTTCCCTACGGACATTATTTAAATGTGCAACAAAGTTGGTGAAAACACTCTAAAACTGGTATACATATCACACTACTATTTCTTCAGAGTATTAATTTAACAGTGAAATCTATTCTATTGACCATTGGTACAGTGACTTGTTTTACTGCTGGGAAATAATAATTGTTGGAAGATGATAACAGAGAAAAGAGAAAAAAAAAAGAAGAAGAAAGAAGTAGAGCCAAAGAAAGCATGTGCTCCATGCAGTGAAATTATCATCTACAGAGCTGAGATAATACAAAGCTTGCTGTTAAATTTCAACAGCACTGCCAGATGGACAGTTAAACTAAATCAAACACACCAGCCCCATATAATTACTGTGTAGAAAAAGGCAGGACAGTGGCCTTTGGCTCTAGCATGAGCCCTCTGCTCGAGCCAGGCATGATGGTACTATCAGAGATGATGCTAACAAGCACTTAGGAAAGGATTTTTTCCTTGCTCCTAATGTCTGTATCTACTGTGAGAAACATCTATTTTAATCTTCAGATGATTCAGAATGGGGGGGAAAGGAAGAGAGCTGGATTTTGTCCAAATGCATTCAATAGTTCACTTGAAATTTAACTAAGGGCCACTAATGAAATAGACTGGATGGATTCTAGAGGATAATTGCTGAGCAGGCTGGACCACAGAAAAAGAACAGTGTGAGTTCAACTGCAGTTTGCAAGTCCCATCTAATCTGTTTTGCTACTGTGGCAAATAATCTGGCAAGTGTTTTGTTGCACCCATAAAAATCTGAAGATGATCTGCTTCCAGCTCCTGCAAACTGTTCACTATAAAAAGGGCTGAAACAGAATAAACTCTAAATTTGCTCTTGACTTCACTGCCACTGAGAACAACTGATGAAACACTAAATTCTAAATTTGCTGTTGACTGCACTGCCATGGACAACAAGTGATGTAATCTCCAGAGAAAGAGGGCTTAGCAAGCTCTTCCTCCTCTCCACTAAAAAGTCACTTCTTTGCGAGGTGGAGGAGACTCACCTGGCCACCAGAATTGCATCCTTGCACCACCATATTCCATGGAGGATGCTCCAGCATTCATGAGGCCCAAAGATTTACAGCTGCTGCCAAGGACTCAACCACAAATAGTCCAACAGCAGGGGACCCATGTGCTCTCTAAGGCTCTTATGGTCAAGCTGCCTTGAGGAAATTTAGAAATTTCAGAAAATTATCATGTTTGCTTACTGTCAAGTCAGACCTCTGCCATGCTTCATCCTGCTCCTCATGGGTCAAAATGACAGATTGTAACCACTGGGAAAATACACTTCTCATTATCAGATTTAAAAAAATCACTGTGGAACCCAACTAAATTTCTGCAATATTTAGTTACAGATGATTTCTGCGTCCACTTAAGGTTTTCACACTGGCCAGACATGTAACTCTAGTGATCCTTGCATTTACAGAGTAAACAGAGGACCCACTGCAGCTAATGGACCCTTGCCATCACTGATAAGCAACACAAAGCCTAAAACCAGCTTTAAGATGTTGCCTGTATCACCCCAAACTGAATTCGTGCTCATATTGATTTACTGTGATCTGCAGAATAATTGCTTTAAAGCCCTTATCCAATTAAATACAGACTATGACCAGAAGAAGTGCCGGCTTTAACTCTGAATCAGTGAATTTCCTTCTAAATTTTTTTACATAGGAAGTACTTCCTAGTATGAATGATGATGATGATAACAACCATAATTTTAATTTATATAATTTAAATTAATATAATTATATAAGTTCATTTAATAAAAAAGGAGAGCTGCCAATGCACTCTCAGGCTACCAATGGCTACTAATTTATCTTTAAAGAAGTAAAGACAAGCAAAGAGAATGAAGTAACATGGTTGAATTCTGTCGAGATTCTTCCTTCATATAGGAACTCAAATAAAGCTCTGTTTTGGTGTAAAAAATGCCATCCAATCAAATGTCACTCCGGAACAAAGATAATTATTATCGAGGGATTTGTATGGCATCAGCCATGCACAATGCAGATTCTATCTACACAAAGCCAATTCCATACAGCTGAGGCCACGCATTCAGCTGCCAAACGATCTGCAAATATTATTCTGTTGACAACACGAAGCTCAAGGTGGCCTCAGTCAGTAAACAAGGATGGAAAATGTACCTCACACGTTTGCCCAGTGCCTGAAACCCAAGGCACTTAGAAAGAGACATCTGGATGCTCAAAAATCAGCATGACGATATTCAGAGCCCATCAAAACACGCAGCCACGGCTCGGCGTCTTGTAGCTTAGCAACCAACTTCATCCATCCAAAACAGAGTTGTAAAAGTGGCGCTCTCCTGCCAACTGCTGCCACTCTCATTGAAAAGCTAAACTGGAAAAAATCTCTCCTGTAGTTCAAAGCGGGGCTGTTTTCTCCAGGAAACATCTCCACTGCTTTTTCATCCTTTAACCCTTTTCGTGTTTACATTCCGCGGGGAGCAAATAGATTCATGTTGACATTTCAAGGGTAAGCATATAAAAATCGTGTGGGCTCACACACACTCTCTGCAAAGAACATCATGAACACATGTAGCAAGAAAACTCCAGTCTGCTTCTTAATTCAGTCAAACACTGCCAAACAATGTCCGTGTGCACAGAGCAAAGCATTAAAGCAGATTAAGTTGTCCTGAACTGCATCGAGCAGCTAATCCCAGAGTTAAAGCTGTTAAAATGTAAACCAAGAAAACACAAGCCTGCGCTTTTCTTCTCATGAAGCAGCCCTGAGCAGCAGTGCAAGCAACATTTGCATCTCAAGAGTGCAAGGAGAGCACAGGAACCGTGGTGATTTGTTTATTCTATGCACTACTTACAGCCCAGAGAGGTAATTCTATGCATTGCTCGCGAGTCTTTGAAAGCGGATTACTGATTAGCAGCACCCTGTTATTCTGGCAGGACGGTGTCCATGCAAAGAATTACAGCCAAGCAGCTGTAAAGCAACTGCACTTTAAAGTCACATCCTATCTCAGTCCAAATTAACTTAATAATTGAGGTTCACAGTCGCTACTCTAAGTGTTTCAGAATTGTCATATAGCCCAGGGAAATAAGTGGGAATAGTGGCAGAGAGAAACACTCTTCAGAGAGAAGTGATGGATTCTAGCCCAGGCTTAATAAGCCACTGGAAAAGATGTTTACAGCAAACCCAAAGACACTCTGACCCAGTCTAGCTAGCCTGCTCTCATTCAGGTTATAGCGATAATAAAATGAAAGCTTGCAAATTGCACTGATGAGCTTTAACCTGCTAAAAAGGGCTTCTGTTGTACAAGTGATGCCTGACACAGAACCTAATGTTTCAACTATTTACAGCTATAAAAGCAAGCCAGGCGCTTTTTTTCTCCCTTCTGGAGCAACTCCTTCCACAAACCATCCAAAGCATCCTTTTTGGCAGGCTCCTACCATGTAGCAAAGCCGGAGAACTCAAGTGAACGGAAAGTCATGCAGTTATTTTTTTCGTACTTGGGGAAAGGGAAAAAAAGAAAACACCAAACCCAAACCGCTGAAGGGATATTCTTACAGAACTTCATTGCATAAACTCGGCCACATGTCTACCAGAGCAATGTCCCTTAACGACCTCTGGCAATGTAATTAATCAACAACCCAGCGTGGAGCAGCAAGGCACGGCTGTGCATGGGCAACACGAGCAGATCCAAGCCACAGCTGATGGGGGCACCCGCTTGGGGGGCAGGACAGGGACCGCAGCCCCTGCCACCACCCAGCCCAAGTCAGCCAGCCTGTGCAGCCCTGTTTACCTGCGGGCTGCACTTACGTCCTACACCTGAACCACAAGCGCTGCTGGCTTCCAGCGCGGTGCAGCTATCCCTGCTGGAAATAGCGTCCCGATGTGCTCCACAAGCAAGACGTCTGTGCTCTTAAGGTGCTCTCCACCACCTTCCCTAGCAGGATTGTTTGGGGACTAATTTAGCGTAGGAAGTGCTATCAGCCCTTCCCGACTGGACCACCTCTGCAGAGGGTGTTAAACATCTCACAGGGACAGACAGGACAAAGTCTGAAGCAAAGGGACATCAAGCTGAGTCCCAGGACCAAAGCTCCCACCTCTCCACCGGGCTGGCGTCCCAGCACTGCACTGGTGAACCCACGGCGGGGTGACAGCACAGGGCAAGGGACACATACAAATCTCAAGCCCTCTGTCATGCCCGACAGTAGGTGCCGGTCCCTGAGATGCTGCACTGCCCGATGGACGAGGCGGATCCATGAGTGGGGAGGCAACCACTGGGCAAAGGCGAGCAGGGTGGCCGGAGCTCCGGCAGCCCCGCCACCCCAGGCCCGAGGGACACCTGGTCGCTGTCATGGCCATGCCCACGGCCGGGGCCGTGCCTACCTCGCGGGTGAAGAGGATGGCGGCGTCGTAGTGCTCCTCGTGGTCGTCGTCGAGGCGGTTGTGCTGGTGCTGCCACTTGCAGAAGTTCTTGAGCGTGGTGGCGGCGTTCCTGGTGACCTCCAGGCCCTTCTCCTTGTCGCCCAGCGCCACCACCTTCACCACGGCCAGCCGCACGTGGTTCTCCAGGCTGGCGTGCGCGTAGAGCCGGGAGGCGATGGAGGCCAGCGTGAGCAGGTAGTGCTGCAGCCCCTTGCCGTACTTGCGCACCATGGAGGCGTCGGCCACCAGCAGCAGCTCCACCTGCCGGGCCCGGGACACGGAGCGCCGCCGCCGCCGCCGCCGCCCGTCCCCGCCCGCCGGCCTGGCGGGGTCCCGGGTCTCGCAGCTGGTGCGGGCCGGCACCGTCTCGAAGCTGAAGCTCTCCCTGCGGAAGACGTGAGGGGCGCGGGCCGGGCCCTCGCCGTAGATCCGCGCCGCGGCCTCTGCATGCGGAGCGCGGCGCGCCGGGCGCACGGTGTAGCGGGAGCTGCCCACGGCGAAGAAGCCGTCGAGGCCGCCGCAGAGGTTGAAGACGGCGAGCGAGCGCGGGCTGCCGTCCACCGTGCCGCGGTAGTGGCAGCGCGGCCCGTCGCGCTCCAGGTCGAGCAGGAAGCGCTGTCCCCCGGCGTAGAGCACGTAGCCCGCCCTGCCGCCCCCCGCGTAGGTCGGGTCGAGGCGCCGCACGGCCCCGCGGGGCGGCCCGGGGGCGGGGGACCGGGCGGGCGGCGCGCCGGGCTCGGCAGGTGCGGGCGGCGGCGGCGCGGCGCGGCCGGCACGGGCGGCCAGCAGCAGCCACAGCAGCGCCGGCAGCATCGTCGCCTCGGCGCGGGGCAGCGCGGCGGCGGGAGTGGTGATTGTGGTGGCGATGGTGATGGGAATAACGGGAGCCGGCCGGCGGAGCGCGGCAGCGGGGTTAAGGGATGGGGAGAAAAGGAGAGGTGCGGGAAAGGGAAAAAAAAAAAAAAAAAAAAAAGAAGGACAAGAAAAAAATAAGGAAAAAAAAAAAGTTCTCCCTCCCGGAGTCAAGTGTGAGTGGGAGAGAAAAAAATGTCAACAAAAGCCGCTCGCGTGTGAACTTTGTGTTTCTCTGCAGGGAAGAGCCGGGAGCACATGGAAAGGAGAGAGAGAGGGAGAGAGAGAGAGAGAGTGAGGCAAAAAAAAAAAAAAAATCCCAAATCGCTGCTGCCGGGGAGGCAAAGTGAGGAGAGAGGAAAAGGAGGAGAGACGGCTCGGAGCCGGCAAGTAGAGAAGTTTGAGCACTTCCCACTCCCCTTCCACTTCTCTGCTGTAGTCACCGAATCATCACCAGCAGCAGCAGCAGCAGCAGAGGCAGGTCTGCTGCGACTCGGCACTTTCTCGGGCTCCGGTGGGCTCCTTTCCTTCTTTTGCCCTCTTTTGTTTTGAAGAGGAGGAGGAGAAGGGGAGAGAAGAAATTCAGGCACCCAAAACCGCCTCGATGGTCTCCGGTGAGATGGTTAAAAAGAAAAAAAAGGGGAAAAAAAAAGAGAAAAAAAAGCCCAAGAAGCGTAAAACGTCCTGGATTTCTGTAAAAGCCCCCTCCCTGTATCTTTCCTGTTGTTGTTGTTGTTATCCCCAGTCTGTCGATGTGAACAAGAGGAGAAGGGAGAGAAATGTGAAGATGAGAGGAGGTGGAACAATGAATTTATAGCGGAATGCCATCCTGCAATGGCAATTTCAACAATTCGTCACTGCAGGCTGCCTCTTAAAGGGAGAGCTTCAAAACCACCACTCCCACACTTCCTTCTCATTTAATCAGACAGAAGGAGAAACTTGAGGGGAGGCGGAAAGGGGGGGGGGGGCGGCTTCGGGGGGAGGAGAAACCAGCGAGAGTGAGCGGGAGAGGAGAGGAGCCGGAGGGAGCGGGGCCGCGGCACGGAGGCAGACCGGCAGGAGAGAGATGTTTGTGCGTGTATGAGAGTGTGTGTGTGTGAGAACCGCGAGGCTGCCCCGCACGGCCGGCAGCCGCAGCGAGGGGCTCGGCATGTGCCCGGCCGGAGCCGCGCTTACCTCGCGTCCTGCCGGGCTGCGGCTCGCAGGGCTCGGGGAGGACCAGGAGGAGGAAGAGGAGGAGGAGGAGACGTCTGTGCCTGGCTCCGGAGCCAGCGGGGGAGCTCTGCCGGGCTGGTGGAGCCCCCGGGTCCCGCCGTGTCCCCGCTCGGCCCCGGTGAGCGCCGAACTTCCCTCCCGTCTTTGTGTGCGCCCAGGCTGTCACTAGTGCCGCAAGCTGTCACCCTCCGGGCGGGCTGGGCTCCCCCGAGCCGTGGCACAGCGGGCGGGGAGGGGGTGATCACTGACCTTCGGGATCACTTCGGACCCTTGGGTCATGCCCCGCTGCCGCACAAAGCCGCCGACCCCGTCCCCTCCTCTGCCACCCTCACCCCCTGCTCGGGGCTCCGGCAGGGACAGGGGACCGCAGTCACCTTTGCGCCTCAGCCCTGCCAATGGAATGGGTGAAGATGGCAAATGCCCCGTTCCCTGGGCTGGAACGGCTCTGGGAAGGTGCCAGCAAGGGGTCCCCTGAGGATTCTGACTGATTTCCCCCTGCTGAGGTCCAGACCCCACAGCGACAAACAAAATGCTTATTTACCCCGTGTTTCCTCTGCACGTCCCAGGACAGTGCCACGAACAGGTGCTCTCTGCCTGCAGGACTCTGCAGGGATGCAGATTTCCAGCCTCATGCTCACCTGCAAGCAGCAAATAAACCTCTGACCGCTCTGGAAGAAAATGATGTGCACACCTGTAATGCTTGGCAGGGTCAGGACGGGTGGTGGGATGCACAGATGCCCCTGTGGCTTCCAGGGACTGCTTTGCAACTCCACCATTTTTCTAAGGAACAGCTTAACTGAAGCCACAAAAGCTTGAAGAATTAATATTCCCGTGTAAATGATTGCATTAACGTGACCCTGAGGTTGTGCTTATGAAATGTTTAACTCACCAAAGTTTTGCAAGTGCTCATTCTTCTTTTTCCATTTTCCCGGAAATGGTGATGCCTGTGAACCACAGTTCACTTCTCAGCCTCCTGATATTTCTTTTTCCACATTTCAGTGCTCTGTCATCCCCAAACATTCTTCACTGGAGTCAGTAAGTTTCAAAATTAATAAGAGGTATGTATTAGGAAGGTCCCATTAACTTAATGGGCACTGGGCCAAGACTATTCAACATTTTAAAATTTAAACATTTTCTCAGTTACTCAAACTCATTATAAAGTTAAAACAGCAAAAAAAATTAAAGAGAGAGAGAGAAGACATATTTTGATTGAAAAAAGAACCTGTAATTTTCTTGGATGGGTTTTACTTTTCCTTTGAGCCTAATGCATGTCTGCTCAGCACTAACAATATTTTTATTGACTTCACTGGGACCTGATCAAGCCCTGGATTTGCAAACATGTCTGGGTCCAAACTCCCAGATACCCCTGGGAGAGGTGCTAGAGATGAGATCTAGGATAAGGAATGTATTTTGGATAACAACCTCAGCACATCTCATTAAAGAAGTGTTAGTTTGTCAATGAAAAGGGATATGGTGCACAAGAGGCCAGTGTAATGTTCTCCCAGGCTGCAGCCCAATTCCAACTGTCCGGCCATATAGCTTTGGAAAAACAGGAATGCTTAGAAAGGCTGGTGATAATTAAATGGTGTGTCCCACTGCTCATCTCTGGAACTGTCTTTGATTTCCCAAGTGACCAAAGCAGTTGGCTGGGCTGCCCTGTTATACCAAGCAAGGATCCAGGCTTTCCAGGAAGGTACAAATTATTTTGTGCAAATAACCCCACAGATTAGGAAATCTGTCCTGTTTACATCCTTGAACTGCAATAAGTCAGCACCCCAGTGCAGTAATGGAAAGATGGGTCAGTCATGCCTCGTGCAAGGAGAGGGAACATCTTTTAGTCTGAGAGCCTGGAAGTGCAAGGATAAATCACTGGAATGAATCATCTCTTTACTTGCAGATTTGCCCTCTTAGCCTCTTCTTACAGTTAGAGCACTGCCTTTAAACAAGAAATCCTGTTAGCATGTCCCAAGTTGTGGATGACACTAAATCCTTGTCAAGCAGCTCTGACCTGGAATTTCAAGGCTGACCTTTCCCAACTGAGAGATAGAGAGCCACAAATCCTCAATTAGCTTTGAGGCACAACACAACTCTTGTACACTTTGGATCAAATTCAATCCTGATGAAAGAAGATGCAATCCTCTGGAGTCTCTGGGAGCTACAAGCTGCTGTCATTAAAGTTGTGTTCCACCCCCTGGGTTTGTCTGTGAAACCCTTTAGGATCCTGCAGATACCAGCCTGGGTAGCAGGGGATTCCTGATCCTAAAGTGTTTTAGTCACATGAAGAAACTTTGCTCGAAGCATTACAAATACTCACATGAAGGAGCAACTTGAGAGATGTGGAGATACTGGAAAATTTGTTAATTATTTTATCCAGGTGTCCATGCAGTTATTTATATATATAAAGGATCTGTTTTACATCACCTCATTTCCAGTGCTCAGGCACATTAGAAGGGGTTAGAAAACCATGAATCCAAGATCTGCCTACAGCCCCCTGACAAGCAGCCATGGCCTAGCAGGGATGTCCCACCCAGCAGCACCTGTCCTTCACCATTAATTGAACTACTCCTTCTTGGAAATTAAAATAATTCTGTTCAGTTTTCATTGTTCTGGTGTTAGGACTGTCTGGCATTTCTAAGTCACTGCACAGGGAAGATGGCAATTACTGTGGGAAGTAACATTTGTTCTGTAAAATTACAAGAAGGCCGAATCAAACCCAAGAAATTGGCCTGCACAACACGTTTTAATACCAAAAAATCAGCATTTGATAGACTTGTGATCAACATAGGGCTATAGCTGGGAATAGACCCAGGTCTGGGTAAGGCCCTAATCGAAAATCTACCTGTAGGAACACAATTCTTAACATAGGACAGCTTTGTCCTTCCTGATATTGTCTCTTCTGTTAACTTGATAGAAAAATTTAATATGATGATGATCAGAGGGATGGAGCAGCTGTGCTAACAAGGAAAGGCTGAGAAAGCTGAGATTGTGCAGCCTGGAGAGAAAAGACTTTGGGGTGCCCTAATGCAGCCTTCCAGTCCCTGAAGGGAACTTAGAGGAAAGATGGAGTAAGATTATTCATAACAGCCTGTAACTGTAACAGGACAACACTGAACAGCTTCAAATCAGAAGTGAGGATGTTTAGATTAGATATTAGGGGGAAAAAAATATTCTGAGAGTGGCAGGGCACTTGAGCAGGTTGCCCAGAGAAACTGTGGTTGCTTCATCCCTAGAAGCGTCCAGGGCCATGGTTTGTTGATCTTGTCAGTTTTAACAATGCAAACATGATGATTATAGTGCTCAAGTCTGCTCATCTTAAAGCTTTCCTTCAGTGATGCATTAAAACCACTGAAGAAGGCTATTTCTAAATGGCTCACTAGTAAATAAAATACTCATTATAAGTAATTTTGCAAAGAATTCCTAAAGATGAATATTTTAGGCTAGTCTTCTGGAAAGGACTAGATATTCCAGCATTTGAAATAAGTTATACAGCCTTTAACCCTCACCCTAGGATAGCAACATATGCAACACTGCCCCTTTTTTGGACCATATATCTTTCTGTGGCTTGGATGCTGTGAAAGCCCACTCAGATGGAAACCTCCTGGCAACTGTTTTGAGGGACTTCAGCTTGCTTGTTGATACTGAAATGGATTTGTGGTTGACAAATAGGAAAACACCACCATTACTGGTGCATCCTTGCTGCCAAATGGGTTGGGACCCAGGTGCTTCCTGGAGACTGAGGTAACTTCTGCATCCTTGCCCTCTCCCATTTCCACACCTACCATTTCCAAGGAGTCCAGGACAAAGTTTTTACAGGCCTTCAATTATTTGTTTAAAAGTAGAGTAACAGCTACCTCAGGAAAACAATCAGAAAGTATTTTCCCAAGGAAGACACAGCTGTTGCTCAGTTCCCTGGATGGCATTAGCCAGGTTGTGCCTTTGTGCCCCTCACAAGCCACCCCTGCATTTGTCCTCCATCCCTAGCAGTTGTGGCTGGCCAGGCTCTTCAGTTTAAACATAATAATGAAATTAAAGCAGTCATATTTGATCAGGAATGCAAATGGTTTTGGTGGGAACAGCTGTGGCTTTAAGGCAAAATGTTTTTCTTGCTTCTTGATGGTCAATGACACTTTCAAGGAAGCAAAGAAGACACCTTTGCTTGGAGGTTGTGTGTTTATAAGTGGCATGTGCAAGCAGTGGATCAAGGCTGTAACACTTCCAGAAGGCTGAAAATTTTGCATTTAAAATCAGTTTCATTTTTCTGTTAGAGCTCACTGAGGAGGCAGCTGTGAGGGGTGTGGAGTTAAAATGGGTTGGACACTTTTAAACTACTGTATTGTCTTACTATAACAACACAAGAATATTGTGAATTTGTGGGTACAGTATCAAATTAAAATAGGAAATTGTCTGAGGCCTGGCTAGAAATCAAATTGTTGAGGTATCATGGAGAAGAAAAAGAGATTTCTGCAAGATTAAACATGAATTAAAATATATCATGTAATAAAAGTACATACCTTACAGGTATCAAGGGGAGGGGTGAGCTGATGGGTCAAAAGAAGCAGTGGGATTGTCCAGTCAGGAGGAGAAGGAGGTGCAAATGACAAATTGTATTCCTTACATTTTCAGGCATTAACCTGGAAAATAGGCTGGAATGAGGTCCTCACCTTCCAACAATCTGCTGCAAGAAATGGACTCACACAAGCCATAACACAAGTGAATAATTGTGACCATTGAACCTACCATGAATTTTGTTTAAAAACACGTGTTGGGTGGAGGCAGTGCTCTGCAGGAAGTATCACATGTTAGCAGAGTAAGCTTCAGACCCTTCTCCTTTTTTATTTTCTGAACAGCAGCAAGATAATCAGAGGAAGGGTAAAATGTTAAACTTTCCTTGTAAAAAAAAATGACACTTGTTATAAAAATACATTTGAAGGGTGCAAGAAATGCATGTGATGTATTCTACAGCTGTTCCTTCAGAGGAGTAGAAGGCCTGAAACACTCTTGAGTGTCGTTTATATGAGGAGCAGCAGACATTTAATTAATCTCAGTCTTAGAATTTTACAGCCAATATGTGGTCTCTGAACATCTCTGCTCTAGTTAGCAGAACATCTGTAGTAGAAAAACAGAGCTTAAATAAATCTGTGTTCTCTTGCACCCCTCCAAACCTTAGCACTTTTTGTCATTATTTCTTTAAATATTTTTCCAAAGATGTGTATGTTCAGCTTCTCCCTGTCCTCCCAGCCCTTCTTTTGCACATAGCCTGGATATAGATCCTATATTTTGAAATAGCTAGATCTGAAATTCTGGGGCAATTATAATAAAATAAATGCCTCAAATATTTTATTTTTAAAATTATTTTCTTTTTCAGTCAAGTTCTCAGTTGCTGCAAATTGGGATGGTTCCATGTGGGCAAATTGTTAGAGGCATAGCTTTATGAATTTGCACATCTATAAATGATATTCCAGGAGTGGAGGTGGAATATCTTTTTCCATGTCATCTGAGGCATAAACCAGAAAATGTACTTCCCTAGACTTCAAAGTTGAAACTGTAAGAGTGATTAAAGGGAAATTTAAAACAAACATTCTCTTGCCAGATCTCACCTGGCATTAACACACACGCTGCACCACTTCAGAGATCGAGTTCTGGTTGCTTTGTGCACGGATTTTTCCATCTCAGTCCTGGTTGCCTGAAGCTGGGGGAAGGAAGGAAGGGCTTTGCAGGTCCTGTGAGGAAGGACGGAATGCTCTCAGGTGGCACCACCGCCTGGCCCAGAGCACACAGGGAATAGAGAGAGCTGGACCAAATAAATCCTCCCAAAGGGGCACCGAGTGGGCGTCACGTCCTGAGCCAGCTCTTCCACATCCAGATCTCCCATCCAGATCTCCCTTCCTGGAGCATCCAGTCCTGCTACTTCAGAGGAACACTGTCAGCTGAGCCCTGCACAAGGCTCCTTTTCAAAGGTTTTAGACATGTTCCATCTGTAAGAGAGGGATGCAGCTTTTGGGATATATTTTCTAGCAGTGGAGAGCATCCATTTAATGATTAGCACAGGCATGTTAATGATCAGCAGATACATTTTAAGGTTTAGCACATATCCTGCAGCACACTCACTTCCCTCAGAAGGGCTGGGAGGTCCTTGTGACATTTAAATGCTATTTTAGTCTTATTTTAAGGGCTTAAATGGGTCTCAAGTGATGCATTAGGCTGAGGCTGGCCTTGGGCGTAAGGGCACGATTCACCCCAAAAGAAAAGCCCAAACACAAATCCCATCACAGCTGCAATATTCATTTCTGGAAGGCTCCCAGCAGGTCTTATCCAAGCCACTACAGACAGGCAGTTTGAGTTTTTCCAGTTCCTAATGATTACACAGTATCCTGGAGTCAGTTGGACAACTTCCACCGAGAGTGAAACTCTTTGTATTTAATATCCCCCGAAAAGAAAAGTGGTATAAGAGAAGGGCCTCAGTCTTTTTCTTCTTTTATTGCTGCTGTTGAAAAGGTTTAGCCCACAGGGATTGGAGCACTGGGCAAAAACACAAAATATGCAGTACATCCTGTTACACCAAAGCAGGCAGATCCTCTCCCGTAACAACCAGAGCGGTACAATGGGAGACTTTGTCTGGTTTTCCTGACCATACAGCCTGCATGGGCTGTCATTAGGGTTTCCATTTCAGGAAGTTAAATGGTGGAAATTGATAAATATCATGACTCCTTTTTCACCATTGTTCCGGGAGGGTGTGTGTTTGAAAGGGATGGGGGAGCTCTTTTACCTGATACTGCAGTGGAAGCATTCCTGCTACAGGAAATTATTTCCCTCCTTACTGGACACCCAGAATATCATCAGGTATGAGTCCTGGAAATCTTCAGCAGCTATGATGCAAAGAAATGAAAAAAGAAATAAATAAATGCAGTGTTTAACAGATATGATATGTGGGCAGAGCATGGAACAGGTTGATCTTGAGTGGATGTGAACAGCTGGTCCTTTGAAAATCCATCTATCCTGACCTTCAGCAGGAAAAAAACTTGAGGTCCACTAGGCAAAAACAGTCTTCCACTCTATATCATGCTACAAAATCTCTCGTGGCCTGAAATGGATTTGCAAAAGAATATAAAAACACCCAGCCCACCTTTCAGGGCGTTCAAACAGGGCAAGAAACTTTCCACCCAAACCAAACTTTTGCTCTCTTGTGTAGTCTGAGCTGCAGGGATTTCATCATAGCCTCAAGGCTGTTTCCCAAATCACCTATTCTCTCTCTTCTCTGCTCTCTTGCCTGCAATATTTTCAGATTTTTTTTCTCCCAGGGGAACATTTTGCAACGTTCATGTCATGGTCTAGATCATAACCACACCAGCAACCTTATTTCCTTCCTGATGTTTACTGGAGTTTATGTGCTCCAATATGAACTGACAAATGTGTGTACTCAAGCCCTTGCCAGTGAACAGCATGACTTTCCATGGTTCATAAAAACTCACCCATCCCCAGTGCAGCAGAACCATTCTCCTCTGCTCAGAGCAGGAGTTCAACCACTTCCAAACATGGAAACCATATGGTGACATGTTTTAAGAGAAAACATAACCAAGCAATGTCCCACCCATGACCTTTCCCAACAAAACCTCCCCTTCCCATGCTGGAACTCCATCCAGTAAGGCACCTGGTGTCCCACAAGGTGCCAGCTGCTGTGGTGTGAGGAAGATGAGTGTTGCCACTATGTTTGTGCCATGTGTTCACACCCAAAACACTCAGATTGAGCCACTTGACTCATTAAAACTTGGTATTTTCAGGGAAGAAATGAGAGCTTTTGGAAAAGTGTTCCAATGCTTATTAACCTTAACTGGTAAAAAATGGCATCCATCTGAAATCCTTTCAGCTGCAGTGCCCAGACATCACACCTTATTAAACATTTTCCTGCCAAGCTGAAGAGTCTGCTACTTCTTTTTTCCTAGTTAGTCAAATTATAGATAATAGCTCATCAAAAGCTGACCCTTTCTTTGCAAGACTTAAGCACAAGGTAAGGAATCCTCAAGTAAGGACCCTGTGCTTATGCAAAGAACAATTTTTTAATATATCAATCCATGTTTTGGCCTGCTTCAGCTAATCAAAAATATCTCTAAACTGTGGATATTGCTGCTGGACAAAGCTATTTTTTTATTGCTGCAACTTGGCTTCCATAACAGAGTTATGGAAGAGACCACACCAGGAACTCATTACCTGAGAACAGCAGCAGCTCCTCCCTTTGCTTTTGCACAGCCCCTGCTTCTCTGGAGAGAATGCTCCTCTTCTAAGGTCGTGGTTTACAGCCTTTGTTTCCAGAGGCTTCTCTGCTCTGCTCCAGACTTCATCATCAGGATCCTAAATTCTTCATGCCAGTGTCCAGCCCATTGTCAAGCTTAGATTGCCTCCAAAGCTGATTTTATAATTCATGTGACTCTGATTTTATTCTTCAGTCACCAGTGGTGTTCCTCAGGGCTCTGTATTGGGACAGAATAGATAAAAGGAAGGAATTCTGCCCTGTGAAGGTGGGGAGGCCCTGGCACATGGAAGAAGTGTCCATGGCCAGCTTCAATGAAACTCTGAGAAACCTGGGATAGTGCAAGATGTCTCTATCCACCATAGTGAGGCTGGATCTAGATGATCTCTAAGGTCCCTTCCCACCAAGGTCATTTTATGACTCCATGATTATCTGTCTATTTGCAGGCTACTGATAAAATGATTAAACTGTGTTGCGCTGAGAATTGTGTATTTTGCTATAGAGAAGGAAAGCCCTGCTTGATGCTGTCTCTTCACAATCACACATTGAGGTCTCCCAGTTTCCAATCCACTCAACATTTGCTGCATATTTTCTGCTCCTCAGCCAATCCACATAGACAAGACTGAGCAACCACAGCGTAATGAGGGTGAATAAGAGTTCTTGGTTGTACAGTCACTTCCTCCCCATCCCCTGTGAGCTGCAGCCTTTGCCTCCCAGGCCCAGGGCTGCTGTGCAGGACGTGGATTAGGGGTTCCTGAGAGTGAACTCAGCCTTCCTGAGTGCCACTGACAAAGACATGACCTCACTGCAGCCCTGTTTTGGCTGCTTGGACACGTTTCCACTTATAGGGCTCCCTCCTGCACTTCACAGAGACATAAAAACCCCCTGTCCTTCTGTCCTTTCCTGTTTGCATCTTCTGAAGAGCTCATTTTGGTAAATTCTAATTGCAGGGTTTTTTGTCTTACTTAGAGCAGTCTGTCTGCAGTTTTGTGTAGATGAGGTCAGAGCAATTTTGTAGTCGAGAGCATTGTAGCAGTCTCACATCCTCACTCCCCCATCAGCAGGATCAAGGAGGGAACTGGAAAAGTAAAAGCTGGAATACTCATGGTCGAGATAAAGACACTTCAATGGGGAAAGCAGAGGCTGCACACAAGCAGAGCGAAACAAGGAATTCATTCCCTTTTTCCCATGGGCAAGTGCTCAGCGTCCCCAGGAGAGCAGGGATCCCCATCACACCTAACAGTGATTTGAGAACACAAACCCCATCACTCCAAATGTCCCCTCTTCCTACTTCTTCCCTACCCTTTATATCCTGAGCAGGATGTCACCGGGATGTCCCTTTGGTCAGCTGGGGTCACCTGTCCTGGCTGTGTCCCCTGCACCCCCAACCTCCTCCCAGGAGCACGAAAAGCAGGAAAGGCCTTGGCTCTGTGTGAGCCCTGCTCAGCAATAACAAATCCATTTCTGTATGATCAGACCCAAAACACAGCCTCACATCAGCCACTGGGGAAAAAATTACCTCTACCCCAGCTGAAACCAGCACAAGGAGAAAACATTTAGTGGGTGAGGAAAATCTGCAAGTCCTTGACAAAAAGCCTCACTGCTCATCACTGTGCACAGGCTGTACTTGTCCTTGGAAGCAAATGCTGAGTGAGGTGCAATATTTGATTGCTTTTGGTGTTTTTTTGATCTGTGTGCTCATTTACAGAGATAAGGAGTAGTCCCCATTCCAAGCCGCCAAGGAATGCTGCAAGAATGCAGCACTCATGCACATATGGAAATGAATGGCTGCAGCAAATGCAAGGCCCATCAGACTGTCTGCTGCCTGCAGTGTAACCCCTGTGGCCCTCTCTCCTCCCTCATTTGCCTCACCCAGCTTTAACAAGCACCTGGAATGCTTCAGCTGGGATGTTCCTGCTGTTCCTGCACTGCAGGCCCACAGGACTCCCTCACATTCTTCTCTTGACACAGTGAATCCAATAGGGCACAGGCAGAATTCCAAAACAAAGCCAGCAGATGCTGTGGGTCCCTGAAAGCCACATGAAGTTGGTTTTCTGATGGTTTTCATTATGTTGTGGTGTGAGTGCCCTGCATTCACATGGCTTTAAGGGTTTTAGCAAGCTCTGCCCTTAGTTTGAGTTTCAGGCTCTTTCTGCAGATTTGAGGGCACTCTATGTGCATGTAAGGGGGGGATTTTATTTCATATTAAATGCTGGAAAGCAAAACACTCTCTTTCTCCTTTACTTGCTGTGCTACCAGGAAAACACTGGGAGAGTTATTGGTCAATACCTCTTAGAGTAAAAGTTAGTAATGTTTCCCAGTAATAAATGTTGTGGCAAAGACATGAATTCCTTTCAAGTTCTGAATCAGATTCTTTTTTTCCCCTCCAAACCATCCCTCAGATGTGAAAAGGGTTTTCATACTGAACCCAGAGCTCTCTGTATTGTTAGTGGGACTGTCAAGGTGCTGTTTGCACAAGATGTGATTCAGAGAGCTCAGCCACCCACACAGACAACTGCAACCACAAGAGGCAACACTTCAGAGCATCCTATCTGAGAATCCATCTAGAGGACATTTCAGACAGACCTGAGGCTCCTCTGCTCCTGCTTGCAAGTGCCTGGACACCAGCCAGCTCTAATTTAGAAGTCCTGCAGACATGTTAGCTCAGTTCTGTGCTTCAGCTAAAGTATCAAAGCTCTTGCAATCATCTGCCTTGAGATGATGCCTGGTAGGTAAAGCTCAGTCCTCAGGTGATCTGGGGTTTTGTTCCTGTATGGATGTCAGAGGAATTTTGCCTCAGAATAAAAGCACTCAAGGGTGGAGGGTTTTTTCTGCTTTCTGCTATGCCATACCCATTGATTAGGCCCAGCAGATTTTTCCACAGAGGCTACAGCTGAACATGAAGCAGGTTTTTAACAACCTCCACCAGCTCTCTCTACCTTGCTTTGCACCCACTCAGGCCAAAACCTATCCCTCAGCCATAGCCTGTAGGATTCCTTTCCTAGTGCACATGCTTTGCAGATTAAAATAAATAACTCGAATCAGAAGAAGCCCAGGCAGAAACCCCCTGCCTGCAGTGACGTGTCACGCCCAAACCAACCAAGGGTTCTTGGCTCTCCATCCCAGCAGACAACAAGTTTGCACCTGAACCCTTTGGAAGCAAAAATCTTTTCAGGAAAAAGGCATCTGGCCCAAAACGTAGCATGGATTCCTTTGTTTAGCTTAGCTGAATCCCATGGTTTTGCATTTTCATCCCTCAATCCTCCCTAGCAGAGGAACAAATCTCCGGTAATTTGAACACATGTACGCTGAGCGCTGGCTCCTGGCTCGGGTAACTTGTTCCATATTCTCGGCACCATTTGCATTTAAACAGTTCTGCCACGATTCCCCTGTGCACAGAAACAGATGGGCAAACAAAGCAAAGGACGGCCCTGCCTCGCTGCACCTGAGTTTTGGGTTGAAATCTATGCAAACTTGGGGACTAATCAGGTCGTTTTCAAATAAGGGAAATTCCTGCAAAACGTTTTTGGGGTTTTTTTTTCCCTACTTCTTCAAACAAAATGCAACGTGAAACCACTCCAGATTACAGCATGTAAATGGATGTGGAGATAAGATAGGCTTTGTTTTGTTTGAGACTCAGAAAGATAACTTTATGTAAAACTCCTTGTTGTTGGCAGCCTGCTTTCTTTGCTGGGATATGATTTAAAGTCATCATTTACCAGCTTTTTTCGCAACACTTTGATGGGAGTAGGAGGAAGGTGGTGGTGGGAAGTCTTTCCATGGGAGGTTTGCTGAATAGTTATGAAAATGTTGGATTTAAAGCCCTGTGCGGGACAACCTCTCTGCTTGTTTTTTTCTCTGAAAAATAAGGCCCACGGTTGACCGTGTCTTTCTCATCATGTTGATACTGTCAAAAAAAACCTATTCAAAAATGAAACCATAAGGAATGAAGCCCCTATTCTGTTAAAGGATGCTCTCCAAAAGGCTGTTAGGCAGAGTTTTAATCAGAGACAACTGGTATTTTACTGACTCAGGCTGCAATGCTTAATGATTGTTAACACTATTTAGTGACTGTGAATGTTCAACCTGTATTTGCTTTGCTTTCTGTTTTGTCTCTGACTCCCTCCACTAAAGGCTGAAAAGCTCCTGAAAAGCTGGGAGATAGTTCTGCAAAGTTTTTGCTAATGGGCTGAGTGAATTTGTTGTGCTCTGCCCTTTCCAGCTTTTCTACCTCCAGGAGCAAGAATTGCTGATTGTTGGAAAGCAGGAGACCAATTACTGAACAATAACTTCACAAAAATAAATAAATTGCCTTCAGCTTAATGTCTACCGTTGTGATTTCTAGGTTTTTTGTTTGTTTGGTGGGTTGGTTGTTTGGTTCGGTTTTTTTAAGGGCTGGTTCTTTTTCTTGCTTTTTAGCACGACAGCAATAAAAGTTTGTCAGTTAAAAATAAATACAGATTTGGTACCTGAAAAGATCCACTGCTGCTTAGATAAATTTAAAAGAGTGAAACACTTGATGAGAGGTTTTCTGGCAAACCAGCCAAGTCTCCAAGCTGAAATCACACAGCAAAGTGGTCTTGAAATGTCCAGTGCCTCTTGTATGTACAGAAAAATTTGGGTTTTGGGCTTATTCTGGATGAGCTGGATATGGCAGATCCTCATCCAAATGCCATAAGCATCCAAACTTGCAGGGAGCTGGAGCACCTACAAATGACTCCCAGGAATTGTGAAATGGCAGCAAACCCATCCCCACAGGTTCCACACTTGCATTCCAGAGAACTGCCTGAGGCCTTTCCTAAATCCTAAATGCTGTTGAAAGTCACTGACAAATGGCTGTGGAGTTTTGTAAAACCCCTAAATAATTTAGGAACAGGTTTGGTAATCCCTTGAAATGGCATGCTTTGGAAAATCCCAGCAATGGGGATTTATCATTACAAATTAGAGACAACTATGGCAAACCTGTGAAAAGGAGAGTCTGTTTTGTTGTCCTGGAAGATCTCAGCTATCACATTTTATCTTCTCCCACATCTCTGCCTCAATTTGTTCCAAATCTTGGAACAAAAGAACACTTTCGTGCCTGAGCCATTCAAGAAGAGTTTTCTTGCAGATCAAATGACATGTCTGAAAGCATCTTGAACCTATTAATATTATTGCTGTGATACTGAAATGTTCTCTTTCATGCATTTGATATTAGGACAGTGCTGACAGATCTGCTGCCTCACCTTGAAGAAGTAAGATTTCACCAACCATTAATCCTACATGACACAATTTTATTTTTATCATTCTGTTTGCCTAAACAAAAGCAAACTTGCCTAGTTTTTCCTTTACTGCTGTGAGTTGTACAAATATTTACTGACTCACCTAAACCAGAGTTTCCACTCAAACAGTTTTTATCCAGCTGAATGAGGTAATTTAAAAGGTCAGTTACAATTAAAAAGAACTCTACATACATCAAAATGTAAGTTTTAGTTTTGGTGGAAGGGAGGGTAATTTGCTACAATCAGTCTTCAGCTAGGATTTTTTTTTATAATGCAGTAAATGTTGCTACCCATCAACTCCAACCAATTTAAATGACATTGGTGTATGATCAGAGTTGAATGATAAGGTTTATGAGGGTTTTCTGTGTTTTGCTGGAGGTGTGAAGTTGTATCCAGGTTCCCAAAGAGTGGAAAAATGCAATCCCCTCAGTCCAAAGATGCCAGAGGGTGCAGCAGTCTTTGTGTGAACCTGGAGCAGCAGGGAACTGGAGGCACAGGAGTGAGGGAGGCATTCAGTGTGCTCACTGCCTGAGACCCCAGCAGCACAAGGGACCTCTCTTTGGAAGGATTCTTTCCTCCTTTTCCCTCATTTCAGTCTTGGTTTAAAGAAATAGGATCAAAAGGAAGAATGCCATCAGTCCTAGCTTTGTTAGAAGGAAGCCAGCAATACATCTTGTTTCCTTCTAGGCTCTGCTTTCTATTTTGGTGATGTGAAGAATGGGACCTGAGCACACATGGGCCCATTATTTATCCTCATCTTCTTTCCTATTTTTCCTCTACATTTTTAGTGTAAATGCAGCCCTGATTGTCTGTTTCTAAGGCCTTGACAAATGCGAGCAGCCCACATCCTTAGCAAAGCCAGGAATGCTGCTGTGACATTTTCCAAGCCTACCCCAGGTAGGAAATTACCTGAACTGCAGTGGAGTCATCCAGCTGCCCTCAGTGGTTTGGAGCTCAGACCCAAGGTGTGTGGTGGAATGTGCAGGAAGGATCTGGATCAAATTCCTCTTCTGTGTCTGTTTTATAGAGGAAGGAACTGCTTAGTGGGGCTTCCCAGCCCAGGTCTCAGTGCTCAACCATATCTTCAGCCAAAAAGGGGAGAGTTATGAAGAGCCTCTGACTGCTCTTTTCAAAAGAAATGCCTTTCTCAGGCCTCTGCACTGGAAGCATCTGTTCTTATTTATGCACTTTTTCATATACAAGAGTATATAACACATTTTCATTCTGGGGTGATCATTCCTGATTGAAAAAAAAAACCCCAAAAAAAACAACAAGGAAAACCCAACCCAAACCAACCCAACCTAAAAAAAAAAAACCTCCAAACAAACCAAACAACATTTGATAGGAAAACACAAATCTCATACCTTGAAAATATCTCCAGAGAAGGTGAGACTGGCTCCTGGGTGAGATGTTTTCACCCAGGCTGGCCCTGCTTCAGCAAAGCACTCAAGTGCATCCATAAGCTCTGTTCACTCCAGTGGGAAGCCTGGATTTTGAGTGGATTTTGTGGAACAGCTGCCAAGCAAACTCATAGTGCATCCTGGTGCAGGGAGGAACCTGATTAAACCTGTTGTAAGAGAGCACTGGAGAAAGCCAAGTGCTCCGCACAACAACAACTTTTATTGATCCCATAAAACTCAGGAACACTCCCCTTAGCCAGCCACCTATTTTTGCCTGCTATTTACAAAAAATGAACCCTGCTATTGATGTATTTAAATCCAAAGAACACTTTTGCAGTAAGTCCCAGTATTTAGAGTGCTCCATGAAGGAAATATCAGTGCTCTCCCCACTTGTGCAGCTACAGAAAACTCCTCTCTGCTTTGGAGCTAGATAGGAGTGATGGAGAGAGGAGAATTTATCCAGGAGGTGTAAATTGAAACACAGAAGGTTTCACCTGATTATGGGGAAAATCTTTACTGTGAGGGTGACAGAGCACTTGGAACAGGCTGCCCAGAGAAACTGGAGTCTGCTCCTCTGGAGAATTTCCAAACCTGCCTGGATCTGTGTGAGCTGCTCTGGGTGAAGCTGCTTTAGCAGGGGAGCTGGACTGGGTGAGCTCCAGCACTCTGTGAATCACTGCAAGCTCTAAAGCTGTGCTGCCCTTTGGGCAGTATCCAGACATGTGTGATTTTCACTTTGGCACTATGGAGACAAACATGGCTTTAGCAGTCACTCAGAATGGTGGAGAGAAAAAGGAGCAAGTAGGGAAACCCCATTCTGGAGCACCACCCACTTAATCCATTACCTGTATACTTCATTTATTCATGAGTATCTCAGCTCTCAGCTCTGTTTCATTGCTCCTGTCCTGGTTGTCTTGTTCCTTGTCCTGACAGGTTCCAACTCCAGCTGAAATCAGACCCCAGAGGAAATGAGTTGGGTTTATGCCTGTGTAGAAGGGTTGCTCAAGCAGGATATCTGTTTATTAACTGTCTGGCAATTCTCATAGGGTGTCTATAACTTGTAAACCTTTAATACAAAAGGAGATTCAAAATGCAATCAAGAATACAATGGGGTTTGCAAGTTCCTGCAGTTATCCTTCTCCAATCCTATAATCCATCCTTCCGTGGTGACTTGCATGGTTCTGGCCTGATCCTACTGCCCTATTCACAGGGAAATACAGATATTCACATTAATAACTGTTTCAAATCAATATCTTTTACTCCTGATATAACACATTACATTCTGAAATGTGTTATACACATTTCAGAATGAGACCTTCTGAGGAAAAGATGGTATTATTTGCAGACAAACAAGCCAAGTGTTCCTTATGCTCAAATGACCTAATGGGAAGTTCAATATTAATTTCTCTCACATGGGGAAAACATATTTTGTATATTTTTTCTAAATGGAGAGGAAAAATGTCAAAAAATGCTTACTTTGATTTAGAGGCATAAAACAGAGCCTTGGAGAGTTGTGAAGTCATCATCTGGTCCATGTCTCTGTAGAGGACTGGCTTGAGAGGAGAAACAGTGAGAGAAGAACTTTGTCTGGTGTTAATTAATTAAATTGACATGAACCACACTTTACTAGTTGGTGATTAGTTCTCACATTTTTAGGAGAAAAGGACAGGTCTGTCAGTAGATGTTTGATAAAGGATATCATCAGCATATGATTTCTTTAAATATATTTCTTTTAAAATATCTTTCCATTTCTGAATAAGGATAATTCCTGTTGACTGGTAATCCCAGTACAGAAAACTTAGAGTGGGTGGGCAATTGTATTTTCATTTATTTTTGATTGCTTCCCCTAATTTTATTAAAAAAGTTAGACTCCCTCACACAGAAATGTTATCAGCTCTTCTAAGCAGGTAATTTATGAGCCAGCACAGATTGCATTTGGGATGAAATAACCATAAATCTAATAATGTGGCTTTGTTGAAGAAGAAGTAATTTAGAATTAGTAACCTTAAGCACAAACTTGTCTCTGATACCAATAAAACCCTTTTCCCAAGGAAGAGCTAATTCTGTGGCAATCAGCTTCTCTTCTGAGCCTGGAAAGAAAAACAGAGTCTCGCTCCACTCAAGTGAATACTGAAACACAGGATTTTCACCTTCCCACCCGTGCTGATCCAGACTCTGGAATAAATTAAACCCTCAAAATTTTAACTGGGGAGGGCTTGCAGTGTCTGAGGCTGCTTGAAACAACAGATTCTTGGCACCAGACCTTCCTTGAG
Source organism: Zonotrichia leucophrys gambelii (assembly GCF_028769735.1). Classification (NCBI taxonomy): domain Eukaryota; kingdom Metazoa; phylum Chordata; class Aves; order Passeriformes; family Passerellidae; genus Zonotrichia; species Zonotrichia leucophrys. The sequence continues at coordinate 112,650,829 of NC_088169.1, forward strand.
ATGCTCTTTCCATTGTAAAAAGGATTAATAATAACCAAACATGGCTAGTTAATTTCTCCAGAGTCCTTAAATGGTGGAAACAGCGTGTAGATGAGGTAGAACCCCTCACTACTCTCAGTATTCCAAACCCTGCTGGGTATTCCTAGCCTTTGAAATGTCTGCTTTTAATTATGCACGTTGCCTTTCTGCCAGGGAGCAGGTGGAACAGCTTTCAGCTCCACTGGGAGCCCACATCAACTCCTCCCAGCAAAGCCTCTTCAAGAGAATTCTCCTTCTGTGTAAAAAAACCTTAGGCATGCACAGGAGAATTTTCTCCTTCCACGTAATTGTACTAGAAGTGATTGGGAACCTGCACTTCCCCTCTGCTCTGTTATCTGCCCAGCTCTGTGGCTGTGCTGTGCTTTGGAGAAAAAACCTCTCTCTGTTTGTATCCAGCCTGGCACGGAACCATAAATTCACAGAATATCTCAAGCTGGAAGGGACCCATCACAGAGTCCAACACAGGACTGCCTAAAACTAAACCATATGACTACCAAAAAAAAAAAATTAAAGGAATGTTAACTGGGAATGTCCTGCAGAAAATGTCACGCTAGTTTTCTTTTTACAGCCACATCTCACAAGTTATTCTATACCCAAGGTATACACACCTGTGTGCTTCACTTTGGGATTGGTCAGCCTGGAGAAGAGAAGCATTGGAGTGACTTAATTGTGGCCTTCCAGTGCCTACAGGAGCTACAAGAAGGATGGAGAGAGACAATTTACAAGGAAAGGAGTGACAGGATGAGGGGCAATGGCTCCAAACTGAAATAGGGTGGGTTTAGCTTGGATTCTGGGAAGAAATTCCTCCCTTTGAGGGTGGGGAGGCCCTGGCACAGGGTGCCCAGAGTTCTTGGATTTCCCATCTCTGGAATTGTTTAAAGGCAGCTTGGAGAGAGCTCTGAGCACCCTGGGATAGTGGAAGGTGTTCCTGCCCATGGCACAGGGCTGGAAATGGAGAATCTTTAAGTCCCTTCCAACCCAAATCATGCTGGGATTCCATGACAGGAATTCACAGAGTGAATTAGTGAGAAATATCAACATCAAGCTTGACCCAGCAGTCATTCTTATCTCTCCCCTATCTTTTTGTCACTCTTTATTCCAATGGCAAGAATAACCCCTGCACAGCTAACACAGACTTCTGTTCTTATTCCTTCTCAACTTCAATTGAATCTGTCAGGGAATCTTTTTCCCCTTTTATGGCAATTTTCCCCCAGGTTTTCCCTGCGTTGTTTATGGACAGAATGAACACAGCTGCACATGCAGGCATGACTGAAAGTCAGGCATCCAAGCTCCCTGCCTCGTTTCTGGGCTGCATGTGCCAAAGGGCTTTGGTGCACAAGCTATTTGTTGACAGACATAAGGAGGTGGAGGTTTGAAAATTCTTGCAGATATTGTTACACTGTACCAGGAATATCAACAATCAGGAGAAATCCTACAGACCAAAGGTATGCACCTCGAAAATGATCCACAGAAACTTCACAGAAACCTTGGTAAAGTTTGGTTAAAGAAGACACAGCTATTTATGAACTGAAAGGATATTATATTTTTTAAGTTCTAATTTGACAAACAGCCCTAAATGTAATTGCTTTTCTGAATAAGTGTAAATGTAGATAAAACTCCAATCTACTAAAGTGAAAACAAGCCAATAGCCTCAACCTGCCCTCAGCCTCTCATCCCCTTTGGTTTCATCTACATCTCCTGGGGATGAGAGAGGAGAGATTGTGAAAAGACAGCATGGGCTTGGCACAGCCACAGCTTTAAAAACCCTTGATATGTGTCTTGAAAATGAAAAGTATAAGCTACTGCCACTCAGTAGCTGGATTTTGCTAGGAAAACTATAATCACCCATCCTACTTTTCTTCATTGCCAGGAGGTTCCCCAGTTCAAGGCTTTGGTTTTGCAAGCAATGCAGGGACAGCTCTCAAGGGCAGGCTATAAAAGTAGCAGATACTCCATGCCACAGACTCATTTTTCATCTGAGAAGAAACTTTCCCCTCAAGAGACAAGACTTGTGGTGCTATGAGGTGGTAATTAAGAAAAACGCAGACAGGAACTTGTTATCTATGTAACATAAGCAGGAGAACAGCAAAATTAGGTGGAGGGAGGACTGGTTAAAGTAACAGTAAAGGAGAGCATTTTCAGAGTCCTGAGGTTATTACATTTCTACCACAAACCTTTAAAAAAGCAGGTCCCTAATACACAGATTTAGCATTTCTCAGATCAAGTGACCAGCTCCTGCACAGAGATGCCACTGTCAGTTTTCAGGCAAAAAAATCAAAGTAGGACCTAAGTGGGGTTTAAGATGGGTCTAAGCTCCTTGCAAAGCCTGAGGAACAGCTGGCATGCAATGTAAGCATTGTTCATCCAGCATGGAACAGTCCTAAATCTTCACCCCTTACAGGAACTCCCTCCTGAACAGCCTGATACCCTGCTGGGCCACTGAGCTCCAGAAACAGCATGAGAACCACAAAAAACACCACTGAAACATGCACTGGGCTGTGCAAATACCCATCTGGGACAGTGGGACAGTGAAACCTTGCAAATAGAAAAAAAACAACCATGCAAAAATGTGGATTAGAATAGTAGGAGTGATCCTAATGCTCTTCAAGGTTCCCTCTATCTTCAGCACTGGAATTTTGTGTCCCTAAGACTCCTCCCAAAGCATGTTCCAATGCCATGTTTTTTTCACATGTACCCATCTCATGCTTTTAATAATTAGAGAAAATAATTGCACATCTTTGATGTGCAAAACCCAGTTGAAAGTAACTATTTGCACTTGAAACAGACCCCAGGAATTCCTCCCCTCTCTCACCCTCTTGTACTGAAATTGTGGCGTGTTAAGGATCATCTAAGAGAAACTCAGGCCACAAATAGTGATAAAATATCTGCTGCTTTCCTTTAATACTATTCTGGTCCTATCAAAGTGCAGCTTAAAATACCTTTTCTATTTTTTTTTCCCTCCTCTCTTGGTTTAAGTCAGAAGCGTAATGGCATTTGAGCTCTTTTTTCAAAGACTTGTAATTGCCCAGATGATAAAGCTGGACGCTGTGGCAAAAGGCATAATGGAAGGAATGTGTTTCACTTCTCACCTGTCTTTCCCAAAATGTGCTGGCAGCCAAGGATGATATTTGAGACCCTTTCAAAAGAATGCTTCTCTTCTCTAATAAAAGGAAGCTTTATTCGGATACTCTTTTTAATACCAAGGTCCAAAAGAGGCCACGCTCTCAACACCCTCAGAAGCTCAGCTGGACTGAAATGGAAATATTGGAGCCAGCACATGTGTTGCTACTTCTTTTGACTCCATAATTTAAAAAGAAAAATAAAAAAAATCATTATTACATCTGCTAAAGGGTTCAGCTCTGCCTGGTCCTTGGTGACCCGAAACTCCCGGAAGGCAATAAAGGAGAGTGCTCGGCCCCTTCTGGGATTCTGCACATGGTCCCTGCCAAGCACATGATTTCCAGTACCTGCACAGCCATGACACTGCTTGAGGTGCTGGGAGAGTGCTGGAATCCAGCCCTTTCCAGATGAACATCACAAATATCCCAACAGTTCAAGGCACTCCTGACATCTGCAGACAGGAGAACCCCTTGGTGTTGCAGCACTGGGCAGGAGCAAGCACAGAAATACAAACTAGAGGTAATACAAGCCCAGAAATACTAACTAGAGGAAATACAAGCACAAAAATAAGAAAGTTTTACATTTAAATAGAAGCAGACATGGTGTTTATCATGCTCAGCTTTACCTTTCAAATTTCCAGTTGCTTGCAAACAAATCTGTTGCCCTTGCAAGAAATTGTTCAAGGCCAAAGAATAAGTCCTGACATTTAATCTGATTTGGAAATTACCTCCCTGAGCTTTTTTTGGGAGAAAAAATGTCACCAAATCATCTAATGTAAGCACCATGCTGTATAAGATAACATTTACATAGGTCACTGAGAAATATCTCAAGATTTACCAGTGCATCTCTTTGTTTTTGGTTTCCCACACCTCCATGCCTTCAGAAAGTTGTGAGTTTTCACAGAAAACACCCAAACCCTGAGAACCTGTGCTTGCCTTCTAAAAAAATAACAACAAAAATGTTCTCAAAAACCTCAAATGCTTTCAGCTGAGAACTCATTTTTGTATGGTTTCCACAGATTTAAACTGTCTATGTTTTCTTTATGGCTGCCAGCATCTTCCCTTTATTTCTAGTATTTTTTTTCCCCCAGAAACCCAGCCTAGTTTTAGTTCAAATAAAACCCCTCTATCACCCACAATATACATGTACAGAGTGAGAAACCCTTCCCTACAGAGCCAAGCTAATGTGAAGTAGCCAAAAAGCATTAAAAATGTTTTTTAAAAAGCATTAAAATGTATTTGCAGAATTGGCCAAAGAATTTCTTCTCTGCTGGGGAGTTTAAGCTTTCAATTTAAACCCTTTAATAACAATTCCATGATCACTGCTATTAAAGCCCTGTTATTTTTATTTTAAGCTTGCTACTGAGCACTTATTACCCTATAAAGCACTTTCTAAAATCTAAAACTTCCTAAAATCTAACTAAAATCCTTCTCAAGGGTACATTTTCCTGTGCATTATCTCTTTCCTTTCACTGCCTTCATTTCACCTCCACATTTTCTCGAGGCAGTTGTGTTGCACCAGGCATCCCATGGCTGAGGGAGCCTTTGCTCTGCTGTGCCTTCCAGAGGAGCCTGAGATTTGAATAATTTCTCTTCCTTTACCTCTCTACTTCTGCAAGTCTTTCCTCTCACCATCCCTTCCACCTCCAAATGTTCTCGTCTTGTTATTCCTTCTTCTCCTCCTCTGGATTTCTTTGCAGTTAGCAATTAATTAAACATATAATGGCACTGTAACCCTCTTTGTGACAGAGACTGGTAAACCCCAACCACTGTCCTGGGGAAACAAGGTCATATTCCTTCTTCCAGAGAAGCAGATCCCAAAACATTCACATAAACCTGGACAATAAAACACCTGGAGCTACATGCACATCACTGGATTAATTCAAACACCAATTAATGACATTGAAAATTAAAAAAAAAAACAAACCAAACCTTTAAGAGTAGCTGCACCTCTGTGCCACTGGAAATGCTTTGGGTAGCTGGGATACCTCTGCAGGGTTGGCAGCACCAGCAAAGGCCCTTTGGGGAATCGGTGTCCTCCTGGATCAGCAGGGAGGGGCCAGGTGGGATCCCCAGGGCAGCTCAGGTGTCCCACACACCTGTGTTTTGGCACCTGAAGGGCAGCACTCCCATTCCAGACGGCTGTTCCTGATTCAACAGACACTGATGCCACTCCTGATACAGCTCAGCAGATATGGACCAGTTTTTCAACTTCAGGCTGTGAAGAAAACACTGAAAAAAGAAAAAAAATTCACCAGATTTCTAAATATATACAGCAACCTCACTTTTTCTTTGAAATCATTATACTTGATAAAAATCGACTGACAATCTTGTTCTAATTTCTTGGGTTTGTTTCTAATGTTTTAAGACATTTTGCTGTGTTTTCCAGCTTTTCTACAATTCTAAATGCTTGGAAACTTTTCTTTGTTTACTTTTGGTGCTCCAGGACATGCATGGTTTTAGGAGACAGAGGTTTAAAAAATAAAAATTGCACAACTTCCAATATGAAACATTCAAAAAAGCCCACAAATCTTTGCAACCCTGGAGCTGTCCTGATTAAACCTGACTCTGTACAGCTCAACACTTAAAAGAACTGGATGTGTCAGAACATGATTTTCAGGAAAGGTTGCATTTGTTATGGAGGTTTTGTTAAAACTTTATTCCAGGTTTTATTGCCTATAAGTCAAATGCAAATAAATGACTGTTGGAGTGAAAGTGGGTCTAGTAAATAATCACTCATAATTCTGATTATTTCAGATTATTTCAATTATTATTGAGGATACTTATGGAACTGGAAAGTCAGAACAACATAAACTTTTAACAGCATTTTAAAAAGCTGAAAGATTTTTTTTTTTTTTTCAATGAACCAAAATTAAAAACAGGCTGTATGGAAACTGCCAAGGGGGCCCAGAAAACTCCCTAACTTTCTAACTCCTGCCTTGCTGCCAGGGCTTGTATCAAGAAATCTTTTTATCAGACAGGTGGCCCTGACAAAGAAGGGGCATTTGATGGTAATCTAATCTCTCAGAGTGTTTTTAGTTGCAGAGAATATGAGAATCATTAAAAAAAAAAAAAAAAACAACCCGTTGAGCAAGAAAATGAAGTAGGTACCAAAATTTAAAACTAATCATAAACCAAACTAAAAATGAGCAAAAAATTCTGTGTGAAGCTGCACTGGAGACAATGCTTACTGTTTAAAAAATAACTTCCATTAAAAAGGAATTTCTCAAATTGCCAGTGTGCCTAACTCCAAGAGGAAATAAAGTTATCAAAATGGCATTGCTTTTGAGGGCAGCATTGTCAGCTTTTCTATTACAAAAATTACTTTAAACTTGGATTGTGCTGGGGAACATGGTGGGCTGGGAAATGAGTAGCTCTTACAACCACTGAATCACATTTCTGACCAAAACAGTTAAATCAGATCTGCATGGCCTTGTTCTTCATATATTTTTCTCTTGCCTTCAGCATAGACAGAGCCTTAGGAGTATGGCTCTATCATCTAAAAAAATTACTAAACCACCTTATTTTAAAGCTCTCTCGCTCACATTTTTGCCACCTTGCTACTGCCTCCCTCAGTTATTTGACACACACTTGATGTGAAACAGTTATAAAGAGAAGAAAAATATTACACAAATTGGCTCTAGCAGACAAGCTCAACTCTGTTCCCACATAATTGTGAAAACAGGGATTTTCTGCTGGCTGGAAGCAGCCTCAGCACTGATGTTTGGCATTTCCCTGATTTTCCTTTAGCCATGCTCAGCACAGATATTTTGTTTCAATCAGGTACCAAATTCATCTGTTCCTCCAAAGCTGCAGCTTTAGGCTTCCCACACGTAACAAAAACTGTCTCTAGCTCTGACTCAGGCATATGTTCAAAGCAGGAATCTGGGAGGATGGCAGCTTGCTTAAAGTGGAAAACCCAGAAAAGCCTGGAAGCATGATTTAGTTGTCTCAATTTCCTTCTTTGCCCTGCAAATATATTTTTTTTTACAGCTGTTTTCATCCCAAATTCAGGTTCAGGGGCCCAACAGGCCCATGGTGACCAGTGAGGCAGCTCTGGTCACCCAGCCAGCTCCCTCCTGTGCAGGAGAATGTAGGATTAAGTATTTTTTCTGATTTAGAGATGGGAGAACATTTGAGTCACAGCTCCAGGGTGACTGCATCACTTTCCTGGGAAAGCTCCTGCTTCCTTCCCAGCTTTTCATGGGACAATACCCAGCCTCTTGCTCAGGAACAGCACTGGCATCTTCTGAGGAAGCCAAATCCTGTGGGATGGTGCAATTCATCCCCCAGCACCTGCAAACGATTATTGTTCATTATGGGAATATATGGTTTTGATGTTTCTTGGTTTTTTTTAATATTTGGTGACTTTCTGGCAGGTGCTTTGGAGGGAAACACATTTAATTAGTCATTAAAGGACATTAGTGGTGGACCTGGCATTGTGACATTTTTGGTGGAACTTGATGTTAGAGGTCTTTTCCAGCCTTAATGACTCTGATTGTTTGTGATTCTTTATCCTCCTGCCTGCTGAGGTCTGTGGGATTGGATTTGGGTGGGAATGCTGACCTGCTCTGGCACTGACAAGGGTGGCCAAGTCCCCTTACAGAGCCCCTGGAATGCTCTGCTCCTGCCCTGCTGGAAACTTCCAGGGAGCTGGAAATGAGGCAAGAGGATTTAGTGTGTTAATTTAGATTCAAAATGTATCTTTCAGTTCAAAAAATAAATTGAATACTTAGCAGTTAAATTAATCCATAGCAAATGAGAACATACTATTACAGTAGCAGTGTCTCAGATGAGTTCACTGGACTTTGAATCACTGAAACCCATCTGTCTCAAGCGTCATTTGCTAATTTTTTAGAGTATGAAAATGTTGCTATTTTTTAAGAGTATTTTCCTTATTCATGACTGTCTCATGGAAACAAAAAGGGGAAAATATTGCAATTTTAGATTTTTCCTCTAAGGTCTCTCATTTATAATTCTATTCTTACACCAGAACCTACAAACTCTTTTCTATTCTATTTGCTCTTAGAAGAAATTATTGGAGACCCTTCTCCAGAGGCTAAAGTAGCAACAAGATAGATAAAATTAAAAGAACATAATACCTAAAAATATTGTCCCTCTCTTTTAGTTAGTGAAAATTTGCACGTATCTCTTAAGAATATACAATTTGTTTTTAAACTAGCGCTTCATCTTTAAAAAAAATTACCTTCCAGCATGCTCAGAAAATTCAAGATCATTTACATCTTGTTTTACATCATCTTTTAATGCTGTAAGATGAGAAGAAAATAGTGTCTGCCACACAGAGGTCTATGTGAGAGCCTCTGCATTTGTTCTCCTACAGCAGTCTCTGTAAAATGATCCCTCTGCTCATGGCTGGGAAGTTCTGAAAGCCCAATTTTCCTCCTCCTCAAGCCCTCCTGCCCTGCACATTCACTACAAAATCCAACTTGCAGCGATGCTGCTTTGTAGAAGTGCAAGGGAAGGATTTGGAGCAGGTTTTAGGTGAATTGCTTTGCATGCCCTGCTGTAGTTTGTTGGAAGACTCTTCTCATTATCCCAGTTTTATCACAGCCATTAATGTTTATCAGAGGGTACTTGATATAAAGATTGCTGCTGTATAATGAGCAGGATGAAAGGCCCGTTTGTGCCTCACTTTGGGGATCTCTTGCAAACTAATTACCTTGATGAGAGCAGCTTGCAAATACAAAGCACTCCAAAAGCCTGGGCTCATATTTCTCAATTTGTATGAAAATGCACTCAAACCTTAGCCTTAAACGAACCCTGCTTTTATTTATGCCTAAATATACACCAGGAATAACTCCTCCAGCCCCAGTGCTGCTTTGTTCAGCACTAGGGATCTTCCCAAACAGATGTAATTGGGAGGTTCAGGGCTTTATTTGTTACCTCAACATCAACGTGCTCGTGAATCATCACTGTTAGAGCCCTAAAATTACACACAACCAAGGCTCCTTTTCCTTCTCATCCTGACCCCATGCTGCTGTGATCTGATGGATTCTGATCTGAGGGAAGAGCACTTCTAGACCAGAAATATCATGGTGGCACTGAGCCAAGGCCCTCCTGGTGCAAGGCAAAATGCTCAATGAACAGCTGACATTCCTTGCTCCTTGAAGTAAGTCCAAAGCAATTTAACACAAGGCTGTGAGCATAAATTATGATAAACTAACACTGCTGATTTAAAAATCGTTACATCAAATCAAAGCTTGTAGTCTTTCAGGAATTTTGGATTTACAAAATAACCTGGAAAGGAAGTAATTCCTAAAGTGTTCCAGGCTCTGAGCGTCCCGGTCTAGTGAAAGGTGTCCTTTGGCAGGGGGGGCTGTAAAATGGATCTTTTAGGGCAATTCCAACCCTAATCTTTCTGTGATTCTCTGATTCTACAGAAAATTTCTTTCCGAGTGATTTTCCCTCCAGTGACATGGTTTTCTCCCTCAGGTGTTGCATCTCTCTCCTGTATCCTGAACTCCCTGTAGCAGAAACTGCACAACAATACCACAGCGGAGTAAAAGGAAAATATTTTGAACATCAAGATGTCAATTGTGCTGTGCAGCAACAGCAGAAAAGAGGACAGGAAAAGGTCCATGATCAAAGGAATGATGTTGATGTCAATTAGTAGGGTCATTGTCTGAACTGTGTGTGATGGCAATAACTTAAAAAATTGCTGTGTTCTTTAAAGAGCAGCAAGTTATTTGATTAGAAGTCCAGATACTACCAGTACCATGGAGCTGCTATTTAGTCCCTTTAGAGGAGGACAAGAACATGGCTGTAGTACAGCAGTACAAACCCGTTATTCCTTATGTAGGAGCCCAGGAATTTAATGGCAGCAGGAGGGGCAGCTGGAAGGGTGGTTCCATGGCTGGCAAGGGGAGAATCCATGGGAGCAGCACAGGCAGGAACAGCTGAGAGAGCTTCCTGGCATTCAGTGGGAGCTTCAACAGATCAGGGGGTGAAGGGAAAGGCAGTGAAGGAAGAGCAGCCAGGTTTGCCAGGCAGAGCGAGCAGCAAGAGATGATTTTGGCAAAAAGTGCTCGTGCACTCATGCATTCAAGGGGAAGGAGAGCTGTGATGGGGAGGGATGAGGGAAGAGAGAGAAAAGCTGTTTAGCCAGTGGAACAAGGCCTTGGAAATAGTTTGAAAGCAGAGTTGGATGGATGGGGTGATGGAGAAAGCAGTCACAGATTTTTTTCTAATTCAGTAGGATGGAAGGGCAGTAATATTTCTAACAGTGATAAAGAGGTAGGAACACAAGGTGGGATAGAACCTTGGCCATGATATATCCAGGAAAAACTCCTCAGGAGCAACTGTCAGGAATACAAGGATAGGAAACAGTGAAGGGAGGCAGTTAAAAAAATAAGAAATTCAGGGTTTGTCTTTCCTACTGTCCATGCTTGCTTCAATTCCAAGTGGATAAGCAAGGAATCTGTTTGTCCATATTAGATCACAAAATCACAATGTTCTCCCTCATTAACCTCAGAAAGCGGGACAAAGACAGAAGGAACAGCTTTGTGACAAAGGTACTTTTGCTGTTGCCCTTGAATCAATAGGATTATTGTACCTGTCCAGTGTATCCTGCACTGCACATTTTCACTTTGTTTTGTTCAGCTAGGCAGGATTTCATTAATTTTCACATTTTCATGCTTCAGGTCTGCAAGGTACACACCATGCTCCAGCATAAGAATTTCCTTCTAACCATCAACCAAGAGCACACATGGCACTTCACACAGTGTGTGTCCAGGCAAGTCAGAGCTCGCTCCCATTAAAGGCTGGGCAGATACTGTTTTCTTTAGGCACTCAATTAAAGGCAGGTGTCTGGCCCCTCATCAGTTCTAGGTGGTCTTTTCCTCTTGGGTTGTTTTCCTTTTCTTGGTGGTGACTCAAGTGCTTTCTTCACTTTTGAGATCTGTTAAACTCCCCACGATCATTTCATATTCTCTCCGGTTACATGTGCAAAAGTTTCCAAGGAACAGGCAGGACTTGGTAAGTCATTTTTCTTTCTTCTTCTGCTAGGTACAGTTTTGTTCCAAATTCCTAGTGGTGGTTAGTGATCTCAAAAGAAAAATGGAATTACAGAAGCAGGAGTGTGGATGGCAGGACAGGCCATTTTCCATTGGTGAGTTCAGAGGACACTGAATTACATCTGCTGCTGAAAAACCCCAGAAAAGCAACAGTGATGAGGACTCCTGCTTTGTTTACTCTCTAATTTTGGGACTCAAAATTTAACTCCTCTCTCTGTCTCTTCCTCTCACAGAAAAGCTGAGAAGGCACCACGTGTTCAGATTTAGCTGCTTTTGGATGTAATTCCACAAAATTCACATTGACTCTGGGATCTCTGCCAGGGGACATGCTGACAGAAGTCAGCACAGACCTTGGGCTGATAATGAACCTCTCTTCAGTCATCAATATTTTACATTAAATAATCATAAAGTGAGGTCAAGAACTGCAGAGGGCAAAGGGACATAAAGGGAAAGATCAATTATGCTCATGAGACTATGAAAGTAGGATCACTTAGTGTGAGGAAAAAATTAATTTAAAATAGATTTTTTACCTGTACCAGTCTACTGGAGATAAGCTGCCATCCTTGGGAACACACTGCTCTTCAGGAAACAGCCACCTGCTTGTGGTGCAGCCACATCACCCTGGAATAAAAACGCACAAACAGTTGCTCCAGCAAGCTTTTAAAGCAGTAGTGCAGAAGGAAGCTTTGCCCAGCCTTTGTGCTTTGCAGGAATTGGAGGATGGAGCAAGAGTGGTGTGCCAAGATCACGGGCTCTTCATGCTCTGGAAATGCAGAGCTCACTCCTCCAAAGCTTCCTTGGAGCACAAGAATGGGGGACAGAAGGACAAGGGTCTGGCTGTGTCTCAGGGGGTTCCAGATGGCCTGAGTATCCTGGCTTAGGGCAAATTTGGGAGAAAACCTCTAAAGGGGTTCCTTTAGAAAGCAGATTTAGGCTGCTGCTCCCCCAACTAGTTCAGGAAAAGATTTCCTTGGAGAAAAGTGACAAAAACCTGTTTATTTAGCAGGTAAAGCATTCACCAGCACAAAAATTCAACAATATTAAACAATAAAACCTCTTTCCACTCTAAAAGAGACAATAAACTCAGAAAGTCCCTTTGGTGGGCTGTTACTCAGTTTCTCAGCAGTCCCTCCTGTGCTGGAGAATGCCACATCCTGGGCCCTGGTGAGCTGCCAGTTCTCATCTGGGTGTTCAGTCCAGAGCAGGTCTAAACAGGTCTAAAGAAAAAGAAAAACCATAGTCCAGGGAACTTCTCTGCCTCAGCTAGCTAAAACTAACTAGAAGCAAAGGAGAGCTCTGTCCTGCTGTCTGTCCATGCTGCAGACAACAGAGGAACATGGAGGAGCGAGTGCAGTTTCTGAAAACAAACTCTGCATTTCTTCTCCCCTTTTTCACTCTCAGAACCAGCCTGAAAGGCGCAAAGCTCATTTCTGGGCTAAATGGGGATACAGCTCAGCATGGTAAAGTCACCCCAGGACACTGGGGCACGCTGAGAGCAGGCTGCCTGACACCCAGAAGAGCAGGACAGACAGACGGCCGGCACACAGCAGAGCTGTCAGGCATGTGCAGGCCATCTGTGAGGAGAATGCTCCACAGTCCCTGCTGAGCTGGGTGAGGGTGGGATCTGCCCCTCTGGATTCCAGCATTTCAAGGGTTTTTCCAGGGAGAACTGCGGGAGGAGATGGGTGTTGGATTGTCCCCACAAAACACCTCTGCTCTGAAAAGTGGGCAATTGCACCTGCCAGCAGCTCTTTTAGAGAAACTAAAGGAGTCATTCCCTGTCTCATCTTTTATGCAATGCCAGCTGCTGGCAGGGAAATATTCACATTTCCTGCTCTCCCACCATTACATGGCACTGCAGGAGTGTAAGGAAAGCACAGCCAGTGGCCTAGCTGGGATTTAACCTGCACCTACTTTGGATGCCCTAGAACTGAGTTTAGTGAGATATTCCAGAATTTTTTAAAAAGTGGATTGGAAGTGGCTTCTGCAGGCTCTGTATTCCAAACAATTCCAGGCTAATTACAGATTTAACAGGGTCTTGTCCATTTGAATTTTTAAAATCTCTGAGGATGGAGAGACTTCACAGCCTCCCTGGGCACCTGTGCCAGTGCTTGGCCACTCTCAGAAAGAAGAAGTCTAATACTCCTTTAAACAGGAGGGGAAGAACTTTAAATCCAATTTGGACCCTGCTGTTTTCTGTTTTTTCTCCAGTTAAAATTTTGTACTGTATTTGTTCATTCTTTAACCATCAGGTAATGCAGGTTGCATTTAGTATTTCACATATAGGCCCAATTCTTCACCATATCAGAGTAAGATTATTATCAGGAAATATGAAGTGAACTATGCCTAAATAATAGCACAAAAGACAGGTTTTAAACTTTCAAGCAATTAATTTTTCTTTTGAGGAGGAATAATATCTGTTTAATCTGAGCAAAACACTGCACTGCCTTCTCCTATTTTTTTTTTTTTGGTATGGAATTTCACAGATGTATCCTTATTCTCAATTTTTAGATTGGATTTATAGACAGAGAAATGGAGCATTCCTTTACATAGGATTTTCCTACTTCACAGGGACTTCCTGAGTGTAAATGTAAGAATTTTTCTGTCCATAGGTCAGAGAAAAACATGCCTCAAAAAAACAATATGTGCATTTTTTTTTTTTTTTACTAGTGTTCCACCATTCCAGAATCTAGTTAGGAAGATTTTGGAAGGGACAAAATCACCACTGAAATACACTGAAATTTATATCACTGCTGATCTCTTTGAAAAATCTTCTTTTTCCCTCACAATTCTTTGCTACCTCTAATTCAGATCAGCCCCCTCAGATGTTTTAAGTCTTGTGAGATGGCAGTGCTGCATCATGATTCAAAGAGCCCCAACACAAAGGTCTTGTCCTCTTGTTCCATCTGTTCAACAGGATCTTAACCTGACATCGGAAAAGATGGAAATGATGCCACATGAAACAAAGTTTTATCCCTTTAAACAACTGCAAAAAATGTCTTGCAGCTTGAGAGAATGCTTGTTTTTTATCCCAAAAGTGATTTTTTTCATTTGGCCTTTCATTATTAATCTTTGTAACACAGGTGTGATGCCCCAATGAAAGGTGACATCCCTCAGGCTACTGGGAATGTTTGAAGTAGGAGCAGGAACCAGGTAAACAGAGATTATTTATACCCTGCTGGATACAAATCACAAGGCTGTAATGGACAGCTATAGACAGGCAATGACATAATGACTAATGAAAAGAAATAGGAAAAAGCAATTGGAAAATTTTCTTACTTATTCCTTCTATGAAAAATAAGTAGGAAAAACACCCTGCTAACTGGGAAAAAATGCAAATCTGAGAGGTGTCTGATATCCTTCCTGTTATGTTGAAAGAAATGGGGAACTGGAAGCAAGTGAGAGGGGAAGAGAAAAACCCAAAGCAAATAAGCAGCTTGTTTACAAGGAAGATCCCAGCAGCTGGATGAGCAGCAGGAATGGAATGGGATGGGATGGTCTGGCCCCAGCCCACACTCCCCACAGGCACAGCCTCCTCCAAGGAGTGACAGCATCCCCAGCCAGTGCCCTCTCAGCCGAAAATAGAATTTCACTCCTCCTGGGGCTGGGCAGCTCCTCAGGCTGAATTAACCCTGCTGGGGCTTTCCTTCTCCGCTTCCCCTTTTGTCTCCAGGTTTCCTGCTCCTGGTCATGCACTCAGGTCCTTCCCACACCATCCTGAGCTTGCTGGTTCCTAAATCACCTGGGATGGATCCTGAGTCCCCTTCCCTTTGCCCCTGGCTGGCTGGGACCACACCTGCTGTTGGAACAGCCTCAGCAGCAGCCTTCAAATCTCTCAGGCACTTTGTGTGCCCCAAATAAATGTTCTGGGGTGATTTCCCCTGCTCCCTCTGAATCCATTTCCCCTTGATTTTTCCTCTCTGTGTCTCTTTTTCCTTCTCCCTTCCCAGTATCCCCTTGCTTGATCCATCTCACTGTAGTGCTGCTGCCATGTATTTTCCTCTCTTCCCTTGTTGTACCTTCCCACTTTCTCCTTTATGTCCCTTTTACTTCATTCATTCACTTTTCCTGTTACCTCTTCTCAGTTATCCTCACCTCATTCCTGACAGGTGGGGCTTCTTTTTGTTTTCCTAAGTCGCTCCATTTATTTTCAAAATCACTTTTCATGGCTACACATACACAGAGCAAACCCCTTACATACTACATAAAGAGCCAGAGGACATCATAAAACAGCTGAATTTGCTTTTCCTGAGAAGACTGTGTCACATCAGTCCTGTGATAACACAATGGCAGGGAAATGAAGGACATTTGGGCACAGGGACCTCCATCACTGCACTCCCATCTCCACTGTCCTCCCTGCTGGCTGTGGTGGGGTGCTGAGATGGTTAAAGCACAAAAACTCTGATTTTTGGCTCACAGAACAAGGTGGCACCAGGGCAGCTCAGTGGTCAGATACTCAGCAGCTGAGTCAGAGAGGCAAAAGTTCAAAGAAGGGCAGCATCTACAATCAGAAACATGTTTTGGGCCTGAGGACTAGAGGAGTTAAAAATAGGGACATGTGGGCTTAATTACAGAACAAAGGGAAAAGGGGCTAGAAAAAGGAACAATTTTGGGAAATTAGGAACAGTTGATCAAGCAGAGCATTGCAAACAACCCCAGACACTGTTCCTGCCTTCCCTAGCAAAGAGATCCAAATCATGTAACAGATGATCAGGGCTCCGCATGGGCATAAAATCCATGGGAGGCTAAATGCTTGAGATGTGCAGTGGACAAGAGGATTCTTACAAGGCAAAAATAAGGGTTAACTCTGTCTTGACTCTGTCAGAAACAAAAGCTCTAACAAAACCCACAAAATATAAAACATGCCTGATCTCTCTTTGACCAGGCTAACTCATGTCCTGTTCCTCAGACCGTCAAACCTTGCTTCCCTGAAATTTGAGAGGATTCTCCTCTTCAATTTTCTCTTTTAATTTTTTTATGAAGTACATATTTGAGCAATACTAAGACTCTGAAAACATTCAACTTCAACTGTATTGGCTCTTTTGGAATATTATATTTCATTGAGTATGTATACAACTTTCTAGACATTCAAACTCTGATCAGGGCAATAATAAGTTGGTGGCAGTTATGCTACAGAATTGAAAATGGCCTCATGGGGTACACTACAGCCAAATTTCCTTTTAAATTGTGCTTAAATGCTGCATTGGCCCTCAGATGTCTTGACCCAGTTCTGTTTGCCTGTTTTGCACAGGCTCTGTGCTTGTACAGATGGCAGGAGATTGTCTCAGCTCCCAGGCAAAGAAGAAACCTACCACAGCAGAGCAGTGGCCAAAGCAAGCATGGAAATGACTGGATCAGTGTCTTTGACTCTGCTTTTCTTTCTTCGTGCTCTGATTCCAGCAGGGATGTTTAAACATGCCTGGCTCTGTGCACTGTCCAGTGTGAAATCCAGCTGGACTTGGATTTCACATTTGCCAGCAGCACTCGGGAGTAAGTGCAGTGGCTTCCTGGCTGGGCTTATTTTGCAGTGTTGAAACACCATTTTCAAACATTATCTTTTTGTTCCAGCATTTATAGTTCAAGCTTCTGTAATACTGGACATAGATTAAGATGAGGGTTTATGCAGAACTGTTTCTTTCCATTAAAATCTGCCCAACACAAGCCAGAGAAATGCCATGGTAAATTCAGAGGCTCCCTACAGCCCAGGGAGCCTTTATGGCAGAGATCTCACTGTGTCATGAAGCTGATAAAGAAACAATAAAAAGTCTGGCTGAACAGTTTTGGTGATTGATTGTGGTGATTATACAGAAAAAAACCCCTGATTTTCCCTCCCAGCCCTTTTGATTAACGTAAGAACTTTCCCCTCAGAACACAAAGAAATATCAGCCAACCTTGAGGACTTGCAGTCCTGAACAAACCCTCTCCCATACAGAGTAAGAACCTACACTTATTACCCAACCACGCAACAGCCTGCTGTGGGTTTTGTCAAAATTGTTCTTGGACACAGAGATTTCTCATCCAGTACTGATAATTTACAGTCATTTTATCACTGAAACCTGTTTGCTTTTCTGCTTTGAGCTGCTCAGATATGGCAGAGATCAGTACTTTGAAGGAATCTGAGGGTATTTGTTTTGGATCATGTTTTCTTGGAAGACAGAAAAGAAAAAACTTATTTTTTTTTAAAGCTCTCTGACTCAGCAGTCACAGAAATTATAAGAGTCACTGACATCTATTGCAGAAACCTGCAATGGTGATTTTTTTATCTACCCAAATTTTATCATCTGTATGTTATTCCTGAAATCTAGAATGGGTGGAAGACAAAGAAAAAAAAAATCTGTATTTAAAATAACAGAATAATGATCATCTTTTCTCTAAACAATATTTGCTCCAAAACCCAAACAAGAACATGAGAAAACATTCGTTTGGGTCCAAAGGGTCTCCATGGGCAATCTGACTTCCTTTTGCACCCATCTGTATCTTGGATGCCACCAATGCCCATAGGAAAATGACCCTTTCTCCCAAGATGCATCCATGGAGAACTCAAGGATCTCTATGCTGCAGAAACTATTCCTAGTCACCAAAAAAAGGGAGAACAATTTTAGCATGTAAATTGTCTCCTATGGACTTTAGAGAATGGTAGGGAACAGCTTGAAAATAGTATTTTCTAATTTCCAAAGGAATATTTGAAATAAACTTTCCTCTTTGTCCCCTGAGGTGTTACTGAAATGACAATTTCTTTCCCTTTTCAAGCAAACAATGTTTCCAAAAATATTTTCTTGCCTATCCCCAATATGCTGCTAAGACATGAAGTTATGAATGTTAATTTTCTGCAACTCCCAGAGTTTTCTTTCTCCTTCTTTTATGTAGGCCTGCTTTGCAAAGCTTGATCTCCAGTGCCTAAATGTGGAAAGGCTGATAATTTACACTGGAACCAGCATTTGGGGAACTTGTATATCTGGAGAGCTGGTTTGAATAGAAATTGTAAAAATGCGCTAAAGAGGAAAATTGACTGCCAAAATTAGACTGGCACACTTCAGAATTTTAAAGGCCAAGCTTACTGCAGAATGGCCTGATTAGCTCTCTCTAAATTCATTACAGAGAACAGTTCATGTTGGTGATCTTCAAAACTCTGAAAGATGAAACGTGCAGCAAACATTTGAATGCACAGACTTCAGCTGTAGGGTATTCTTTTGGAATACAGAGTGTGTTAAGTGCTGTAAAGCACTGGACATGTTCAGACAATGCTCTGCTGGGAGGGTGGCTGAGTATTCTCTTCAGTTTGACCTCAGGGCTCTGTTCTTGCTTGAAGCTTTTCTCTTCCCCCAGCAGTTGTGGTGCTCAACTTTGCTTCAGTGGGAACATATTTAGTAGCAAGCTGGGAGTTTTCCTTCCTTGTTCCTCCAGCAAATTTTGGAATTTCAGTTCAGTGCTTTATAACAAGGTTTCCAAGCACCACAGGAAGGTTTGATGTCCAGGCACTTCAACCCAAATGCTGTTTCTGTTAGTGCTTTGTAGGGTTGGATGGGAAGTGATGGTGAGGAAGGCAAAGCACAAGATCCCAGCCTGAACCCAGCAATTCACAGACTTGTAGGAGGTTGGGACCTTCTGCTTCCTCAGATGTTATTTACAGGAGCAGGGAGGGACAGGACAGAGAGGGGGATGGCTTCAAGCTGACAATAGACAAGTTTAGATGGGATGTTGGAAAGGAATTGTTCCTGTGAGGGTGGGCAGGCCCTGGCACAGGGTGCCCAGAGCAGCTGTGGCTGCCCCTGGCAGTGCCCAAGGCCAGGTTGGACAGGGCTTGGAGCCCCCTGGGATAATAGAAGCTGTCCCTGCCCATGGAAGGGATGGGACTGGATCATCTTGAAGGTGCCTTGCACCCCAAACCCTTCTGGGATACTCCATCTACTCCTCACCACCATCTGAAAAACCCCTGCCAACAATGGATTTCTGACTGTGGCCTTCAGGTGCATTGCTTCAAGCAAGGAGAGATTTGCATCTGCTAAAAGCCAACTTACCCAGCTTTTACCCAAATTCTCCATTTGGCCTTTAATCACAAGATTTCATGCACAAATCTGCTCACAGGAGAAAATCCAGAACATACAGTTTCAACTTTCCCTCGTCCAGCGTGTGGATCCAACCCTGCCTCTGCCAGAGAAAGAAACCCCTTTAAGTGAAAGAGGGCAGTAATAGGAATTCCACACTCACACGTGCTAGGGTTTCATTTCAGTGACATCATTTATCAGTGTGACTTTGCCAAAGGAAAGAAGTTCACGTTGGAGGATTCAAAAGCAGCATCTAGGATGAAATGGGTTAGAGAGGCCTCAGGTTTCAAAAGGAGATGCCAGACATGGGCCTTGAGTCTACTCACTTGAGTTCATTCCTGGAGATTTGCATTTGTAACCAAAACTTTCTTCCTTTCAACCTTGAAAAGCACTTAGAAAATGAAAACACATTCCAGACAGTAAAAAAGGCTGTGGTAAAAAAGCTCATATTATTTTTTGGAAAGACATGAAGAGAATTTAGGGGGATTTCATGCAGATTCTCTAGTGAAAAGGCATGCCAGATAAAAAGCTTAATCACATTAACTCTCTGCAAGACAAAAGGACTGGCACACTTTGTGTATGTCAACTTACAGAAATCCTAAAACTCCTTAGAAGGGTTCTTGTAACTTAATACACCCAGCAGCCTCTTTTTAGTTCCTGGGAGACACTTTCTAATATTAATTTTCTTTTTTCACCTTGCTATGTATATCAAGAGCTGGACAAATGTCAGTGCCTCAAACACACAAACACAGGTGACTAATCTAGCTAAGCCTTGGAAATAACTGTGTGAATAAAATATAAAGCAGTTATAATCCAGGAATGAAGAGAAGGAGATCTCCAACCAGCAGAGATGAATTCTATTCCTGCTCCAAGCACTGAATGAATGAAAGACAAAAAAGAAAATCGGCATGTGAGGATCTCCTTCTCCCTTCTGTTCTGAGCTGGTGTTACATTTCTCTCTGAGCGTGTCCCTTATGGTTTTTGCCCTTTTGTGCCCTCTCAGGCAGTTTGTTCATGCACATGTGACAGCAGGAAGAACAAGTGAGCAAAGCAGAGGGTGGGAAGCAAAGCTGGTCAGAGAGAGCAGATGGCACACTTCTGCTGTCCTAAAAGGCTCATTTAGACACCAGCCCAGAAACAAGGAATCCCATGGGATTCTCTGCTGATTGTCTCTAGAAATGATCAAAAATGTTGTTTTCTGCTTTAAAGGGACTGTGTTAGAAAATGGAACATTGTGAAACCAGTCAACTCTAAGATTCAGTAGAGATGGGAAAGGGTCAGATTACTCCATCCAGACATGCAAAATTGTCACCATTTGGTGAAGTTTTCTTACAAAACAATTGTTTTCCTAGATCACAGCAAATCTTCCTGCAAAGCTCTTTCTTTTACTCTGACTAATGTAGGAAGGACCATGACAATGGGTGTGGAGGGCTCCTTCCCTCCAGGACTCACTTTCAGCCTCTGGCGATTTGCAGGTGAGAAATATTCTAACACTACATCAATGTTCTTGTGCTTAAAGACCTTCAGTGAGCTCTTTATTCCAGGATTCTACCCAGCTGCTTTCTGAATCCATAAAAACTCTCAGCATCCACAAAGAATTCCCCAAGTCAGCCAGGGAACATATGAAGAAATGTAATGGTTTTGTTTTCTTTTTGCTGTGGGGCTTCTTTCCCTCCCTGTTTGTGTTAGAGTCTTCCACCAGTTGGTTTAGGCAATTTCTTCTACAACAGGTGCCTAAACCTGAGCAAGTAGAATTTTCCACAGAAGGGCCTTAAAAGGCAGCTGTGAGTCTTTCTAAAAGCAAAGTCTTCTTTGCACTTAAGGCAGTGGGGAATTTCTAATACTAACAGGATTAATTAATTTCTAATAATTAATAGGATTAGGGGGCAGTAACAGAATGCACAGGCAGAGATATTTGGAGCCAGACTTCAGAAAGGTGCACTTTCCTACTGGCAGTTTGGTTTGAGGAGCACAGAGCAGTCATGTCTATTCTTTACCTCTCTTGTTTTGTACTTCTGTGAGTTTTTGGCATCTCCTCTGGGTTTGGTCTCCACACAGACAAAAGGAGCCTTTTCCATACTGATGAAAACATAGAAGGGAAAATTGGTATAGTTCTTCTGATGGGAAAATGAAGATCAAGAATGCTGTTAAATTATAATATAGGCCTAGGAGAAAAATAGAGGATGATGGAAAATACTGACAGTCTAGCTGGCTTTTAATGAAGGATAACATTTTCCATTACAGGAAACATAAAGCACTGGAAAACATTTTGAAGAGCTATCATTTAAAAGTTTTGGGGTTTAGTGGGAAATATCCCTGCTCAAATTGTATTCATGATACTGTCTCATAAATATGGGAACATAAGTTGCCTTTAAAGTTTTGGCCCTTCTTCAGCATATATTTTTAAAAATCCTTTTATATTGTATTAACTTTTTGTTTGCTTTGAAGAGAAAAAATATGCTCCTCTCTCTTTCCATTCCCCTCCCAGTTTTCTTCTTTTAATGAGATGTTTGACTCAAATATCATCCTTCATGTTACCCTCCTAAATTTTTATGTTCTCTCTGTTCTCGTTCCTGGCAACATCAGAGTCTGCTTTCTCCCTTTGTAGAGCTAAATGGCTTTCTTAAACCCCAGAATTCTCAAATCAACACCTAAGCTGTTGCTTCTGTCATCCCTGAGCATAAATTCTTTTTCATTTGTATTACCTTAGTTTTAATCAATTCTTTCCTGATTGCCCCATTTAATTTAGGCTGTTCTTCTAAATTAAATTGGAAAATAATATATGAAAATATTAAAGTAACAAAATCCCATTGAGCAGTTTTTCAATAAATCTGCTTAACAAAGAAATGTCCTTTACAGACAATGAAAATGGTTTGCATTTGTCCAAAGTGGATAAAGACAGTTCAGATGTTCTGACCTAATTCCAATTCAGCTACCAAACGTAGGTGCCTTTAGTGAGTATACACCTTGCTAAATAAGTTTATTTATGATCAAATTAAGCTCTTCTGACCAAAGGGGATACTTTGTGTACCACTGACGATGCATTTTGAGCTATATATTAACAGCTTACAAAATTGAGAAATCCAAATTCCTTTGTTTACTGTCAAAGTCATGGTAAGAGGAAGATAAGTAAAGATGAATAACACAGTCCACCAAAACAACTTAGTTTTCTGTGATTGTGGAAATTAAATTTAGCAACCTTTTGCAAAAGCCGATCCTTAATTTTTCTTGACAAGGTGTAATTTACAACTATGTTATTTAAATAAAATTATTACCACCAAAACAGGTTCATTGAATGTGGATGTAAAGTTCACAAAATGCACTGTGTGAAAAATGAGGTGTTTTAGTTTTTTTTTTTTTTTTTTTTTTTGTCTGTCTATCTGAAAGCTTTGTGGCTCTACCAGCAAACTGCTTTTCCCAGCTCTATTCAGTAGTATCTAAAATTCTGGATGACTTCTTTGTTCTGTTTTTCTTGAATTGTGTTACTTGGGGAATATTTACAGTCTCACTGCAACATTTTGAGTTATTTGCACAACCCAGCAGACAACTGTGCAAAGATCTGGAGCTGGTGGGAAGCTGAGCCAGGAATGCCATGGGATGCAGTGAAAAGTCCAGCCCTGTGTGGCTGGGGGCAGCCTGGCCACTATTAAGTGGCAATTTGCCAGGGACTGGCTCTGGAGCCCTCACAATAGCAATAATTATATTTCAGGAGGCCTTTTGATCATAGAGAAATTACATTGTCCCAGCACACCAGGGCTGTACAAGCCCCTCCTCAGAAGCTGTGCTGTAAATTTGCTTTGTTACAGGCAAACTCCAAAATTCCCACACAAAATCCATGGATATGGCCTCTATAGCTGGCCCTCCTCTCCCACCCAGCCCAGCTCAAACATGACAAACACATGGCCCTGTTACTCCATTTCTTGTCACAATTATTATGTCTTTTAAAAGATAAAACTTACATAACCGACACGGGCTCAGTAGGACCGAAAGTTCATCCTTGGCAGAGCAGAATTACCTGTAGGTGTTTCAAAAGATGAAAAATGAACTTTCAATTGCCTGTCAGATTCAAAGGTATTTCAGATAAGACTCAAATTTGCTCACTAAAAATTGAGGAATGCTGTCACTCCACTCTGAGCACAGTTAAATCCTGATAAAAAGTCATTGCTGAAAACTGAGCCATTACTGTATTTGGTTTCTAAGGTGGGAAGAATTTCCACAAACATGAAGTTTAAAAATCCATTTAAAACAAGAAATGAATTTTCAAATTGACAAAATCAAGTACTGTAGAAAGTTCTTGCTTCTTTTTCTTACAAGTCACCCAAGTGCACAAGTATTTCAAACAGCTTGACATCTGTATTACATAAGCAGAAAGCAATTCAGCTGCTTGGAGAATATAAAAAACAACTTTGACCTTACACTGGAGTCATGCTTCAAAAGACTGATTATTCATATGAGGAAAATTGCTCAAAAACAACTGCTTGGAAATATTCTCAGAAAGAAAATAGATTGATTGTTCTGAGGCAATAATACAATTATGGTATAACAAACTGGATTTTTATTTCATTTTACTCCTAAGGCTTTTTCTTTCTTCACAATAAGAGCTTCATTTACTAGTATTTGAAATATTTTATCTTTCAAAATGTTTCCCTTGTTTGCTCAGTGTATTTTTTAGCTTGCTTGAATGTAACTCTTCAAGAAGTTTGAGAGTTGCTGCTAATGGGAGAATTTCAGGCCATGTTGCCCCTCATTAATTCTGACCCCATTATGGCCATATCACTGTAGGGTTACAGATGTCTTGTGTTGGTAGAAAATACTGTAAAATTGTCCATTACTATAAAAGTAAATTGTGATTATTTATATTTTCAATGTGTTCTTGATATAATACCAAATTCCATAAATTCTGGATTTATTTTAGGGCAGTATGTCTTTCCAGGTAATTTTTTCTCTCTGGAGGAGGAGGTACAGCCACCTGGCTGAGGGGCTGAGTAGAAATTCAGGAAATCTGGGTTCCATCCCCATCTCTGCTCCAGCTTCCCCCACCGTGCTGGGTGGAGAGCTCAGACCCCACTGCTGAACTCCCTCATGCAGATCCTCTGCTGTGAGCAGCTCAGCATTTCACCAGCTCAGATCAAAACCTGGCAAAATGTTAAAGGCTGAGGCCACTTCTCCTCAGCTTCCCTCTGAAACCTGTGGATTTCAGTTCTTTCCACCCATGTCCCTCCTGCTCCTGGAGTTTGTTAAAACACATGGATCCAGGACTGGTCTTCTCTATCCTGACAAATTGAGGTGTCTGAGCCTTGCCAGTGCCTCTAGACAAGCTCATCTCCCGCAGTGAGATTGGTTCTGACAGCATATTAAAATAAACTTGGCTCCAGAAGAATCATCAAGTTTGGAAAACGTCCCCAAGGTCATGGAGTCCAACCATTAACCCAACACTGCCAAGCCCATCACTAACCCAAGGCCCTCAGCACCACATCTGCAGGTTTTTAGAACACTTCCAGGGATGGTGATTCCACAACTCCCCTGGACAGCTCCTTCCAGTGCTTGACAATCATTTCTGTGAGGGATTTTGTCCTAATCTCCACCCTAAACCTGCCCTGGCCCAGCCTGAGGCCGTTCCCTCTCCTGCTGTCCCTGTTCCCCCCCGGCTGTCCCCTCCTGTCAGGAGCTGTGCAGAGCCACAAGGGCCCCCTGAGCCTCCTTTTCTCCCCTTCCCAGCTCCCTCAGCCTCTCCTGGGACTCCAGACCCTTCCCCATCTCTGTTCCCCGCCCTGGACACACTCTAGCCCCTCCAAGTCTCTCGTGGAGTGAGGGCCCAAAGCTGGACACAGGATTTGTACAATCAGTCCCCTCACAGCAATTAATTCAGTCCATAAGCAAATCTTTGTTCATACCCAAACACTGGGTTCAATTTGGTTCATACCCAAACTGAACCCAGTATTTGGGAATGAACAGGATCTGGTTCATACCCAAATATTGGAGTTCAATTTTTCTTCAACTCCCCCTTCACAGTAGTCCAAAATCTCTCCCAGCATTATTTTTACATAGGTTATTGAACAAGTTGAACTAAAAAGTTGCTGTACTCCACATGAGAGGTTTCTGGAGAAAACCAGAGAGTTTTCTTCAAGTTATCTGTGCTTCACCTCAGTTAAATCATTTCAGACAAGGACTTCCCCCAGTGATCTGGTCACAGAGCTCTAGACAGTAACATGACATGGCAGTAAACCAATTTTAAAAGGTAATTCTGTCAGTGCTTCTGATGTGTATCCTAATTTTATCACCACAGAATCACAGTTCAATGGGCTGCTTCTTGTCAAGCTGGAGCTATTCTTTTTTCTACCTTACATTTTTCAAATACTTCCTAAACCAAGGGAAGGAATTTCACACCACCAATCAAAATAAGCCACTCAGCAGAAAAGTTTCAATTTCCAGCTCTTAATAAATCACACAGATTTAAATCAGATTCACAAATTCCACAGAAGTTATGCATTTATGTTCTCAATTTCCATAACACAAGTTGCAACTCTGTAGGAAAATCTGAACTCTCTAATAGTTACCTGCTGAACTTAATTGTGGGCAGAACTCATTTGTTTATGTCTGCTGGCCCCTCACTGGAGAAATGTTAACCACAGTACAATATGAACATAAACTTCAGCTCATTCACTTCTGAGCTAAATAAGCAAAACAAACAATTTCCTTCCTTAAATTCAACACTGATTTCTATTTATTACACAGCACATCTTGGTGCTAACAGAGGCCAAGATCAGATATATTAATTTACAGCGGAAGAGTGGGACTGTGAATCTCCTTGAAAACTTCCCTCCCCACCAAGACACTGCAGAGTCTGTAAGATGTGTGGCATGACCCCACACTGTGCCAGTGATCATCAGCCCATTTTCCAATTTTGGTGCATTTTCTGCACTTTGGCGAGCACTGCTGCCATCCCTGCAGGTTGACACTGATCGGACCTTGTCCCCAGAGCCAAAAGGAAGCTGCTCCAAGAGATTTGTTTTTGGCCAGGGATGCGGCAAGCAAAGCCCCACCCTTCCCCTGTGCTGAGGAATGTGATGGATCCATTCCCATTTCTCAGCAGAATTGCTGCAGTCATGTCCCCAAACTGGCTTCCTATCAGAATTTCAAATAAAGCACTGCACTTTTTCTCCTTAACTTGCCCAGGAGGAACTTTTTCATTTCAAAACATTTAGAAAACAGAAGTGTGTGCATGTGTGGGCAGAAATATTGGGAAAAAACCAACATCTGTGACCTGATACCTGCATGTCAGGGGTGATTGGTGACACTGAGGGTGCAGGAACACATGGAGCAATTAATTCAGCTTCTCCCTGATCACGAGCATCACATTTGCTTTTTCCTTCTGTTGATTACAAATGCTGTGTGATTGCTTTTAATCCAAAAGTAATAAATTTGTCCTGACTGCTTAATCTCATCTGTAAATGGAGCTCTTTGGTTTCATCAGCCCCCAATTTATTGCATTTTTGAGATAAACCAGCCAATGTTTGATACTGTTTGGTTTTAGTGTGCTGCATCTCTTTCAATTTCTACTTTTATGATGTTTCTATTTGCTTAAATTCCTTCTGCAGATAAATTAAAACCAGGAAGATTTTTAGAGCTCCAAATTATTTTTTTAAATTTTTTTTTCCCCCCACCCTCCAGGTTTTCCACTTGAGGTGGATACACAGTATCAAAGACATTTCAGCATTAGTCGAACTTCAAGATGTGTTTAAACTCTCATTTTGCAGTTCTATTGGCCAAATTCAACATTTTGCTCTGCCAGAAAATGCCAGGTGGTAACAGAATCATTTTAGGTACTTTTTTAGCTGTGCACCAGATGGTGATAACTCAAGTAATGATACCAAACAAGTATTAGCTTGTTCCTAGCCCCTGCCTCCCCATGCTGCAGATGCAAAAGGTCATTTATATGAAGCACTCACCATGTGCTGTGCAAAACACAACAGAAATTCCAGCCAAACTGGTCCCTGGAGTGTCCAGAAAGCATCCTGGTGGAAATTCCCCAGTGACTGAGGAAAATGCAAGAGAAAAAAAAAAAAACCAACAAAACTATTATAAATATTTTGTGATCATAATTTGGAATGAACCATGTCAAGCAAGTCCTTCATTGTGTTATGTCAGTGTTATGTCTTTTTCAAACAAATGGGACATGATTAAAGCAATTAAAGGCTGTGTCTTTATTTAAGGCTTACCTGGCTAGAGGGGTATTTGGTGTGAAACAAAAACCCCAAAATGATGCAAGTAATGATCTAAAATTAGAACCAAATTATTTCTCCCTTTACTTTCCATTAAAAGGAGTGGTTAGAGCTTTCTACTTCCTGTGGAAATAGATTAAACAGACATGCCTTCTGTCTTAATTTCCCCATGCACATTTCCAGATCCTGACATTTCCTTTCCCTCAGCAAAATCAGACCTGAAATTATGGCATCTCCATGCTGTATTGCAAGTCTTAAGAATGAATTCTGGACTTCCTCAGAAACTGTATTGGAACAAAGTCACCCAAATTGCAATGTCAGATTGCTTTGATTTAATTTGAATACAAGAGTGATCCATTCCAAATGCTCCAGAGAAATATTTCCTTGTTCAGCCCCCTCAGCTCCTCCTCCAGGCTTCCTCAGATCATTTCCAGTTTGCTTTTAATGGAAATTCCTTCTGACCCCAATCTTCTGCCTGATGAATTCAACCTATCAATCATACAAGCCTTTAATCCAATTTATGGGGGGCTGGGGAGAACAGGAAGAAGCAAATGTATGGAGATCAGTGGAATCAGAGCAGTGTGCTCCAAACCCACCCCCAAACACACTAAATTAAGCAGTCTTCTGACTCTGGGAGCTGAGAGGCTTTTTAGCATCTTGCTGCTTCTTACCTGAGTTGGAGCCAATGCTCAGGACCTTTCATACTCATCAAATTATGGGTTATTGCTCTACTTCCAAGCTGTGTCTGGCAATTTCTCCTCAGTGCTGGTGTAGTCAAGGTCTCAGAAGCATGAAAGGCCCCTGGCTGATCTCTCCTTGTGTATGCACAGTTTGCATGCCTGCCTGCAAGAGAAGTCCTCTCTGACCCAGCCAAGAACCCCCATCTGACCTAGCCATCAACCCCATCTTGGGGTGCTGGCACCTCCAAACCTCTCAGTGTTGTCATGGCAAAAATGGGAAGAGCAATCCTTGAATAATCCTAAAACTCACACCTTGAATGTCAAAGTGACTTTGACCTACAGAGCTGTTAATGCCAGCCTGTCCCATGGCTTCTGTATGCAAAACCTCAAAATAATCAGAGGTTAATTAAATTGGTAATTGGAATTTCCACTCATAGTCATCTATGCCCATTTATTTCTGCAGTCACCCTTTTATGGGTTGAGTAAGAAATTCTTACTCACAGAATTCCAGGTTGGGTCAGGTTGGAAGGGAGCACAGAGGGTCACTGGTGCCACCTCCCTGCTCAGGCAGGGTCATCCCAGGGCACAGGAGTGTGTCCAGATGTTCTGGAATACCCCAGGGAAGAGACCCCAGAGCCTCTCTGGGCTCTGCTCAGGGCTGGGTACTGTCCAGGGCAGAAATTCTGTCTCCTGTGCAGGGGAATTGCTGGGATCAGTGCCTGCCTGTTCCTCTGGTGCCATTGCTGGGCCTGGAGCAGAGCCTGGCCCTGTTCTGAGCCTTTCCTTCAAAATCTTCCCCATCACTTCCATTGATTTCCTCACTCTTGATTTGTTCTATCTCAAGGACCTGATACCTCTTGAGAAAAGAAAAATACCTTTCAAGCTGATGACTGAGGCAAACTCCTAACTCCCACTTTTATGAGATGTAACTCAAAAAGCTGCCAGGTTTCTTGTTAGAATTAAGTACTTCCATTTTCCCTCTCTTCACCTGCTCATAACAATTTGATTCTTTAAAACTGAAGTGGAAAGGATTTGTTTTCAAAGCAAAGTTGAATAGGAAAACTAACTGGGCTAACTGTAGCAGTAGACTTGAGTAGTAGCCTCAGCACACCCCCATCCCCTGGGAACATGATATCTGGAATATTACTTTATTCCAGAATAATCAGTGTGCTTTCAAGGCAAAGTAATTCATTTGGGGAGGAATGAGGGATGGGGGGAGGGAGTCTAAGCCACTTTCACTCTGGATTAGAATTCCCTACCAGCTGTTCCTTGCTGCTCAACAGAGAAAAGAAGCCTGGACAAAAAAAGTGCTTTTCTGGGATTCCAAGTGGACAAGGCCTTACCATTAAAGAAGCTGGACAAGAAGTTAAAATTGAAAAGAGAGAAAACACCCAACCTCAACATACATTGCCTTCATACTGACCTCTTATCAACAGCAGCAGCTGTTGCCCAAAATAACCACTATTACTTTAGCAATAATCCTGAACCATAAACCAACTCAAAAAAATCTTTGGAAAAGAAACACATGTATTATTTAAAGCTTAGATAATACACCAGTGCCTAATTTGAGCCAATGTGAGTTTCTGAAGAGAGTGCAAAGCTAGAGGTGCTCACAAAATGTGTTAAAGCACTTTCTCTTACTTTGGAACTGAATCTATGACCACATCTGTTTCAGAAAAATATTGTTTGACTTTAGTTAAAATTGCACACCAAAATTTTAATAAATGTAATGTTGTAGAAAGATTTCAGGAAAATTTATTCTCCCTGGTTTTTCTCCACACTAAATTTGCAGTGAAAAGTACCCCAAAAACTCCAGACCTTTAAATGTGTGAGAAATGCCTCAGTGAAAATCCTTGATTAATTTCATGAAGGAAGTAAAATTTACAGATATACTGCAAAAAACCCTCATTGCTGTGTAAGAAAAAGGCTTAAAGGAAATGGTCACTCAGACATAATTTCTCACCCTTCTTGATTCATTGGTGACTTTGAAACTCAAACCTGGTTTTGGCATTATCCTACCGTGGAGGAGACTGATTTTCATGGTTTCTCCTGGGAGTCCATTATTCCTACAGGTTAAATTTCAGTGAGTGGTAAAACAATCTCTCTCGTGACAGTCTGTCCTCTGCAGGAGCAAGGAGCCTGCTCAGACACTGAGATGTGCAGGGAAACACCACAGTTAATCAGCAGCACCAGGGAAATAATCGGATTATGTTGTCTGATCCTATTTTCTAATCACAAGAAATTGTGATGGAAAGAAAACCAGAGGACATGTTCTAATTAATACACTCAGAATTTGCTCTGGAAGGCACTGCAGCAGGGCTAGACACGACAAGATACAAAAGAATCTAGAGTTCAAGGACTTCTAAGAAATATAAGAAATGTATCAAGACTATATTGTGGAAACATCTGTGGCATTTTATTCCCAGAACTCTCCTTTTTTTAATTGGATGGAAAAGATGTTGGTTGTGATGATGGTGATGGTGGTGGTGACAGAGAAGGAAATGAAAAATGGAAGGAGAACCTTCTAAGGTTCTTAATATTTTATCCTGGTTTCAAACTCAATGTTAACTGTGTAGAGCTATAAAGAGGGATGTGAGTCAAATAACAAAAGTAGGATTTTTATGGAATGCTGCTAATACAAAACCTACAGTACCTGGTGCCTCTTGGGCTGTTGCTGAATTTTATCTTGGACTGGTGAATTGTGGTTTTTAGTTGCTTCTCTTCTCTTCGAAAACCCATGATGTCTCAAAGAGAGAACATAATTCAGTAAGTGAAATAATCTCTAAGTTATTATTAATAAATCTCTATTGAATTACAATTCTGCCAGTGTTCATAAAGGTATTAATATGTGAAAATATAAATAGTGCCTGTCAATCAGGAAACTACAGTTCAATTAAAAGGCCAAGGTGCTGGATTTTCACCTGAAGTTTTAAGTGGCACAGGTAGAAGAAGCAGCTGTAGAAGCACCATGATTACCTCAGATTTCATAGGTTCCAAAAAAGCTGAGGGCTTATTCTTTTTTTCCCCCCATTTAAGTGTGGCACAACATTAATGGAATAGGAATTTACAGCCCTGTAACAGTTTACAGCTTCTAAACTGAACCTCCTGACTTTGCCTCAGCAAATGTCTGTCAGTGGCAGGACTTGAATTGCAAACTCTATTCCATTAATTTTTTTTCAGTGTAGAATATGAAAATGCTGTTAGTGACATTTGAGGGCATGTTCCACCAGCTTAGCAAAGATTGAAGAAACAGAGACTGAATAATGTTGGGAGGAAAAGCCAGAGGAAATCCAGATGGACCTTTTACATCCTCAGTTTGGTATAAAAATTGTTGAGAGAGTGCGGGATTACACAGTGACACCTGCACAATATAACATGTAAGGTACTGATAAGTTATGAAAGAGCTGTTTTTGAATGACTTTCTAGAGTTCCCCTTAAAGAGGTCTGTGTTTTGTAACTGCAAAGGGAAAGGTGGGGACAGCTTTATGCATGCTCTTTTGCCATGTGTATTCCCTGTTTAACTCTTTCTTGAAACACAGGCCAGGTGCCAGAGCTTTTCAGGAAGCATTAGGTGAAATTTAATGTCTCCCGAGTTTTGACACGGTGTGAATAGTTCCTAATGGGTTTCCAAAGAGGGACTATCAAACAATTCTTAAATAAACATGCTTTGAGCACCGCAGAGCACCCACTGTAGGCAGTAGAGAAGATAACAAGCAGCATCTGCTCAAAAAGCCCGGGCCAGAGGCAAAACTTGTTCCATTCAAGGAGGGAAGTGGAAATAGAGTTTGTGCCATAGGTTGTTGTCCCCCTTTCTCCTGCTCCTTCTCTCTCATCCTTCAGTGTCCTTGTGGGAGCTTCTGGAGGAAAATGAGTCCACCAAGCTGGTTAGAGAGAAAGGCTGGGAGAAGTGGGATTGTTCAGCCTGGAGGAGAGAAGTTTTAGGGTGACCTCATTGTGGCCTCCCAGTACCTGAAGGAAACCTGCAAGAAGGATGGGGAGGGACTCTTTACAAGGGTCTGGAGGGACAGGACAAGGGCAATGGCTTCAAACTGACAGGGAGTAGGTTTAGATTGGATATTAGAAGAAAATTCTTCCCTGTGAGGGAGATGAGGCCCTGGCACAGGGTGCCTAGAGAAGATGCGGCTGCCCCGGAAGTGCTTAGGGCCAGGTCGGACATGGCTTTAAACAACCTTAGAGAACCTTAGGGTTTAGAGAAAAGTGACTTTGCCCATGGCACCAGGGCTGGAACTGCATTATCCTCAATCCCTTTCAACCTGAACACTTCTGTGATTCTCTGGTTCCTTGTACAGGCACAGAGCAGAACTCCCAGCTCTCTTCATGAGGAGCCAGATGGAACAGAAGCTCAGAAACCAATGGTGTGTTCATCACACAGCCTTAAAGTCACCCAAGAGCTCCTGTCCCTGGGAGAAGGAAGTTGACAAAGCAGCAATTCTGCACATTTGCAGTTCCTCCGGGATCAATTAAGAGACTATTATACTCTTTACTGCTGCTGCAAGATGAAAACAGCCAGCATCTCCAAGGGAACTTCTTGTAAAACCCAAATTGAGCTTAATGAGAAAAGACTCTTGACAAATGCTGTTAGATGTGAGATGCATTTAGCACTTGTCAGGAGCTCTATTCCTGATTTAATGAATTTATAAGTTAAGCCATGCTCCAATGTTGATGTGAAGGAGACTGAGATCAGTGGCTTTGACAAGGCTGGAGGGCACTGAGTACATTGAGCAGACCAAATTAATGGGATTCACATTAACCTTCACTAAATATATGAAGACGAACAGCCACAGACTGGATTAAGTTGAATTTTAAAGCAACTTTTTTTCTGATTGATAGATAAGAATACACAATTCTTGTGGAAAAGAAAAAAAAAAAGACCAAAGTATAGATAAAAGAGAGGAATTTCTCAGAAAGAATAACCATTGGTCATTCAGGGGTACATTTGTCACCAAGCAGGGCAGTCTGTGATCCCCTCCCATGAACTCCAATATCAGTGAATTTTAAGAGCATTGTGTGAATTTGAAGGACATTGTGTAGCCACTAAATCAGGGTGCTGCCAGATCTGGCTGAATTCTCCCATTTTGAGCTCTATTTAACCCAAAAAGGTGGGTAGGGGGAAGAAGGAAGTGACAACTGCGTCACCCTACAGCTGCTGTGGTCCTGGCTGAGGCAGACCTGTCAAGATCTTTCTGAAATTGCTGTCAAGCTTTGCCATCTTCCAAAACAGAGGAGGTGGATTGTGCCCATAACCTTGTGCTGCCACATTTTTAGCACATTTTTTTTTTAGTGCAAGCAAAGTAGAGCAGCTGCATTTGAAGAGATTTTAGGGGCAAGTGTTTAATGCAGCTGGAAAAGCCTTTACACCTCTCCAATGCAAGCACGAGTAACAGAAAGGTGAATTAAAGATATCACACATTTTTTCCATTCTATGGGAGAATTTTTCACTTTTAAAGCAAAAAGGAGTTTCTGGGCCCTTCTGTCTCCAGAGCAAGGTGCAATTCCACAGTCCCTGGTACAAAGAGGGCTCCTGCTCAGCCAGCTCCAAAACAGAGGCATTAAAATATTCAGAGGCCTTAATAAAGCTGCTCTGTCTGCACATTGAAAAGTTATATCCAAAGGTGCCTTTTTTCCCCTTTCTGTTTTTTTCTATGCTCAAATACATCCAGTTCCCCTCCCATCTCAGCAATCTCACGTGTTTGTGTGCCCAACTTCCACGGCAAGCAGGACAAAGGGGGCTGTTATAAACCCTGTCCCAGGCAGCCCTCGCTCACAGGCCTCACACCTATATTTCTTCCATAAATTCCAGTCAAATCTCTATTCTAAGAGGCAACTGCTGAGTTGGCTGCTGGCCCTGGAAACCACATTTTCAAATAAAATGCAATAGAGGAGAAAAGAAAACGACTTCTCTTCTTAAGGACAGCAAAACAAAACTAACTACCACTGGAAAAACAAAAGGAAAAAAAAAAACACCAAGGAAGGATTTTAGGTAATGGCAATAAAAATTGGTTCAATTTTCAGCCAGAGTGAGAAAATAATTCTCCAAAAAGGTTCCTATTTAAAGATCAATGGGACAAGAGCCTCAATAAGGTGGGGGATCTCCTTAAAGGTAATGGATCCTTGACTAATTGTTCCAGAGGTGACTCAATGTCTCTTTTCACGACAATTCCCTCTGTACCTGTGAGCTGTGGTGAGGTGGGCAGATCCTTCCATTGTAGCTTCTCCCTCCCAGCCTTGT
This sequence comes from Zonotrichia leucophrys gambelii, assembly GCF_028769735.1. Taxonomy (NCBI): domain Eukaryota; kingdom Metazoa; phylum Chordata; class Aves; order Passeriformes; family Passerellidae; genus Zonotrichia; species Zonotrichia leucophrys. The sequence goes on from NC_088169.1 coordinate 112,685,217, forward strand.
GGTTTGATTGATTTAGCAGCCACCTGGCCTAAGTGGCAGAAATAGAAGGAGAAACATTTAATTAACATGACAGGAAATGCTCCAAGTGTGCTTGGAAACAGCAGGGATAACATTAACATGTCAGTAAATATTTCATAGATTTACAGTCCTTTCAGTCTAGGCTTTTATTGACTTAACAAACAAGGTTATCCCTGTGCTGCCTTTAATCCATTTACAGTTAGTTGGATTTTTTAATCAAAAATTTGGGTAAGGGTAACAGGAGACCATTCATTTCACACATGGAGGTATGAGGTGCTCAGGGAACCAGCAAACCCTCAGAGTATTTTGCAAAATGTTTCTTATCTAAGGCTGGAATGAATCCCTGATATTAAGATTCTACATCATAGTATCTAAATATAGATTCTAAATAGAATATGATCTAAATCTGTATATTTCCATATAGATTTATATATAAATATTTTAAAAATATTTTAATATATCTGATGAACAGGAAAAAAACAACAAAGGAAGTGTGAGGAAGTTTGAGTTCTCATTTAAAAAAAAATTAAAGAAGAGAAAAACATCACCTTGTTCATATAAGAAATTTGTTCTTCTGATAATGAATCAGCAAATTATTTTCAACTATTACAAATGTCAACAAAACAAAATCCAGCATTTTAACAGGAAAGAAAAAAGCCTAACATTGTGAAAATCTCCTGCTTGGAAAGCCAAGCCTTTGTTAGTTTGTATTTCCACCTAATTGCCAAGATTTCTCTGCTAAACAGAATTATCAAAATTTACATTCAATATTTGTCCCAAGACATGAACAGAATTTAGAAAAGCCTAATTATTTAATAGCAGCAATCAAGAAAACAAAGAATGTGGCACTTTTACAGACGATGAAAACATTTCTTCTCGTGTATTAGATAAATAATTGAGCCAACAACCCCACTGGATTATTTCAAGTGCGTAAAGTGCTGAAAAAAGCCTCCCAGTGCTCCATGCTGAGCAGGACAAATTCTGTGGAGGGAAACAAATTTCTCTATCAAATTTCCATCTCAAATGAATCTTAACTCTGTTCTTATCAGACCCTGGTGCCAGCAGGAACAGCTCTGAGGAAAACCACTTGGACACAGCATACCAACACCTCATTTTATGATGCCTTTTCCTGGGGAAAAGCTAAAGCAGTTCACTCCATAAAGGCAGCTGAAAGGTACACAAATTATTGTTGTGCAGATGGGGTGTGTGGGAAATGAAATATGAAATCCATTTGCCAGTGGAATGGAAAAGTAGGCATGGCAGGATAAAACACTGGAATTACTCAGATTGCTTTCTGATAAAACACACAGAGGCCTCAGCCTTGCAAATAACCCATCTTTGGCCTCTGGAAAGGCTCCCTCCTGGAGGATTTGTGTTTATGTTAAAGCTGGCCACAATTATAAGAGTAAATGTCTTGAAAGTACACAAGGGTCAGGTTCTGCTGCTGATTGGGAAAATCTGTGTTTAGAAATTTGAGGAGAGCTCACTTCCTGAAATGTTTAATGAAAGGAGCTGCTTTATTAATTGAATTCTGGCATTTTAGCCACCAGTCTTAGCAATAGGAGGCTGCCCGGTACAGCATGCACTGGGTATTGGAGTGGTTCAAGGGCTCTAACATGGAACTGGCATCTCCAGGTTCACACCCATGGTCATATCAGAAATCACAGCTTCAGCCCCTATCAGCTGCAGAAACAACAAAACCATATAAACCATGTCTGTTTCCTGGACAGACATTAATGTTCTCTTAATTATAGAACAAGATTTCTAACTTTTTTCCCTTTTCTTCCCCCATATTTTTTGAGAAAGAGCGAACTGTGAGCTCTGACCCACTGGCCTGGATCAGGAAGCTTTAAATACCTTTAAATGTTCTCCAGTTCTGCTGCCAAGGCCGTGGCCTCCTTTGCAAGGGCCAAATAAAAACTCAAAGCAGAGAAATTCTCAAAGAACTGTAAGACTGAAGAAGCTGTTCCTTTTCCAGAAAGGGTAACAAAGGTATCTTTATATATCCTGCTCAAACAACAGGAGCTGTGGGAAGAGAAGAGGGAGCAGGATTAGAACAAGAGATTTCAGTTATCAAGGAGGCTTTTGTATATACATGTATATATCTATATTTTAAAAAATATATTTTAATAAATATATTTGAGGGAGGAAGAAAATGAAGCCCATAAGGGCAACTTCAAAACAGCAGCTGATGTTGTCCAGACTGTTCAAACCTTACCTGAAGAAGCTCCCTGAAATTCTGATGACAGCTCCTTTCTGCACCTCAAATCTAAGATATAGGTGACAAAAAACCCCAGGCAGGATTGGAGTATTTTAAAGCTGAAGAAACAGCTCCTGAACTGTGGCCTATAGATAGCTGCATGTTCCCAAAATCCTTGCTGAAAGGCTTGTGAGAGGTTGCTATTCAAAGATGAGGTTTTTTCCTTGTTTCCAACTGCAAAACATCATTGGGCCTGAAAAATCCATGAAATCCATGAAAATGCTCCCCAGTGCTACAATTCAGCTGGAGGTCACCCTGAAGGATGGGACCTGATCTTTAGTAGGAAGGGATTGGATACCTGATGGGAATTGAAGGAATTTCTGAATTAAACTTGTGTTTGTACTACAACAACCTGTCCTAAGTATCACTTCAAGGAAAAAAAATCCCTATAAACGTTTGTTAGGTGCATGGCCTATTTTAACTTTGCTTCACGTGTACTTGCAATCATATGAAGCAACCAGAGCTGCTGCAATCTTTTTGATAAACATCAAATAAAATCTTTATCTTCCTCATTTGAGTTCCAGCCTATTTCTCTTCCATAAGGGCACTTGCAAGGACCTGTTTCCATCCCTCTCCATCTTTTAGGTGCTTCTGCATAACAAAAATCAGGGCTCCTCTGACTCTTCCAAATTTCCTTTTTTTCTTTTTTTTCAGGAAGAATCAAGGAATTTCCACTCTTATTAAGTAAAATCTTATTTCAATGGGAAATACCAAGAAAATTCAGAACAAAAATATTTCTGAAGTGGTAAATCCACCCCGTGTATTAACAGGAGAGTGTGTGCCTGTGTCAATACGTATAAATTGTTCTGAACAGGGGTATGGGTCTCATTTGCAGGATAACGTATTTTCATTTTTCAGAGTGTGAAAACAATGAAATAATCACCTTTTGCAATGTAAGCAAGCATTGAGGATTTTATTCCAACTTCATGTTTTAGCACTTTGTGCTAAAATGTTTAAGAATACATAGAAAGTGTACAAATCTGAAATATTTTAACATTAGCGAGGCCTTTATTTTTATACATACATACACACACACACACATATATATATGTGTGTGTGTGTGTGTATACATATATGTGTTTGTATGTATATAAAAAGCAGAATATGAAGCAACTATAATTTCTATCTGCTAAAGAGTAACAATTTTCACAGTTACAACTTCAATAGTAATATATTCCAAGGTATTCAGCAATAAAGAAGAGTATTTCTGCTCTGCTGTTATGTCTTTGAGCTATTTTTTCTCTCAAGTTTTTTGATTTATGTTTTGATTAGCTATCTAGTATTCCCTGACTATTTCTATTGATTCTTTCATGATTTCTTTTCTTTGTTGCTTACAAATGGCCTTTGTATTTTTCATTTTGCTTTTTTCCCCCCTGCATCCAGCAGAATCTTTGCAGATATTGCGTCACAAATGGAGCTGGTAAAAACATTCCTGCCCTGAGAAAGCTCAATTCCTACCCCACTAATTTAGGGCTGGAACTACTTCTGGTATTGAAATTCTCCCCCCAAAAATATATCTCATTAAGTTGGCCTGCTGATTTTGACATCCAATTTTCAAAAGTAGTCAGTGGAGGAGTACATTCAAATGTTTTGTCTTTTTACATGTCATTCAAGAATAATTTCTATTTCTTCAAGCCTGCAGGTAGGGTAAATGTAGGAAGACTTGGTCCATTTTTCCATCACTTCAAGTGTTTTAAGGAAAGAAGAGTGTGAAAAGTTTTGAAGTCTATTAAGCAGAATGTGCTATTTAAAAAAAATATTTCTGTGGGGTTTTGTTTGTTTTTGTTTTTGTTTTTTTTTTTTTTGGGTTTTTGTTTCTCCAGGGCTGAAACAGAAGAACATGATTTTAGAAAGAAATGATGCTACTGACCACTAAAAAGCAAATGCCAGGACACTTGAACAAGTCACATTGTCTCTGATACTTAGAGATGAGGAAGGGAGGTAAAAATTGCAGATAAAGAGTTCCTATAGAAAAAGATTTTGATTGCTGCTGTCATCTTGCTTATTTCTGTAGAAGGCTTTTCATCACTCTCCTCCTACTCTAATGTGGTTCATGGTAGCTGAGCAGAAGAGAATTCAGTCAGAAAAAAAGAAATATAAGCAGGCTTTGGGCAGTATTTCACCTTGTTTATGTTAGGACTTACCTGAAAATTGAGATTCTCAGGAAAAAAATCCTAAACCCTTTCTAAAAAAGGGTTTGGAATTCTAAAAAAAAAATTCTAACCCTTTCTAAACCTAAGTTGTTTCTTTAAAGTTTTACATAATAGAAAGGAAGGGACCCAGTAATGTTGGTAAAAGAGCTGATCAGCCCTACCTCCTCTCAGCTCTTGTCTGAGAGGAGTTTGAGATCTGGACCTTATCCTCTAAACCTTGGCTTTCCACATTTGAAATGAGAATTTAATGCCCATGGAAGGTGTTAGGCTGACGGTCCAAGGAGCAGGGAAATAACCTCAAACAGTGCACGCATCACACCCTTCATAAAAATATCACAGCACGCTGTAAAATGAAATTAGACTCCCTGTTTTGCCCACAGATCAAATACACCACAAGGCACAGGAATGCAGGGGATTTTTTCTCCACTAACCTACAAAAAGAAGTTCAACACCAACTCCCAAGACTTCCTCAAAGGCGTGTGGCTAATCCCAGTTGGTCTCCAGACCTCTTTAATAAGCCTGAAAAGAAATTATGTGGTCACAGCTAGTACAAGTTAAGCTGGTGTTTTCTGTGCTGTAACCATCCAAGGGGAATTGGTTTGTACCAGTTTTTCCCCTCCAAGGTGAGAAATCATGAAATGGCAGCATAAAAACATGGGATTCAAAGGCTGATGGGTTTGAAGGAGTGACCTAAAAGGGGATAAGACACCACAGTGGATAACCAGGAACTTAATCTCAAGAATCACAGTCACTTTGAGAAAAATATTTAGGCAATTGTAATTTTCTCCAGAGTTTCAGTCACAGGAGAAGAACACTAATTTTAGAACATTTGAAAGATAATGCACAACACTTCACTTTACACTGAAAAACATAAAAGCCACTGAGTGCTAGGATAAACAGGATTAAAAAAATGAATCCATCACATTTCAGAGGCTGTCACTATGGGGAAGGAATTGGTTACTCCTTAGCAACTGCCCATATTAAAACATTTATGTCAATAAAACATTTGCACTCCTATTTTTGTTTATAGCCTTTAAATGTATTTTTGTGCCTGCTGTATCTGGCAATCCCCTGCTAGGGAGGTAAAGAAGGCAGGAACTGTGGTCTAGCCCTAACCAGGAACTCTGCACACTGAAATCCCTGCCAACTCTCACCCCACATCTCACCCCCCTTTTCTTGGAACCAGCTTTTATATCCTCAAATTCCTTGGACCCCAATCAGTCAGCCCACAGAGCGAGGCAGGGGATGGAAAGAGCAATCCTTGCTCTGGTCTGTGCAGGGCAGAGAGACCAAAGTGGTTTTTGGTCTTTGGTGGTGTGACCTGGCCTTGTGCTGAGCCCTCCTTGCAGCCCTTGGCTCAGCTGGGCATGAGCAGGAATTCCTGGGGGATTTCCCAGTTTTGGGAGCCATGACATAAGAAAGGTGTAAAGGTGGGAGAAAGAGCCCAAGGAAGTGCCATGGGGATGGTGCAGGGACTGGAGGGGAGGATGGTGAGGAGTGGATGAAGGTACTTGGTGTGTTCAGCCTGGAGGAGATTGAGGGGAGAACTTGTTGTGGTCTTCATCATCCTCATGAGGAGCACTGCTCTCTGCTCTCTGGGACAGTGACAGCACCCAGGGAGCAGCTGGAGCTGTGCCAGGGCAGGTTTAGGTTGGATTTAGGGAAAGGTTCATCCCCAGAGGTGCTGGCACTGCCCAGGCTCCCCAGGGAATGGGCACAGCCCCACAGAGCTCCAGGGATGCCCAGGGTGGGATTTGGGATGTCTGTGCAGGGACAGGGGTTGGAATTGATGATCCCTGGGGCTTCCTTCCACCTCAGCATATTCTAGGAATCTCCTTGCTCTCAGCAGGGTACTTGGAGAAGATCCTTAGCATCCATTCCTACTTTTTTTTTTTTTTAAACGTGAAGTTTCCTCTGAATAAATATTAAATGGTTGTTTGAAAAGCAAAGCCTCAGCTTTCATTTCACTAGGAATCCTTGCCATTTTCCCCTGACTTCTCACTGGAAGAAAGGAGGAAAAAATCAGGAGGAAGAAAAAGAAATTTTGTTTGTTTGAGTTCAACTGGATGCATATTATTTAGTTGTAGAAATGCCATAAAATAATAGGGCATTAGAATCATAGAGTGACTTGGGCTGGAAAGGACCTTGAAGATCATTCAGTGCCACCACCTACCATGGGCAGCAGGGACACCTTCCACTGTCCCAGGCTGCTCCAAGCCCTGTCCAGCCTGGCCTTGGACACTGCCAGGGATCCAGGGGCAGCCACAGCTGCTCTGGGAGCCATCATATGAGAAATAATATAATATAAATATAATACCCTGTGCCAGGGCCTCCTCAACCTCACAGGGAGGAATTTCTACCTGATACAAAAATTCTAAACCTATTTTTTTTCAGTTTGAAGCCATTTCACTTCAAGTCCCTGTATCAGAAATACCTGCACTGAATGAAGCCCAGTGATTGTGAATATTTGATTTCACAGTAACTGATCTAGAGAAACAACTCAGTTGTCCAGTACAGCATCTGGGCAATGAAATGGCAGCTACTCCCAAGCAATTATTAAATCAACATATTGATGCCTTTCAGCCTTACTGCATCTTGTCTAATTAGGCAAGATGCAGATGATGATTATAAAGTATGGAATCTATTATGTCATGGCCTGTTTAATCTGGTTCTTACCCAGTGAACCAAAGTTTTGTGAAATCCATCCAGGATTCAAATGGCTTTTTCACATGAGCTCAGAGCTATTTTACTGTTGCAAGCAGGCCACTTAATTCCCAGGGAAGGGAGTGGTCTGGAAAGCAATATGGAAAGGAGCCTTTCCCTTTTGGGGAGCCAGTGGTCATATTCCCCTAATAAAAAATAACCTGTAGCTGTGGTGGAAAAGACATTTACTAGGAGAAAGCTGCTTGAGTAAGAAAGTACAAGAAGTGTTGCTCAGCATGTATTTTGATCTGGGAATTTCAAACCAGTTTAGCACAAGAAGGACAAGAGCTCTCTTTTTACCTCATGAAAAAAATTCACCATTAGCAAGTCAACTGCACCAAGTGGGCTGTTGTGTGTCAGCACAAAGCTTCCATTGTGCAAAAAGCTGTCTCAGCACAGGTAAAAACACCTAAAGGGAGATAACAAGACCAGAGATGTAGCTGGAGATCCATATTTCCAGGTTTCAGCCTTTCAAGGATATTCATATGAAATTTCTTCTCTTGTTTTGGACATTAGTTTCTTGAAGAAACACCATTGATGTGAGAGGGATGGGTGTGCCTAAAATTAAAACATACATCAGAAATGCTGCTTTAATTAAGGGTAAAATTATGCAGAAATCAAGAGAATAGGGTAGGAAAAACCCATTTTGATTATATTGAATATTATACAAGAAACACAATCAACAAAATAGAAGTGTTGTCACTGTTGATGTCTGTCCAGTCGTAAGGAAACACCTGGTATTTCCCCTCAACAAAGGGTTAAAAATGAATCAATATTAAAGGTAAAAAAGTAGATAAGAAAGTAAAAAAAAAAGAGTTATGTCATGAAAATACTAAATCACAACAAGTACCGTGGGTACTATATATTTTATGTACCTGGTTCCTATACAATCATTTAACCAGAGAAACAGGGATGTAAAATATCAGATTAGAACAGTTCTGTGCCCTGATTTCAGAAAAGTCAGGTAGAAGAACTAAAACCTAACCCAGATCCTTGCTTTCTCATTTTAAATAAATCACATTCATGATTTTTTTTTTTGTCTTCAGCTATGGATATGGTACTTTTTCTTTTCCCGTTTTCTTTTGGAAGAGCTGATTTAGCAAATTCTCATTTTTCTTTCTTAGGTTTGCAGGATTAATTTTAAGTATATACTAAAATATTTTGCTACATTAGGGTTACACATGGTAGTACTTTTAGCAAATTATTGAAGGAAAAACAAAGAAGGAGCTTCCAAGACATGGCTTGAGCAATCCCAGTAAAGGCAGAGCTTGTTGCTGGAAAGCTGAAAGCTTAAATTTTTGGAGGGGAGGGACTCATAAAGGAAGAGCATCAGTGATAAGGAATTTGGCTCCTTGGAGAATTAATGCTAATAATTACAAGTCCTGCCAATAGGCAAAGAGCCTGGTGGAATTTGTCAGGTTCTGTCTCATCAGCAGATGCAACCTCCTTCTAAAGATTACCAACACCTATTTATCATAAGTAGCTGAGCTATAAATCAGACAGCACAGAAGGGAAGTGCAGTAAAAAATGTTCAAACTCGAGTTATATTTTGGAGAAAATTCACTGTGCTGTCCCAGCAGTAGAAACACACTTTGGCAGGCCAGTGCTTTATACATTCGCGTTTAGTCCCTGTCAGAATAAGATGGTTTCCTTCCTACCTCTACTACTGCAATTTAAAAAATGGCTATTCAAATGAAAATTATTTAATATTTTTTCATTGTTTGACATTGTCCATAAAGAAGGAAATTTGTGTTTCTTGGTTGGTGTTTTCAGATTGTTTCCCCAAGCCTGACTGAATTGAACACATCCCAAGCCACAGGGCCAGTGAGGTGGATGAGTTCATCCCTGTACCTTCTGGCACTATAAAAACCCCCAAAACACTCCCCAGCTCAGAAAAAGGCATTTTTCCAGGCAAGTCCCAAAGTTATTAAGCAAAGCTTTCCCTGCCTGTGAGTTGGACTCTGCTCTGCCAAGCACTGGAAAGGGAAATTCTCCCTTGCCCTGGGGCCAGGTCAGGTTGCTGGGCCAGCCTTGATGTTTTTCTTCCCTTCAGGAGAGCATGGGATGGCTGGGAGCTTCCAGGGGGATCCCATCCCATCCCATCCCATCCCGATCCCAATCCCATCCCCATTGTCCTCTCAGAGGGGAGGCAGGAGTGCTCTGCTCCAGGCTTTGCATACAAGGGCAGGGCTGAACAGGTTGGCAGGAGAGCAATTTCAATGTTCCTTTCAAAACTTTTTGGGTTTGCCTGCATAGAAAACTGTCCATAAAATATGTTCATGCATCAGTTCATAATTAATTAAAAAAAATCTGGGTTCAATGATATTAAGATGGGTTTGGGGAACATTGAAAACAGAATTTACAATTGTTTTGCATGGAGATAGGTAGCAGAGGAAGTACCCAATACTTATTTCTGTCCATTTAAGTCTCTTGAAGGTGGGTAGCAGGCCCTGGGGTTAAAATGGTACCCAAACTAATTTTCTTGTAGGGGATGCTCATCAGGGTAATTTTATAGAATCATGGAATGGTTTGGGTTGGAAGGGACCCTAAATCATCCAGTGCCACCCCCTGTCATGGCAGGGACACCTTCCACTACCCCAGGCTGCTCCAAGCCCTGTCCAACCTGGTCTTGGACACTTCCAGGGATGGGACAGCCACAAAAATAATCCCTCCAACTTTATTTCTCTCACCTCACAATAAATTACAGGTGGGGTGTGAGAATCAAAGCTCTAACAGATAAAATATCACAGAGCTGTGAAGCCCATCCTAATCCAGCGGATGTGTCAGGGAGTGGATGCAAGAGCGGTTCGTGTGCAGACCTGGCTTTACTGGGAGGACTGGGATCACTGCATTGGCATCCCAAAGCCTGGCTCGAGTTTCCCACAGCTTGTGTGGACACTCTGGCTAAATCATCCTCAAACTCAAAGCCCTAAATCATCTCAAACTCAGAGCCCTTCAGTGGTGCCCAAACACATGCACAGCTTTTGCTCAGTATTTAAAGATTACCAGAAGGGCATGGAAAAGGGATTTGGGGCACTGGAATGCATCTCCTTGATCTGCTAAGCTCTGTGGGATGCCAGCTGGGAAGGACTTGTTTAACCAGATCCTCATTATTTTATTGACTGCAGGGAGGAGAAAAATATTCCTTAATACCACTAGGAGTTAATTAGAAGGGTCTAAATCACTACTTACCACCAGAAACTCCTGCATGGTTCCTGGTTCCTGTCTCCAGCTCTGCACCTCATCCAGCCTCACCAGGAATTGTGACTTTATTTCTGGAAATATTCCATGCTTCGTATGGGCTGCAGTGAAAGTAAACAGCAGTTCAGTGAGAAGATGTGATGGAGCATCTAGAACCCAAATGTCTCAGGGCACCTCATTTAGTGATAACAATGAGGGATTTAAATATTTAAGTGTTGTTTCCTGGTTATTTTAACTTGGAAATTTAATTTAACCTGAAAATTCAATTCAATTTTTCTGCAGGGAAGAGTTCAGTGGCTGCAGCATTCCCCACTCCATGACTGCTGTACAAGGAAGAAGAACATTCCCCATTTCCATCACTGATTATTTTTTTGCTGTAGAACCTTCCCTATCTTGACAGGTGGAGGTGGATATCTGTCAGTCACCCTGTGTGTGCCTCAGGATCTCAGAGATCACCTTTTGAGATTAGGCTGAAACTTTCTGCAACCAGCTTTAATTTCAGAAGCATTGCACCTTGCCCACAAAATGGTGAAGACTTCCTTAGTTCCCTGCATTTCCCTGTTCTCCTTGTCCTTCTATCCTCTCCTATTGGAACAGTTTGTCTGACTGTTTATCTGCATTACTTACCTGCACTTATTTTCTAAATTCACACAGATTGGCAGCCCCCAAAGGACTGAACATTTTGATCCTGCTTATTATTTTATCCACGTCCCGGGTGGGTGGGGAAAAGTCGTCCTAAAGGTGCACAGGAGGAATTGCAGAGGCTGAAGAGCAACTTCCAGGTTTCATATCTGCAGGTTTATAATGAAATATTAATAAAATGACTGGTCTGAAAAGCAAAAGAAGGGAAATGCTCTTTGGTGTGCCCCAGCCAAGCTGAGAACACTGAAATCACAGCATATGTTTTCTCTCTTCTTAAAGACTGCAGATTATTACAGGCAGGCTTTATTGTGGTCTATAATTTTGGTTTTCTACCTCTGACTACGCCAAACAGCATTTTTTGTTTTGTTCAGGCAGCAATCAAGAATGGTATGTTATCAAGCCACAGCTCTGTGACCCTTGGATTTAAAGAGAATATTCCAGCTACTTGGAGCCAACACATATATTAAATTCTAAGGTTGGAGGAAGGGTGAAAAACAGAGGACACGTTTTTTAAGATGTCTTGCAACCCTGGAGCTCGGTTCTTCATTTCTCTTCAAGATTTATCGATTTTGGTGCATGACTACAGATTTTACAAGGATGTTACACAAAGGGCATTCCATTTATTTTGGTCAGCAGCCAGACAGTTAAATTTCTAAACAGCTGTCTCAGACTGGATGAACACATGGACTCAAGATGTCTTAAAATAAAATGAAATAATGACTTGAATGCTGTTTCTTCCAGTATAGGTGTGGTATAAATAAACAATTAAAAAAGTTTTCATTTTCATGTATATGGGGAAGAAATATAAAGTTTCTGGAAGAGAATATTAAGTCCTACCTTCAGGACAATTAAATGCACCAGGTTACTAATTAATTTCCTTCCTGGTAGAACACTTAAAAACTTTTGCATGAGAACTTTCATACAAAATGTTTAATCAGTTTTTTATAGTAAACAACAACAAGAAAATCTCAACACTGTAAAACAAATCTTTGATTCTTACATATATTATAACCTTTCTGCTTTTTTCAACCTCTTTCTTTACTGCAATAAAAGACAAAATTGTCATCCATATGTCTTTGTCTCTCAAAATACAATATATTAATTTAACTGCATTAAGTGGTTAGCTCATTAATTAAGGTATATGGAATTCTGGTTTTTGTTGCTGTTGTTGTCCTCCTTAGAAATAATATAACTGGGAAGTACTACTTGCATGAGCAAGTTAATTATTCTTCCCATTATTCATATCCTGACAGCATTAAAGATGAAAATTATCAAGCTAGTAGAAAACAATGAGAAATTGAAAAATAATAGAGATCACTGCATGTATTTTACATGGAATAAACACCTGCTCCACAACAAGGGCAGCCTGGAATGGGCTTTGAGGCAGGCTGAGAGAGTTATTGAACAAGGTTTTTAGTGATAGGATGGATGTATGCATTAGGTGTCTCTCTAACTTCTGCCATCTCCGTTGTGCCAGGACAAGAATTTTGTTTAGTTTTGTTTTCTGGTTTGTTTTTTGGGGTTTTTTTTGGAGCAAGAGGCGAGGAGGGGGTAGACTGGACTTAATTTCAGTCAGATTAGTCTCCCATTCCATCTCCCTGTGTACAAATAGAAGTATTTGCCACAGAATAATCAAAGGGATAATTCAGGAAGGAATATGTGGCTGGAAAAGAGGGAGATTGCTTACACAGAACTCCAGGAACCACAAAACCAATCAGGTCAGTACAGGCTTTACAGAATCCAGTACCAATACTTCTAATTTGGACTAGAAAAGGAGCACTGTTACAATTAAAACCCAACAAACCCCAAACCAAATCTAATCTGAGTATGGCTGAGTGCACATCTCTGTGGAGTTCGACAGCCCCCAGATCTATTTCAATCAGATGCTTCTGTAGAATAAATCAAATATTTCTTTCTAATAGCAGAACCAAAAGGCATCTGGTTCTTGCTGCAGAGAACACAGGGAGAGGCACCTCCCAAAGGCTGGTTTTAGGACCTAAGGCTTGTAGATGCTTATTAAAAGGTACACATTGAACAAGTTACATTCCACAGCTGCTCACAGAACTCACCAGGCTTTAAGACTGGCTCTAAATTACATATGAGGTTCAGACCAAATGAGGTTCAAACCATATGAGGTTCAGGCTACAAATCCAGGATGAGAACAAAATGCCCTGAGGAACATTTATCATTCCTTTCCTTCCCCAAGAACAGCTCGGTGATTTGAGCACTGCACAAGACTGAGGGGCACGGGCCTGCCATGAGAGATAGGAAGAAGATAACCCAGCCAAGGTTATACAGATTTTTACAAGTATAGTAAAGTTTACGCAGTTTTCTGATCCTTTCTGGCTTCAGTATGTTTTTGGAGTATTCCTGTGTGAGTTGCAAAATCTGCTGTGTATCCCTGTGCTGGCTGCTGGGACGAGTCACTGAAGAAAGATTTCCCTTATTGCCAATTGTGAAAGGGGTTTGGGGAAATGTGATTATTAATGAGCATTTATAGGGGCTCTCTGTAGATTCCCTCCTAATGAGATCAGATTTTTCAGATGTGAGGTGAGCTTTAGCCTGTATTCTTATCTGATCTGAATTTAAGACTGAGATCTTTGCATGTGAAACTTAAATGCTGGGAAATTAAAATGCAGCTGCCTGTACTGTAATCACAGAACTGCAGAGAGAAATGTTTTCATTAATTCCTGATCTGCCTGTTTTGACAGCAGCTTAGTTGTCTGATAACGGCAAGGAGACAAATTAAATCCTGCTGCAGGCAGTACACAGACCACATTACTCAAAAAGAGAAATTAAAAACTGTTGAACATCTGCTATTACTGTGAATTTAATCTGTAGAACAACTTCATTATTTTACTTCGCATATTTAACTTTATTATTGAGGAAAAAGAGAGCGTCCTTGTGGTTAGAACATTGTTTTCTGGGGTAAAAATGTCTGTTACTTATTCTCCTATTTGCCATTGATTCCAGAGTGACTTTCTACCAATAAATTAGCCTGTTTGTACCTTAGCTATCCCATCAACAGAACGGGAATACAATTAATGGGAATACTACTACTGTTCTCTTCATGAAGTGGTGAGAATATTAATTAGGTTTAAATGTGACCCATTGAGGAATGGCAGAAAGTACTTCTCAGTATAGAAAATACTTAGTCTCAGGTTGTAGCTGAGAATTATTGTGAATTGAATCCACCCAAGGGTACAAATCACAAAATGAAACTATTTTTAAAAAAGTTTCCAGAGATGTAAAGGAAAACAAATAAGGCATAAATATGAGAGAGAACATAAAAAAGTAAAATTCAAAATTTTAGTTGTGTGCAGTTGTAACATGAAGGGAAGTCTTCAGTCATTAGGAGAGTACAAATCAGATGTGCATCTTCTAACTGAATTTTGTTAGAATTGGCTTGATGTGATTAACCCAGCTATATTTCAGCTGTTTTACATGGTATAGATATAGTAAATGCCAGTAAATGGAAATCTGGATTGCAAGATGAGAAACACTCATGACTTGCAGAAGTAAAGACCACAATTTAATCAGAATTACAGGAAGCAGGTTTAAATAATAATCTGTCCACTAAAAAGTGCAATGATGATACACACAATTTTATATGTCATATAAAGAAAGCTATCAATAATATTGTAAAAGATAAGATATTGATGGATAAAACTACTCTCTAGAGGTTTGTTATGAATTTGCATGAATAGGTATATCCTGTCTTTCCCAAAATCCTCTGGAATATTATCTAGGAATTCCTGCTGGCCATCAGCTGCAGAGCACAGCTGACAGCACTTTGGGAACAGACCTTGGTCTGTAATGCATGGGCCAAGCATTGTGATGAGTCTCCAGTGCTTGCAGGTTTAAATGCTGCCTTCAAAAGGAGCAGGATACCTACAAAGAACTCCTTGTTTGCCAAGAATTGAGCACCCTCTCCCAGCCCTTCCTATTTGTCAAGATGTAGACATGAATCAAACTCTGGAGGTGTAATAAAGAGCTGGTGACTCTTTCTTCCTTCCTCCCCCTGCCCCCCAGCTCCCCTTTCTTTTCTGAGATCCTCAGAACTGCAGCTAAGCAAGTTCTGTATGAGCAGCTCATGTGACAGCAGATGATGGGATGTCACAAAGTGCTCCTTTATTCTCCACCTCAGCCACTTGCAAGCAGACCTGAATCACATCCTCTGCCTCAGAAATGCCTGGATCCCCTCTGTTCCTGCCTGAGCACTGAATGAAATGAAATTAAATGAAATTAAATGCTTCCTGAACAGTGAAAGAAGAGCACATTTCAGCATTTATGCTGTACCTATAAGCACATTTACCATCTAACCACATGAGAATTTCCACCATATCTCCCTAAATCTCTCTGCTCTCTGTGAAGTTGTTTGGCCACATCAAGTCACAGTCATGGTCCCTTTTCAATAGCTGCACTCACTATTTTCCTTTTTATGAGATTTTAATGAGTCTGGCAATTATTTGTCCATTCACAAGAGTGATAGCTGATCTGAAGCAAAATAGGAGGGAAAAGACCAAGCATTTCAGGAAGATTTAAAAGCTTTTTTAGCTTCATGCCTGATGTATTAACTAAATAAAAAGCTAACTTTATGTTGGTAATTAAAGATAAATTACCAAAACCTGCTACAAGACGGCAGAGGTGTAGAAAAGCATTACTTGTGCAAGATGGGAATTTATTACTAAGTAAATTATTAAAGTAAAAAATAAACAAGTAATTATTATTTGTATAAATTATTATTTGTGCTGCCTTTGTGGAAAGGATACCATCCTCTAGGATCTGCAACAGCTATTTTGACACAAGTTACCTTTATAGCAAATGATGGGGATGCCAAGCATGGCCCCCTTTTCTATCCACTGAAGAAGTGACTGCACACCTTAAAAATACAATGTTCATCCCGTTAAATAATTTTTATATTTCATTTCTTACTTTGGTTCTTTAGGAATTATAAACTGCACCCTCCAGTGACTGATTTTGACCCTTAGCCTTATGCTATTCTGTTTTCACAACAAAAGTTTGTGTCTTCTTCACTGGTGCTTGTGTCCATATTTTCAGCTAACCTCCAGCTATGACTGAAGATTTGGAAATATTTAAGAAGGAAATAAATAATTTCCTTTACTTCTTCAAAGTACTGTTTCACTAAAATGAAAATGCTATCTTCTATTCCCAAACAGTTCTTCTGCTTTTCACCATACCTTTAAGGGTAAATATTCATGGACTCATGGAATGGTTTGGGTTTAAGAGGCTTTAAAATTATTCATAACAATGTCCCATGGGCAGGGACACCTTCCCCTATCCCAGGCTGCTCCAAGCCCCGATGACCAACCTGGCCTTGGACATTCCAGGGATCTGGGGCAGCCACAGCTGTGCCAGGGCCTGCCCACCCTCACAGGAACAATTCCTTCCCAATATCCCATCTAAACTGTCTCCATTTCAATTCAAATATTATAAAAACTTCTCTGACCATCCCATTTGAGGTGAAAATTAACAAAGAAATATCAGCTAATTGATACTGTGAGCTAAATTTTAAATATCAGAGTCAATTAATCCTTTTTATAGAAACTTCTGGTAAAAACATGTAATAGAAAATTGAAGAAATTGGTGATGACAATAAATTTCCCTACATGGAAACAAAGAGAAAACAATACAATTCCAATATGAATTCTTTCTAGTGTAGAATTCAGACATAAATTACCATCCAGTGGTTGCTACATCAAAGCTACAGAATCAGCTTTGCTTAAATAAAATTTCTTTTCAGATCTAGGAAACTGCTTCTTGCCTTCGTATAATGGAAGCATTTCCCTCTCATCTTCCTTTTTGGAGGCATTTTCTGTGTGTTTGTCCAAGTTCTTTCTAGTTCTGATTAACCATAGTCACCTATTTCATGTCACAGCACATAATAAGATATTCCTCCCTCAGACTTTCTGCCCACCCTCCTCTGAATCTAATCAGTTTTAACATAATTAACTCCCAAAGAGATTTAATACAGCAGCAAGTTATATAAAGGAGCAGTTGATTGTTAAAGATGACAGACAAGCCCTGATGCATGCACTTCCAAGCAGTGATTCTATATAAAAACCTGGTTAATTGGTTAATTACAATAAGATAGGGGTGTATCACCCATAGCTACCCATCACTCAAAAAAAAGTTTTAGCTGTGGCATCACCTTCAAATTACAATGAACCCCATTTGCCACCCTGTGCAATAAATTCAGCATTGTAAATGAAACAGAAAAGGAGCATTTGGGCACTTCCAAAATACAAATAAATGATCCCAACTGAATGTTCAAAGAATAGCACTGCCTCAGAGAAAAAAAATATTTTCCCCCTGTGCTGGAGCCCTGCAGAATCCATCTTTAACAAGCCCTCAGACTAAGTGCACACCATCTGAGCAATATTTGGAGTTCCTCTGAGTGTTTCCAACTTGAACCCAGTTAACTGCAGTTCACCTCTTGGAAAATAGCTGCTCTTTGCCTCAGATGTCTTTGCCATGAATCACAGGTGGATACTCACAGCCACTATTTGTTTTGAAAGCAGAGAATGTTTCTCCACTGAGCTCTCTGTGAAGCAGTTCAAATATTCCCTAACATGAGCTACATCGAAGTTAATTTGCTACTGCAATCCAGACCTAAATTACGAGGCCTTCAGAGCTGTAGGAAACCTTGTGCTCTTCAGGATTGGCCAAAGAAATCAGTTTAAACACATCAACAGGACTTGACGTTTACCCCTCTTTTTCTCACTACATGTTACAAAGTTAATGGCTCATTAACAAAGATTTGGATAGCTTGTACTTACCTTTTGTAATTGTATGCTAAATAGGATTCCTACTGAAGACCTCCAAATAAAAACACGAGGGGAGAAAAGTCTCTGTGGAGGAGACAGGAGTGAGAGGTGTTACTGAAGTATTAGACAGAAAAAAAACCCAAATCCAAATGCCAGACATCCCCAAGAATCAGCTGGTTTTTACTCCCGAGGGCAATGAATCCCTCAGAACAATTTCACTAAGGACAAACTTAATTTTGTGTTACTTGGAGTGTTAAGATCAAGATCAATTTCTGCAGGACATGCTGTAACTCATCCAATAGTTATGGGCTGAACACACTGTGAAGAATTTCAGTTTTTTTTTTTTTAATCAAAGGTCATATTTTTTGGCCTTTCTGGTCTTAATACTTATGCTGTTTTTAAAAAATTGTATTAAGGCCACAAGTATTCAAAGTAAAATTTTGAAGGTAATTTTATGAAAACTCCTTTGTTCTGCTTTCTGCAGAATATGCTTTCTCACAAAGCCCTTATAACCAAAAGGAAATTTGGACATGTTCTACAGTCCAGTTTACAATTTAGAAAGATTATTTGATTATTAAGAAACCAGAAGCCTCCACAACAGAACTGCTGGGGGGCATTTGGATCACTTATAGCTTATTAATATGTGAAGAGGTTGGAGGTTTTGTGGTGATGTTTTTCTTGTTGGTTTCTAGGGTTTTTAAAATTATTTTTTCCAGACTTATGAAGGACAAGAAGTCTAAAACATGCAACTGCCCTAATCTTTCATCAGGTTTATTTGCATTTAAATTCCTTGCTTTTGCACTCCTGCCTATATACAGCCAAGCTCATTTACCTTCTTATCTCCATGTTTTCCAGGAAATTATCATGAAGAAATCTAAGGAGAAGAAGTTGTGGGCCATTTGCATTCTGTTCCCAGAAAAAAAAAAGTGGTAGCAATGTGTGTTGCCCATTTCTCAGTAGCTTTTTCCTTGTGAGATGTTTGTATCTCTGTCACAGTACTCATTTTTTTTCCTCTGTCCTTCCAGAAATGAAAACAAATACACCTGGTATGGAAAAACTTGTGTATAAATACAGGAAAAAGGGATACCCCTTGGCAGTTCATGAGGAAGGTCAGACTGAGGCTAAATAAACAGGATACTTTTCTCTCCCACTCAAATAATGAATTCTTAAGTGTTTCATGCCTTAATCAAATTAAGGAATGAATTCTCTATTAGTCCCTGATCACCCTAATTCCAGAAAGTCTCATTTCTCCTGGGCTTCTCACCAGTTCATCCAACTCATGCACCACAAATCAAACCACCCTTCTTGGAAGTCCTTTCCAGTGTTTTTACTCATGGCATTTAGGTTGCAAAATCTGACTGTTTCCTCAATTACCAAACCAATGTGAATCACAGCATTAAAAAAAAAAAAAAAAAAAAAAAGAAAAGAAAAAATTAATCTTCCCATCATCTTGTTTGAAGCAGGGAGGAAGAAACTTTTTATTTGTGAGCTTTACCTTGACCCAGGGGTTTCTGGTTTTTGGCATTCCTGTTTTGTCCACATTTTCAGTGAGGGGCAGGAAATGAGGGAGAGAGCAGCTGCCTCCTCAAACACACTGACTCCAACCAAAATCTCCCTCCTGGGGACCTCAGTTCCCTTAAACCAGGCTGATTCAGGAGCAAATTTTGCACTTACTCAAACTTTTCCAATTGGCTGCAAAGTCACAGCTGTGCTGCTGTTTCAGGTGTGTCCTGCAGTGCAGGCCACCTCTCATGATCCACACCCTTTGCATTTTGCTTATCCCTTACTCCTTATTCCTTACTTCTTATTTATTTAGTGTGCTCAGGGAAGCAATGGACTTCCAGCTCTAACAAGGCACAACACAAGTTTAATTAGAAGTTCAGTCATATTCTCAGAACTACTCTGCACAAATTTTGGCCCATATCTTTGGCCAAATGTATCCATATTTTTTGGTTTTTGAATAATAAAATCATTAAGGTTGGAAAAGATCTCTAAGATCATTGAGTCCAACCAGCTTTGAGAAACAGGAGACTATAATTAAACAATAAAGTTGTACTAAATGGCACCCCTGAAATTATTCACTGTCTTTGGACTCTTTCCCCCCCTCCAAATTTATAATGTTTTTTTAATACTTACCTACAGAGAATGCTGCATTAAGTGGTTTTATTTATTTTTTTACTGGATATTCAAAAGCCACATGTGGATGTATAAAGGATATAAATATTAGTAATACAAGGAGAGTCATACATAAGAAGGGGGAAAACAGATTTTAAGATGTTTTTTGTTAAAAAATTTGCTCCATTTTCTCCTTTTACTGTGTTACACACACAGACATCCTGTACTCCAATTTTGGTCTGATGCATTCTAAACCTCGAGGTCCTGAGAGCCTGAAAACTGGAAACCCAAATGATTTACTGACATGATTTTAGTGTTCTTAGGTCAGTTCATCGTGTTCCTGGCTTTTCTCTGGCTTTTTCTGCGTAGATGTGCAGAGTTCAAATCTGTGACAAGCCCCATTTAATAACTTGCATCTGTCTGCCTTTGCTAGCCTAGAAAATGATTGCTCCAGTTTGGCTAATGGCCTCTCTGTTCCAAACCTCTCCAAACATCCACAGTATTTTGTTTATCACAATAAAGAGCAGCAGCACACTGAGCATGGGGTGCTGTTTTGAATTCTGGACTCCACATTTCTGTCATGATCTATGTGAGGGCTGGCAACTTGCTAAAAGTTGCTCAGAAAACTTCAAATCTCATTTTGGAGTCCAGCTAAATTAACCTCCTTGGTCAAAGCCTCACCTTTCATTAATCATTATCTCTTTAAGCAGATTAAACTCTTGAAATGAGCAGCATGGGGGAAAGAATGACATTTGGAGATAGCAGGGGAAGATAGGAAGCATTGCTATCACATGCTTAATCATGGGGGATTTGGGAGAAAATACGGCAAGGAGATCACAGGCTGCACAACTGCAGGAAACAGAAATGCAAGAGGATCTTGCACAGTGATTAGAACAAATGGGACTCATCCATCACTGCATTTCCCCCCAAATTTAAGGGCTTACACATGCAGAGCTGAAATTACCTGGGGGTATCTCAGCTCCATTATCCTATTTAAGACATAAAAAGATGTTTCAATAGCCCTGACTTTGCTGTCTGTCTTGCTGGTCTGATAGAAAAAGTCCTGTGATCCAGGCAAAGGAACCACTACCTGAAAATGTGGCTGTTCCTCCTTCAGTTCATCTGATTGCACTCTCAGGCTTTTTGGAGCATGTTTGTGTTATTTCTCTGCTTTGCCTCCTAAATCAACAGCCTGGAAGCAGACACTGTTTTCCTTTTATGACATCTTGTGTTTTCCGTGTTTCAGAGACAGGCAAACAGCTCAGGGCTGCAGAGTGCTGACACACAGCAATTGCTCAACAGGGACACTTTTGATGTGGAGGGAATTGGCTTTTTAGGGCAGTGGGAGAAAGACAGTGCAAATACCACTGGTGCTCAGTGGGATTTCTGCTGGTTGGGCACCTCTTGGCCTCTGCTGACACCATCAAAGCTGCTGGGAGCCAGAGTCTCCTCCCAGAGAAACACAGGCAGCTCCTGCCTCCCTGCACAGAAACTCCTGAGCTGGGGCTGAGCTCAGGAGTTCATTAAGGAAGTGCTGGTCAGCCTCCTGATGCACATCAAACAACTTCTGTGACTCTGGAAGGGCCTTTTATTTTGTGGGAAGATGCTGAGATTCCTCGAGAATTAAAGCCAAAGAACATAAACCTTGTACACCCACCTAAATCAGCAAGTGATGATCATGTGAAACTTCCCAAATGTTCCTGGGCTGGATGAGCTTTGTCAGTCCAAACTCCTTTGGCTTCAGCCACCACAAGCAGGCCCTGCTCTGTAGTTGCCATTGGTAAAAAAATTGTAGCCAGAGAGAAGACACAAAAACAATGTTAGGAAGACAGAAATTTAAAATTCTAATGACTGTTTAGGAGAAAAAGGCAAACCCTCACATTCAGTAATCAAATAGAGGTCAGAGTTTAATAACTGCAGGACATTTTTGCAGATAATGTCAGACACAGGCTTTCAAAAGTACATTAATTTGATTTTCCCTGTCTGACAGAGCACTCTTGCCCTTCTCCCTCTACCAGCTGAGGAAACATAAAATGAGGGAAACTCAAAATCTGCTGTAAGCTGAAACACGTCAGCAACTGATGTGACACTGAAATAGCTGCAAAAATAGCTGCAACTACATCTTTTGCAGATATAGTTTTAAATGCTGATTTGTTCTGCCAGCTCCAATTATGAAAGGAATAAGATAAACCAGGTGAGGGACTGTGATTAAATGCATTATTCTTACAGCATACTTTGGGAGAGATGAAAAAAACCAGAATCCTTCTGAATAATACTACCCCAGAGATCAGAATGAAAATGAATGACATATGTATAAGTCAAACAAAAAAATCAATTTTAAATGCAGGTCAAATTGATTTGCATCATGGAAGGCTTATTAGTGATGCATACCTATCTTGAAGTACTCTACTGCTTTAATTTTAAAAACTATTTCTTCTTTTTCTAATTGTGAAACCTGTACGATTCCTTGATGTTTAACTTGGCCCCCTGAGCGTTCACACCAGGCTGTTGACTCAAACTCTTAAAATATTTGGAGTGGATTGTAAAAATAGGAATTAAAATTGTTCTTGGTAGGCCTCAGCTTCCTCCTGCACACTTCCACTGCTCTCTGGCTTTGGCAGAGCTGGAAGTTGTTAGCAGCAGGGAGAGATGCTCTGTGTTTAGAAGGGAATCCATTGTTTGCATGCAGGGTGAGGCCAGTCTGCAAAAGTGCTCATTAAATGGGAAAGGAAACCTCCACCTGCACCAATAGCTTTCATTTTAAGTTGGTTTCCAGTTGCACAGCTCAGAAAGGCACATTTTCCTTCTGTGATGTGCAAGGTGCGTCTGTCCTATGTGCTCCTTGTGTGTTCTGAGAGCTGCAGGAGTGGCTGAGCTCTGCATGAGGTTCCTCAGGAACCCCCAGAGCTGTGGGGCAGGAAACTCTGGGCACTGGAGCTGCAGCATTTCACTTCTGAAGGAGTGAAATCACCACAGGATGGAATCATGGTTTGGGCTGGAAGGGGCTTTACAGCTCATCCCATTCCATCCCTGCCATGGAGGGACACCTCCCACTGTCCCAGGTGGTTCCAAGCCCTGTCCAACCTGGCCTTGGACACTTCCAGGGATCCAGGGGCAGCCACAGCTGCTCTGGGCACCCTGTGCCAGGGCCTGCCCACCCTCACAGCCTCCTCAGGAGTTGGCAGGGCCATGCCTTGACTTTTCAGACTTAAAACCCATGAGGTGATGCTTCTACTAAAGAAAGACACCACCAACCCTGGGAGTTGTTCCTTCCATCTTTCATTCCTTCCTCCACAAGGCCTAAGTAGTATCTGGCCTCCTGCCTTTAAAGACACCAAAATATCCCTAATTTATCTTTTAAAAGGTTTCAGGATCAAAGGCAAGTCAAATCCAATGTGGTTTAGTGCTTGTGAAACTCTGGAACATCTTTAGGGTTCACAAAGCTTGTTTTAACTTGCAAAATATTTTCCCCTTAATTAAACCCCGTATTTCCCAGCCAGGGTGATTCAGTTTTATATTCAGCTGAAGTGAGAGAGTGCTGTGTGTTCATATAATCTAAAACACACACAACAGAATGGAAACAGAAAACTGGATGCTAAAAGTTTTCAGACATAAAACAGCAAATTGCTCATTAGCAAACAAAGTAAAATAGCATCCAAAAAGGCAAAACAAGACTTGACTACTCTTGCAGGAAAATCACAAAGCAGAAGTGTGATGTCATTAACTTGCTTTAATAAGCAGAGTTGCCATTTAGGGTGCTGATGTTGAACTAGAGGAAATCCTCATAGAATTTTACAGACCCATATAGGTTCACTCCAGCTGAAAGCCTCTCCTAAAAATCACCGGGTCCATTTCTGGAAGGTTTATTTTTGGGAGGAGGCAAATGAAGAGATTTCAGAGGAGAAAAAAAAAAAAAAAGAAGAAAGAAAATTGAGGGATCAACTGCCAAAGCTAAACAGGTAATGGCTGACTCAACTTACACAGAACTGCAGCAATGTGATAAATGAAGAAAAAGAGAAAACCTAGAATATTCTTACCCAGAGATGTGAGTAGCTATGGCATCCTGTCCTGTGGTACCCTCCAAGAACTG
This sequence comes from Zonotrichia leucophrys gambelii, assembly GCF_028769735.1. NCBI lineage: Eukaryota > Metazoa > Chordata > Aves > Passeriformes > Passerellidae > Zonotrichia > Zonotrichia leucophrys. The sequence goes on from NC_088169.1 coordinate 112,709,187, forward strand.
AAACAGCAGCTGCTCGATGATATCCCAGCTGCTCTTGAAAATTCCCACTTGGAGCATCATTCCATGGACCTCACACTTGACTCTGCTGACTTGATTGCCCTCCCTTTTTAGAAAAAACAGAAATAGGATGTGACAAGCTCTAATACCATTCAAGGCTAACTCTAGAGATAGAAAAGATATTCTGGAGTTGACAACTAAACTGATTTTGACAAGTGGGAAAAATGCACCTGCAGTGACAAATTACTCAGCTTAAGAGAGGTGAAAATTCAAAGAAATGTCCAGTCAAAAAGTATGAAATGGAGAACAATGGGGAAAGATTTGGAAGCATCCTATTCCTTTACATCTATACTGAGAAAGTATTCCAAATCTGGTTAGATAGATTTGTATTCTCTAATAAGCTTCAGCTAAGAGAAAGACAAAAACCTTTGGCCATTCTAGACCTGCTGTTACACATTTAAGCTGAAGCTGACCTTGAACCAGAAATCTGCCATTCTGAATGAAGATTTACCTTGGACACTGCCCTGGGAAGTGTCATCAAGACTTTCCTGTCAGGTACTTTGAAGATTTAAAGCTTTTTGTTGGCTCACCATCCCCTTGCCAGCTTTTAGCATTTCTTGCAGACCACACTGTATTCTTACCCCCAATCTGAAAACTGTGATTCTTTTCTTTATCCTGGCTTTCAGAGTAGGGATGATCCTTAAAGATATGCAAACTCCACGTGGACTGATGTTTGGAAACCTTTGCTTTGCTTCTCCAGTGTCTGTGGGAATTCTCCAAGGTGCCCCTTGCTAAACAAAAGGAGGAACCATAGAGTAAAGCGGCAATATCTCTACTACTGGACTGAAGCAGTTTTCTCACCATCCTTCTGTCTATTGCCAAACCACTGAGCTGTTCCTGTTTATTTTAAAAACTTATTTAGAAATCTGAATCTGGATGGGGATAGAAAAGTAAAGTCAACATGAGGTAAGGGAAGAGCATTTTAGTTACTTAGCTTGCACTAGATTCACCCTTATTTGTTATTGCTAACTTAACTCTGGGCTGGAAAGAAGAGGAAAGCTATAATCAGTTGCTTTTAACTCAGGCTTAAAAATTGTGGCCAAAGTTTTTTAGTATTCTGGATTCCTTTGCCTAATTGCAATCCCACAGTGGCAACTGCACTTAGAGAAATCCAAAGTTGTTTATAGGGCAAAACTTTCCTTCCATGGCAGTGAAAATAAAATTTTGAGATAGGTGGGTTTTTTTATTTTCATTTGGCTGGGGTTTTTTTCTTGCTGGTTGCTTATTTGGTTGGTTGTGAGGGTTTTTTTTGCTTGTTTTTCAGTTCTTACTGTAACATATCTCATCTCTGAAGGCTCAGCTTCACTGTGCAGAGTTGTTATTTATGGTCAGTGCATAACATTTTGTCCTTTCTGAACAGCTGACTTGGATTTGTCCAAATGCCCAGTAAATGCTGTTCCCTAAATGTTTGTGTTTCTTGGGACAGTAAAGGCCACAGACCCAGTATAGACAACATGCATCCACATTTTCCTTTGACCTGCCATTCCAGTGGAGATATTATGTGGCAGAACTTGCTGGACACAGCATAATTCATAATCTTCCTCATCTATTTTGCTTCACTTTGCTGCTAAGAAAGGATTATAGTGAAAGAAAGAAGAAGAAGAAGAAGAAGAAAGTTTACAGTGCAAAACCGATTCCTTTTTTTTCTCATCAGCTGCACTGGTCAAGGATTATGTGGCAGCTCCAATTGTTTTCCTGCTGGGATCTGATGCTGGCTGGATGCCCAAGTGCTTCTCTCTGGTTGTTTAACCATTCTCTCACAAAGCTTGAGGCCTGAGGGCATCAGGTCCAGTTCAGGTACAAAGGTGCGGGCAACACAAAATGTTTTCCTGCCACTCCTTGCCTTGCCAAAGCCCCAAAGACGATCCTGTTCTCTCCCTAGAAATGTTCCTGTGCTCCAATTTAGCCCAAATCTTGCAGTGTGAGGAGCAGTGGGTGGAGGTTCAGTTGTGCCTCTCTGCTGGCTGGTATTTTTAGGAGAGGCTGACCGGGTGCTTCAACAAAAGTGAATACAAGCACAGTGTCATTGTGAAGATGCCTGGAATTTTGGAATCAATTTTCTCAGGCACAAGAATTCCTCCCGTCCCCTTCACTAGCACTAGCAAAAGCCTGAGAGGGAAGTCCAAGGTGTAACTGGAAATCCAAGACGTTACTCAAAGTCCAAACTTAACTAAAAATTTGAGTGAAAACTCTGCAGCCTCACAAAACCAGATTGCTGTGAAACACTTTAAAATTACTTTCTTGATGCTCTTGCTTACAGGTGAGCAACAAGACACCCATGAAACAGTATAAAGAGGATATATTCTCCTGGAAAAAAGGTATTTTAGGGGCTGTGTTTGCACACACAGGTAAGGATGGATGCAATCCTGATAGGAAATAGTTCCTCCACAGAGCTGTTGGCTTTACCTCTGGTAAATATGGATCCCTAAGAGGAAGATTCCTTGCATGTGAGAACAACTGCTTGCAAATTTAGTCGAAAACGTAGCTTTAAATCCATAGATGCAAAAAACACAAAGACTGTGCTCGTGTCAAGAATCTGCTGAATCCTGTGCTATCCATCTGCCCATGTGTAATTTAATCTGGCACCATTTCCAGTGATGTCATGCCTGGAACACCCAGCCCTGTGGAGAGGCTCCCTGGGATGGAGCTGCTGCATGAGGTGGAGGGATCAGCAGCTGTGCTAATTCACTCCTGGAATGGTGCTCCTATCGAGTTGCAAAGGAGCAAAGGCAGTTTCTGCTCTTTAATCCATGCAGTTTTGGAGCAGGCATGTGTTCAAAAGACAGGCAGGTGAGCCAGGCAGTTCCACAGCCAGTTCTTCTGGCTGAATATTCCAGTTTTAAGGAGAATATTCCATTATGTCATTCCAGCTCGTGTCATTTCCAGGCAACTGGTTTGCAACTGCGGGATAAGGAGTGTCTGGCAAAATCTGTTCAGTGCAGATAAAGTTCTGCTGCATGCGGACTCTTCCCCCAGCCCAGCTGAGAAAAACTGAGGTCAGGTTCAGCCCTGTGTGTAGCCAAGGAGACACAGCCACCACTCAAGTGATGATTCATTGGTTTCTCTCGAGTTTGTCCAGCAAAACTTCCAACCTACCAGCATTCTGCTGAGAAATCACAACGTAAGAGCACAAGATGTTCCAACGCTGCTGTCCAGAAAAACCTGGTGACCACAAGGTTGTATCCAGAACCGAGACAAACTGTTTATCATTTTTGAAAAATGGACCAAAAAAAGGCAATCAGAATTTCTTGGAAAATTTGATGTGAATTTTTATAGTGTCAGAATCAACATGTTGTATCTCATTATTCAAGCCCTGTTGTCATAATGAAGACCATGTGGAGATATGGAAGAATTAAATGCTTGAAAATTAAAATTAAATTAGAGTTTGGTGTAAGATTTAATTTATGCAACGTTAAAGGAATTCCTGACAAGAGTTTTTTTTCAATTCAAGCCATTAACATTAACCATAAGCAAAATATAATATGCTGTTACAAAATAATTTTAAAGACCTTTCCTAAAAGTGCTCCTTTGAGGTAGACACCACAAATGAAAATTATTTCAGAGCAGCAGTAAGGGGCTATGGCAATTAAGCATAGATGAAGAGACAGACTGCTGCTTTCACCAAGAAAAGAGCAAAAAGGAAAAGCTAGCCAATGCTTATGGCTGAGAAGTCTTCTGGAATGCTAACTTAGATAAGAGAAGTGACAAACATGCCCTTGATATTTATAATTTTCATCTTCTATGTGGCAGCTTCTGACTTTTGAATCTGACATTTGAATCTGTTACTGTGAAATGAAGTCAGATGTTGCAAAAATGCACCAGATCTTCCAGAGCGTAAAATTAATTGTCTCTAGCACAGAAAGCTGTTATTTTTGTTGCACAAAATAAATCAAAAGCAATGTTAGGCTAATAATAAATAAAGCGACAGTCGTAAACAATCTGCTCCCTTTGTTAGGTTTTATGTCATGTTTTGCATGAGAAGTTCAAACAACAACAAAAAGCTCTGAAAGCTCCTCTCATGTAAACGACTTTACTCAACAGTGGAAATCCACTGGAATGAATCCTCAATGATCTCCTGCACTTAAACCTAATTCCTTAAAAAAAGGGCAAAATACTCAGATAAGACCCCCAAATATATTTGAGGCTTGTAAAAATCTTGTACTGAACAAAAAATCTTTCACTTTTTTTCCACTAAGGGACTGACATTCTGTCCCATAAGAAACTCCATTAAAAAAAGGGTTTGTTCAGAGAAGTTGGTTCAGAGATTGAAAAAGTTCAGAGAAGTTCATTAAGTGAAGAGCAAATAGGTTAATGATGCAAGAAATGAGACTGTAAGGAAGGAGAATTTATGTTTGCTTCAGAGCTGCTCGATGAGGCGCAAAGCCCTGATTAAAGGGAGACTCTTTGATTACTAAGTGTTGAAAATGAGGAACCCCAGGACCCAGACAACCCCAGGAGTGCCATATCCTCAGGCTCCTGCTGCAGCCTCATGTCACCTCCTGAGGTCCCTTCCACCCAGAGCCAGGTTTGACACCAGAAACAAACCCAGCCCTATTCCAGTCAGCAACTTGTTCACATTCCTCCTCTCTCAGTGATACAGACATGCAAGATTTAGATATTCCCCTTCCCAGAGGAGGAACCTCTACCTCTTATGAGTTTCTCCTCCTGACAGGTCACATCAATTTCATGAACATCCTGCTCAGTTTGGTTTCTAAGATCCTCACTACATATCAATCTCTAATTTGAATAGCAAGACGACAGGACTTTTTTAGATTTTTGCTTACCCTGAAGCAGTGATATCCAAGTAGCTGCAATTTCATCTGTGACAAAACTAAACTAAGACTTTAAAGTAAGAATAAACTAAGGTACATGAGTTTAGAGATGGTGTCAAAAACACAAATATGTGCCTTTGATTTGCCTACAAAACCCTGTGTGTGCCCAACTTGCAGAGCTGTTTCTCTTATGATCTTAAACTGAATTCCTTTACCTTTTACATCATCAGAGGTGACTTTCCAATTGCCACTTCCAAGTTTCCAGCAGTGGCACCAGAAGCACTTAGGCTAATCCATGTGTTTGTAGGCCACTTCAGCATCTCGACACAAGCACTTCTGTCTGCCTGCTGAGATCCTTCCAAATCCTTCTGGATGTGACACTGGGGTTTAGGGGTGAAGTGATTGTGGTGGTGCTGAGGGGAAGGTTGGATCAGAAAATCCTGAAGGTCTCTTTGAGCCTCACCTCTGTGTACAATCTGCCAGCCCTGACTGCAGCTATTGCAGGACAAATAAATCTTGACACATTGGTGGGGCTGGGAGGACTCAGTAGACAAAAATAACAGAGTGCTAAAAAATTCAATAGGCTACACTGGCCTAAATCCCACCTCCTGCTTCCATGCTTCTATCCTCACTTTTCTCGGTACAAACTCATTAGAAGAAGATTAATTTCATATAGATGCAGTGGTGGCTGAAGGTGCAGTGGAGGTTACTGTCTATAAAGAGAAAAGCAACAAAAAAGCTGAAGGGGAAAATACTGATTACATTTCAAGCAGAGCACCTTTGCTTCCAGCAAGATCTCTGCTGTTTCTCAAAGTTTTGGAAAGGCATTCTGATGACAGCATGGATTGTTTTTCCTGTTGCACTTTCCTTCAGTCTGTCTACAAGCAGTTGTTGAAGTGGATTTAAATGTGCAAATGGTATTTTGAATAGAGTCTGGAAACTGTAACACATCAGAAACGACAAAGAAAAAACTCTTTAAACTGGGAAGGAATGCAAAACAGGACAAGCAACAGTGCCAGCCATAAGAAGAACTGAAAAGCTCCTTCTGGTGTTTGCTGTAGCAAAAATTTTGTTCTTTCTAGAACTTCAGGAGATATTTATACTCAGTAGGAATTGAATATCCAACAGGAATTGGAAAGATGAATGTTTAATCATTGACAATGGCACACACGCAGAAACTTTGCGTCTAAGTTCCACTGTAATTACTGGAAGTCAAAATTATTTCTCTTTTCCCATTTGTCTGAATATTAAGGCTGCCATCCCCTAGGTACAGACCTAATAGCTTTGTGGAAGACAAAAAAAAAACCCAATTTTTTTGTGTCTTTCCACAGAGAAAGCAAACAAGTAATCCTCATCCAAGTTCATTATGACTCCTAAGGAGACACTATCATGCAGGCTTTGTGCTGCATTTTTTAAAACTATTAAATTATCACAAGCCTTAGACAATTAGGCTGAGAATGAATTTCTCAGAGACAGCAGGGAACTGAGACTGGCACCTCTGTCTGCTTTGGTGAGAAGAGAAAAAGCTGAGAGCATCATCAAAGCAGCCTTCATGGGGCTCTGAGGTTTCTGGGACTGGGGCTCAGCTAAGCACTGACATTGCTCAATTTCCTCATGGAGGTATTTAACATCACGGACTGCAAATCAGAGCCTGGGAACAACAAAGGTTTGGAGAGACAACACTCAGTGAGCAAGGTCTGCCTGGAGAAATAAAATTCCAGCCAGAACCTCGCTCCCTGGATCCTCGCAAAGAGAATCCAAAGGGGAGAAAGTGAGCAGCTATGTGATGAAAATTAAAACCATCAGCATGTTCAGAAGGAAACAAAGGCATAAGCAGTTCCCTCAGTAGCCCTGTCCTCACTGCAGATATGGTGTTAGCAAATTCCCCCCAGCCACAGAAAGCAATTATATTGTCTCAATGTAATTGTACTTCCTTGCTGCTGGTTCCTAGCTGATAAAGCAAGCATTACATAAAAATTAATCAATATTGATAATATTTACCATGAACAGCTACTCCAAGGACTCAGCTTGGACAGGGAGACTGACAAGTGTGGTCCACTGATGGTTCTGACTCCTCAAGAAGCTGCCCTGAAAATGCACACAGAGCCCAACAGGCTGTTTTTGGTATCTGCTACAGTCTTGACACATCTGCTACAGGGTGTTCTTCATGTTCTTTCATACCTTTGCCTACAAAGCAAATGCATCCCCACCCCTCAAACCCAGGAAAAATAGCTGGACACCTTTTTTATCAGTCCTGTATTTCCTTAGAAGCCTAAAAATTTTTCTGCTCTGCCCTTACTTTCTGAACACTTGTCCTTTTACAAGCTTCAGCTATATCCAGTTTTGTTGATTTGACAAAGATGTAAGGCAAGAAGTGTCCCTATAGAAGGGGAAGATCCAAATTAAATGGCCCTCTCACTCGTAAATATCTTAAAATGCTTGGCCCATGTGCTCATGAAACAGCTGAATAGGAGCAACCAAAAAAAGTTTCCAGGAGGCTGCCTTGAGTCAATTATACCACAAGTCACAGATCTGTTTCAAGGGTTCCCTCCCTCATTTGCAATTCATCAGGAATGATGGAAGTTTGGCAAAAAGCTTGGGCTGGAATTGCAGGTATACCAACCATATCCCTCCAGAAATCTCCTTTGCATTTAAAGCAGAGAATGTATGAAAAGCAATTTACCCCCACTGTTATTTAGGAAAGAGAAAAACCCATTCAACCAAGACCCCAAAAAACCCCAAACCAAACCACAAGATTAATCAGATACATATCCCTGCTATCCTAAAAGAACTCCACTCAGAAGTCCATGGAAAAATGCTGAAGAATGATGAACCCATGACAGGTTTATGATGGCTGTGACATGCTGCTTGTGAGTAAGTGTGTATAAATAAAAATGTATTAGGAAGAAATTCCTCCCTGTGAGGGTGGGCAGGCCCTGGCACAGGGTGACCAGAGAAGCTGTGGCTGCCCCTGGATCCCTGGCAGTGACCAAGAACAGGTTGGTTATAAGAGTTTTTAAAGCACAGAAAAAGTAAAATGCAGTCATGTAGAAGCAGAACGTGCCAGGTCTGAGGCTGCACATATCACCTTGTTCATATGGCCAAGGTGGGGACAAAGAGTTTTCAAGAATCACCCGAGAGCAATCCAAATTCAATCATTAAAAACTAGAAAATTGAAGAACTTGACTATGCTGCTTAAAATAAGTCCCAGATTTTGCCATCTTAAAAAAAATAAACCCATATTTGAAGACTTCAATGTTAACAGTTTGATTTTCCAAATACTAACTAATAAAACTGATTTTAGCCTAACCTATTTCAGATTAAATACCCTAGAGTTCTTTTCTTTAGCATTCAATATATTAATTCTGTTCTTCTATTTAGCAATTCAAGTACTTTCCATAGGCACTAATTTGACATTAAAGATGTATAAACTGTGGGTACCAAAAAATCACAGGAAATAAACAAACCCTCCAAAATCTGACAATTATTTGGATGTAATACTGAAGTGAACACTAATTAACATGCAGGCAGATAAGGTGCTAATCAATAAACCAGACATCAACAAGGTACCTGTTAGCATTGCTAAAAACAGAGTTATACAATTTCCAAGGTTCATCCTTTTAAAGACACTTTTCATAGAAGAATGGAAATGCTCTTGATAGGTGATTTGTATGGCTTACAAACCCAAAATTCCTAAGAAAATCCCATGAACAAGGCTTTGTTTCCAAAGGTCTCTGAAAGCTCCATGTATCTTGAAACAATAACGGATGTGCACCAGGACTTAATTTATTGCTTTGTTAAATGAATTGCTTCCATGCAACTTTCCTTCTATTAAGATGTAAATGCTGGAAATAGAAGGTGGAAGCTGAAAATATCACAGGAGAATTCATGCCTGAAGCAGGAATCTGAGCTGTGTCCTTACCACCTATGAGATATTAGCAGCAAGTTGTGAATAGATCTGATAAAATTACTGTTGGTAGGATGTTGCAGCTGTTGCAATGTAACTTTTGGCTTACACCAGGCTTATTCATAATCTATTTTTATGGTTTTCAAAATCCAGCAAAATAAAAAAGGACCACTGGCTAATTGTTACCATACTGTTTATCCAAAGAGCTATTTGCAGTGCACTCCAGAAGCAATTCCCTCTCCTGTCCTCCCCCTCTCCAGCCCTTGAGTGCTTCTAGTTATAGCATTTGATTTCTAAAATTAAACTTGGATCCACCTTAAAGCTCATAGTTTAGAGAATCTGGATAAATGAAATGCCATTTAAAGCATCCCCATGCCATCCCTTTCCTGTGCTATTCCTTTCTCATACTCTATCAGACTGTAACTTCTTCACTGCCTAAATGTTCAAGGCAGCATTTACTTTAATGCTTTTCTCTTTTTAAAATATCAAATATTTACCTTTTTGTTGTTGGTGACGTCCTCCATATACAAGAAAACACAACTGAATTTCACACATGACTGTGGGTATGCAGTAGTGGTTTGATTTCTGAGCTCCCTTCCAACTCAAACCATCCTATAATCCTGTAAAACAAATAATAGTGACCAAGGTGGAAAATGAACCCATAACTTTTATAATTACCCCATTGTAACATCAAAAGTAATACACAAATGGCATATCTGTTTACACTACAAGAACTGAAGAGTCACAGGAGGTTCCAAGTGGATGGAATTTCTAAGCTATGTTACATTGCCTCAAAGTAATTGCAGAATTCCCATTTATGCCTTTAAACATAAAGAATGAGTGTCTTTAATTCCACAAACAATTCAACTATTTTGTAATCCGAGTTTGATTGACCTACTAACTCACAACCAGGTAATATTAATAGCAAGGAAGTTTTTAACTAATTTTTAATTCATTCTCTTAGGCCCTTAAGAGGCAGCCTAAAAGCAAAGCATAATCCAGGTATTCTGAAGGAATTCTTCAGTTGGAGCCTGGGAGAGAGCTGAAATCTTTCTTGCAGCATTAAAAGTCTCACGAGAGAAACCTCCCAGAGCCATGAAATCTCTTCTAATGTGAGAAACCACCAGAGTCTGGTCTCTGCTGACCTGAGCAACAGGTACCTGCAGAGGTACAGAACAGAAAAAAGGACAAATCCTGCTTCATTCCAAGGCAGCCCTGCAGGGAATTTGCAAGCAAACACTGTAGTAGTTTCACTGTTTCCAAATGCTTATTCTAGTCTATTTTTGTCTTACTAAAATACTTAATTTCCTCTCCAGAGTCATCTGTCAAATTCATTTTTGATCTCCTTGATCCCCTTTTTGGGTAATTTGTGTATTCCAATGTCTGTGTCCTATTTAGTGACTTGTATAGCGCATTGTTTTGCAGTTGCATTAACACTCACAGTCTAAAAATACCAAGTCTGTTCACCAGCTTTCTTGAGCCTTTGCCCAAAACCCTTTTTTCATATGACAGCAGGCAAACTTACCACAAGAAAAGAAGAAGAAAAGACTTCTTTGTGCCATTTTTCATCTCAGCAAAGGTAGACCAAAAATTGGACGGGTGATCCTCTTAGAAATAGTGATTTAAGCCTTAAGAAGCATTAGATAATTGAATGTGGTTGTCAAAATTAATTAGATTCAAGTATACAGTGTGAATGTTTTCATAGCTTTGACCTTTTAGAAGCATCAGAAAAATCTTTGTGGGATATCTCCTGATTTTTCTGATCTAGATATTTCAGGTAATAAATGGATCTTTTGTATGTATTTCTTTCCAACAGACCAGGGTAAATGACCCCTTTTCCAAAGAACCTTAGCACTTCACATAAATTAAACCTTTGAACTCATTTGCAATCAAAAATTCCTAGACCTGCTGCCTAACGAAAAAATTAAAAATACATTCTGCAGGTATTATTTTGAATGAAATGTTTCCAATTGCATGGTGCATTTTATTATTGTAGACTTAGCAATGATCTTGTCTTATGGTCATGAAAAAGCATAATGATTTATTTACCAATAAAAGCACTTTCTATATTTACTCAAAAAACTGTTTATGTAAAAAAATACTTCTGAATTTCTCCAATGAATATGAAGAAAATGAACATTCTTTCTACTAATTGCTGAAAAAAAGACTCAGGTTCAAACCAAAACATTTCAAAAACCTAAACAAAATAACATGGAATTCATCTGAGGAATTAATCTGAGGAAATCACAACCTGCCCATGGGCAATGAGTCAAGAAAAGGAGATTCTATGTGTCCAAAATACATTTTTCAATCCACAGGAATGATCATCCAGACATATTTTATCTCATTCTGCATTCTGGCTCTCTGCTTTCTGATGGTCCACCTGCAGATGATTTCTCCTAACAAGGAAGTGTTTATTTGGAAATGAGCACCTTTTATAAGCATTGCACCCTCCTCTCCTCCAGCACTTGCCACATATGTTCATAATAAAAAGCAAGTCATGCATGCCAATTTTTTCATCCATTAAAAACACTTTTTTGATTCATCCTACCTTTGCAGAAGGAAGCAGTGAGTTTAAAGCTCCTTGGCATTTTAGTTATAATACTTCCCTGGTATTTTAGTTATATGATGAGTGACTTTGCCTGTTTACCACTGAATTATCTTATTTTCAATGAAACCTTCTGTTAAAATTAATATAAAAATAAAAAACTGTCCTACCTGCTGGGTTTGGAATATTTTTTGTCTTCTGATTTAGAAAGAAAAGAAGATATCAATGGGGATTAAAAAAAACACCAGAGGAGATCTGATGAGTCAGTGATACATCTACTTAAAGTTTGCCACTGAGCAATTTCTGTTCTGACAAATTTAACAGCTGACAGTAAAGTGCTTTTTAATGGAATAAACTGGGTAAAACTCAACCCCCAAAGGTTTCAGGCAAGCCCTGGTAAGCATCTCACATCTTCTTGAGATCATATAGCTCTTGATTTAACTCAAAGCAAACCTGACTGTAGCATTTTAAAGTACATAAAGGTATCTGTCTCCACCCCTAGCAGGCTACTTTATTCTAGTTGATTAACAAGAAAACAGCAGTTCAAATTACAATTTCTTTCACAGCTTCCTGTCACTATTCTAAGTGTAACAGCCAAGTTTTATGGGCACACCAAAAACAGTAGCAAAGAAATTTTTCCCAGAGTTTGGGAAGAAGCCTCAACCATTATGGTCACCCCAATGGGATTTTCAGGTTCCTTGTCAGACCTCTGCAGTCATCCTGACATTACTGACCTAGACCAAAACCACTTAGAGCATCCCACAAATGGCAGCCTTGAAATAATCGAATACATTAATTAAAAAAAAAAAAATATATATATATATAAAAGAAAGGTGTGTAAGTAGAAACATTCTGAAACAAAAGAATATAAATTAGGGAAAATAATATAAATACCAATATCTTGTCAGTTTTAAAACTATTGGATTGTTAATGACATCCTGGTTATAGGCATTTCATTTAGAGTAAACCTGTTGCTATCCCAGATGTGAGAATACAAATCTGTCCTACCTTCATCTCTTGTTTCATCTTTTTACTTTCAGGCTCAGAAAAATTTCAAACCATGTTAAGAAAAAGTTGCACATCATTAAATGACCTTAACCTGAGCTTGCTGCAGAAAGGGGAAACTCTTCCCTACCTTTCCCCGCTGAGTTCCAAACAGGAGTACTGAGGGTAGGAGGAATTAATTAGGAGTATGGAGCATGACCTAACATTTTAATTGGGCTCCTTCACCAAGATGATGGTGCCATGACTCTCATATCATCTGAGGATGTGCTGGTTAAGGTTTCTATCCTTAAGCTGGGGTTAGGAGAAAAAAAACCAGCCTTTCTTTTTAACTGAGCAATCCTTGGAAGTATTCTGAGATGCCATCTCCTGGATAACCTCCAGGGAGCAGGTTTAAGGACATAGGAAGCTTACATAACACACAAATGCTGAAGAACTATTCTTAAAAGAAAAAAAAAAAAGAGGATGCAATTTTGTTTTCCAGAAAAAAAATGTGGCCTGAATTTAATGTAACTTCCCTCTGTAAAATGAAAAAATGCCAGCATATGCCTCTTGGGAATTTTCAAGAAAGCAAAATAGAGTTTGAGTTAAAAAGCTATTCTATTTAATCAATAATCAAAAATTACTGAGCAGAACAATTCAGCACCAGGCTTCCTCCATTTTGGCTGTTGAAACATAAATTTCAATCCTAGAGACAAAACGCTTCATTGAGAACATGGAATTTAATTGAAATTATTCCTCCAAGTGTCAGCTATCACTTATGTGACATTCAATTTTCAGTACTGCTGATATGAGAGGAAACTCATAAAAGGTGGGAGAAAATCTATTTAGCTGGACTAGAGATCAGTACAAAGTCCTTGCAGGGAATTTGATGCCACAGCCTATTTCTGTCTGAAGAATGGCTGAAAGTCTTGACTCTGTCAAGATTAAATCAGAGAACCAGGGGCCCTGAAGGGAATTTGGAGCTTGTTACAGACTTCTATTTCCTTTAGGAGGCTCCTCCAAGAGCTACATGGAAGTGTGCAACAACCCAGCCCTCCTGAAATCTGATTACTTTGTTTGCTGCAGGAGGAAGCTCTCGGGCAAGGAGCATCGTCAGGAGGAATTTCAGGGCTCAAAAGCCAACAGGGTGAGAACCTGGATGGAATCTGCTGCTCCCAAAGTGTCACTGAGAGGGGGAACCCAGCTCTAGAAGAGCAGGCTGCAGCAGGAGATGTTGATGCTGTCAGCAATTGGGAACATTTGTGTACAAGTGTCTGTACACTGTGCTGCATTTCAGTGGCACTGCTCGTGTACAAACATTTCTCAGTAGCAATTAATCACTTCTGGGGTTTATAATCACTGTGGAGTCAACATTTTGCTGGGGCCTGGGACACATGTGGTGTCCTTATGTTTTTCCACCAGCACTGAAAATGTGTAATTTCTTGTTATTAGTACTATTTGTATTACCAAAGTGCTCATGAACGCCAGTTATGGATGTGGGCCCCAATGTACTTGGTGCTGTTAAACATGGAAAGGAGACCCAAAATGCTTTAAAATTTGGGAACAAGGTGATAGGCAGCAGCTGAATACAAGCCAGGAGGACTGGTCAGCACACCTGACAATGCCTTAATCACCAACAGCCTGTTGGATTTAGCTGTCAGCATCAAAAAACCTGAAATATATCATTAATGGTAAAGATTATTTTTTAACTTCATCAGTCTTTGGTGTTGGCAATACTGTTGCATCCAGAATGTAGACCTACATGGAATACACACAGTTTCTGACTTGCCACCCAGCCTTTCCAAATGAGAAGGTGCTTAAGAAGTCTCAAAATAATCCAGGCAACAAAATAGGTGTGTGATATGTGATCTCTGCTTCCTAGAAAATCTTAAGACTTACACATTTTGTTTAAGCAAAGATATCTTGATATAAAATATCAGATATTGTCATATATCCGTATCTATATATCTGTCAACCTGAACCTCCCCTGGCACAGCTTGAGGCTGTCTCCTCCTGTCCCATTGACAGTGAGATAAATTTAAAAATTACCCTCAGGAATAAAAACCCCTCACTGGTTAGAAGCCTCTCTTTCCTTTAGATACTTTCATAGACTCAAGAAAAGCAAAGGCAGAGAAGTTTGTTGGTAATTGTGGTTAATTAAATCTCTGCCAAGTGTTTAAAATGTCAGGTACTGTCCCTACAGGGCACTTGTTTCTGTTGCCTTTGTAGCAGTGTGTGACACAGCTGGCTGTGCTGGCTGAGACCAAAAATTCAGGTTTCCATCTGGGCTCAAAATCCTGTTCCTGACATGACATAGCCATGGATGTGATAGCCTGGGGAGTCTGGAAGAACCAGTTTTGCTCACTGAGAAGCAGAGCAGCACTGAAGTGTGTGAGGACTCTCTGTGTGCTAAAACAAGGCTTAGAAAAACACTTTGAATTAAAGTGAAATGCAATCCTGCTGCCTCCACATCAGCAGGAACACATGTTGTACAAGCATAACAGAAATTGCTAAATAAACTCTGAAGCAGCTTCACTGTTTGAAATGAATAGAATCCAGCAAAAGGAGTGTTTGGTAGAGCTCCCAAACAAAATCTGCCACTTGCCAGAAGGTGCCCCTGAGTTGGTTTGGTTTGGTTTGCTGGATCCAAACGCCACAAGGGCATTCGTCTGCTCAAGCTCAGAGCTTCTTTCCAAAATCTGTGTCTGGGTTGAGGGCATCAAACATCCTGCACCTCATCTAAGGCAGCAAACTGGGCTGGGCAACAAACTGGAAATTATATTACTCTTACTCTTTTGGAGAATTATCTTTGCAAAGATGCAGTTGGAAATGGGGCTGCCAAGACTCAAAGGAATGACACTGATATTCATGAAAAAATCAGATCTTTGAGAGAATAAATCAGAGACTATAATTCTCTAAATCAGAGACTATAAAGAGAAAAATTCCAGGTTATATCCCAATCATTGTGTGCAAATGGAGCAACTAAACCATGTTTACACCTTGGAGAGTATAACCCACAGTGAGAGGTAAGCAGGGGAATACAGAAATATAGAAGAGGAGAAGGCGGCACTGGCTCCCTGTAACTTCTGTGTACCTTGGAGAATGTTCATTATAGATGGCACTTCCACTGCAGTAGCTCAAGGAACTAATTTTTAAAACCCCCTCAGATTGTATTCAAAGATCAACTGCAATTTTTGTAAGTGTTTCCAGTGATGTCTTTGTAGATATTTTCATTACGTCCTTGTTCCCATCGAAACCAGATTATCTGACACACAGCATATGCTGTAAGGGTTTTGAGTCCCTCACAATTCTGTATAATTTTCAAGATCTAGACTGCTCTCAGATTTAGGCTTCTAAAATTTCTTTTTTTTAAATCCAGTTTTGTAACCCAGCCAACATCAGTAATTCTTTGTGTATATATATATGTATATGATATATAGACATTTTAACAAGTTAAAAATGGAATATGTGGAGAATTTGAATCAAGAAAATTACCAACACTTCCACAGCCTTCTTCCCTTTGCTTCTGCCTTGAAATTCTTAAGCATACTAGCAAATTAATAATAAAGAAATTTCCCTATTTACTTTACATGAAAAATACAGAATGTAGAGTGCTGAGCCAAAAGGATTCAGCATAGACCAGGCTAAAAATTCTTTTGATTATCAGTTGAGATCACTTAAATACTGAAATTTCTTAAAGTACTGTTCACCAATCTTTCCTTGAATCATCAGGATAACATTTAGAAGATATTCTACATATTTTTTGGTTGTTATTAATGCTGTTGCTCAGCCTTACCTCCAGGAGAGCTCTCAAGGTAAATTGCAAGCACAAGTGGAGGCAAGGCCAGGGGTTGCCTTGCAGGGCTGCCCTGCAGCACAGCTGGCAGCCCTCTGCTCAGCCCTGTGATGTGGTTACTCCTTCCTCTCCTAAGCACCGGATTCCTGCTCCTGGAACGTGCCAAAACAAACAGCTGGGGTTTAAAAGGAATCCTTCTGTGAGAGTGCTCCATCAGATCTGAGCTGCTGGGGAGGAGGTGAGAGTCACCCAGGGGACACGCAGGAAACTATGGCAGGAATGAGTTTTTTTCTCCCCCCGTATATATTTTTGTAGTGAATTGGTATTTATTAGATGTTCATGTTGTATGTAACGTGAGATGCTGTGGCAGGAAAGCCAATCAGAAAGGGACAAATCCTGAGAGAGAAACAAGTGGTCCAAAATGCAGAAGAATTGCAAATTGGGAGAAAAACCACAGAAATGTTAAAGGACAGAAATGTAAATCCATTACAGCTGAGCTGAAGTGCCAAAATAGGACAAATGAGGCCAAAAATACCAGAAGAACCCATACTCTTATGTATTTTGGCAATTCTGCCTCTCACCTGGCTCTAACTGGAAAATGTAAATGAATATGAATTTAATAATAAAAAAGAGAAGCAAACATTGCAATAGAATGCCTCCACAAAAGGTTCATTTCATGCTTGATATATACAACACATTTCAGGTGTATCAGAAATTATCCAGCTGTCACAAAATTTGGACAATGATGTTGACAGGATAATCCATATTCAAAAATCCCTTGAAATGCTGCCTTACTGCTTAACCTCCAATTATAAAATTTTAGATACCTGGCACCAAAGAAAGGAAAAAGAGACAAAGTATTTGCCCTCTTGATACTAAATATTTGAAATCATGCAATTGCTTCCTGTCACTCATAACATTAATGTTATATATATATATATATATATAAATAATATATATTGTGTTATATGGTAATTGCATTATTGCAATTATCATAATTTATCAATACTGTGCAGCAGAAACATAGTTAAGCCACAAGTTATTTCTATTTTTTCCCTTTTTACTTCTTTTTAATACTCATGCTTTTTTTTTTTCCTTTCAATTTTTTTCATGTTTTCAGGCCAGAGGTACTTTTATTTCTCTGTGCAGGAGACAGAGAATTCAGCTGAGTTGTGCCAAAAAGCTGCAAGACCTTAACTGGCTGGCAGTATAGGAAAACAGAAATATAAATCAGGTTTATCACTTGGAATTTTCATTATCATCACATAGAGTTTGATAGGCACATTACTGCTGCATAAAAGTGATAAATCTTAGGGGGTTTTCCTATGTTTCAAGCCAAGAAATTCTAAATTTCTTCTTCATGCACCTTTAATTCTTTCAGTCATTCTTTTTCCTTTGATTGGACATGATGCATTATTTTCCCAGACACATTATTACTTCTCTGGTTCTAGCTTATTTTATTTGTTGCTATAGTTTTTTCTATAAATATTTTCCTTATCTATTTTTTATTTATATATTTTTTCCTCCCTGTTTCTATTTGTGTCCTCCCTCCTTTCTTCTTTCTGTTCTCTCTGCTCTGCTACCCCTCTAACATCTGTCTTCTTAAACAATTCCCCCTTTCTATCCTATGGGCAGAGCCCTTAAACACCTGTACATTTCTCCATTTGGGGCAAGGAAGGGAATTCTCTTGGCTACTAAGAACACATCAGCTTATTAAAGATTTCCAGGAAAAATTCCCCACAGAAGCTTCATGTTTCATCTGTTTATCTCCAAACTCACTGAGCTGCCCTCCCTTTTATTATTTTTTTGGTAAAATTTTATATTTAAGTGAGCTACAAGCAATATCCTGAACAAAATAATACTCCTGATGTCTGTTTCCTACCCAGCAGCTATGCAAACAATCCTTGCCCATTTGCAATTCAAGGACAATGTCTGTAGATCAGGTATTTAAATGAGTATTTAGGCATTTAAATGCCTTTCCCAGGTCCCTGAAAATCCTGGACATGGAGGGATGCGTGTAGAAATGAGAGAAAAGAGATGGAAGGGTTTAAAATAACTCATTTGTGGGGAGGAAGGGTTTCCTGCTGTGGCCATGAGGACCAGATTCACCCAGCCATCCCTCTGGATGTGCTGTTCTGTGCCTTTTGGGGTCCTTGTCACCACTTCTGAGCCAGCAGCTCAGAATATCAGCAGAATTACAGAATATCCAGGGTTGGGAGGGATATCACCAAGTCCAACTCATGTCCCTGCACAGGACACCCCAAGAATCACCTGTGGCCCTCAGAGCCTTGTCCAAACCTCAGCAAGTTCAATGATGCTAATTCCAGCAGTTCCTCTTTAATTGCACTCCTCAAATGGGGTTGTTTTGCCCTACCCCAGCCTTTGGCAACATAAAAAGATAACAACTATTTACATAAACTTGTCTCCATGGGCAATTTCCCTGGCAAGTACAGGAGCTCATTAATGTATCCTGGAGAGGTGGCTGTGTGCTTTGCTTTCTTATTTTTTCCAGGTATTTCACAAAGCTCTCCAACTCATCCTTTCACCCAAATTATTTTGTCAGAGATATTTAGCCCAGCCACCCATTTGTTCTTGTAAATGCCATCTGTTCCACAAACCCAGCCCAGTGACCCTTTGCAGTCCTTGCTGCTGGCAATGTGCTGCCTCCTGCACCTGCACCACATCCTTGGCCTGCAGTCAACTCAGCTGACACAACCCCCACAGTGCATCACAAACCTCAGGGAGAGAAACCAAACCTGAAAAGTTTCCACTGCAGTTAAGATGATTTTCACCAACTTCAGCTTTGTCAATCCCTAATCCTAACCTCCTGCTCCCTGGCATGGGTTTTACATGGAAATAACAAGACCCCTGCCCTTTCCCTTCAGCAGCCACACTGATACCAGTCCATTGCTTCACAGTTCCTTCACAGCTGTGCTTGGCATCCTGTCACAAAAATCTTCCTCCACATCTCAGACATATTGCAGAAAATTCAAGGGATAAAGGCAATATAAAATTGGAAGTTGGCCAATGAGGAAAAACCTGTTTGTTTCACTGGCCTGATGAATATTCATTTATTTAAGACCAGGCTGAAATAGGTCCCTGAAGGATGATCTAATGAACTTTTAAAAGTGTCACCTTGCAGTCAGCTTGCTTTATTGTCAGTGAGTCAACGATGGGACACAGAGCAGATCCTTGACAGCCAGCACAAGGATTTAAACATCCATTTAAGAGAGGTTTAACTGGTTCTTGCCACCACTTCTACATGGGTGAGATGTGTTATTTCTTGCATTTTTATGAGGTTACATAACATCAAGTTCATGTGGTTTGCTTAATGCTGGTACAAAACACAGCTTAGGAGGATGCAGCAGAAAAATCTGTTTCGCAGATGTTTGCTTTTCCTAGCTAGCTTGGGTTTTCTTACATGAGTGGAGGGTAATGGCAGTTTCAGAGATTGCTCTGCTGCTAATCATGTTTACTGCAAATTACAGGGTAATAATTCTACCAGAGCCTTCTATCAAGGGCAAATTATGATGAGAGACTCCAAAATTAAAACTTTCTTCTGACTAGTTGTACGTGAAGCTACTGGCTTCTCTTTTTTCTGAGGTTATTAATACCACCCAACTTTCACAAAAAGAATTTTACCAGACCAATTGAAAAGAGGTTTCCATAGCACGTTTCCAAATGCCTTGGAACTCAAACTACATAATTGAAATTTTTCTGAGACATTCTTGTCAAAGATACATATTCTGCTAGCCCCTGAAAATGTCAACATATGGCAAAAACAGGCTTTTAAAAGCTTTTTCATGTTTAGGAAAAATTTCTTGGACCTGCTGGTCCATACTGTCTGGGCACTGAACCACCACTGTTTCTGCTGAAACAGAAATTCACAATATCTAATCATGTGATATTTGTGCAACACAATTTGAAGTTTCTATAGGTAATTGTTTCAATGCCTTGATATTGCAGCAATCCTGAAAACCTCACCTCTGCTTTGGCCAGGGAAACAAAATCCTGACTTCAGGAAACACCAGACTGCAAAGACAGATGAAAAGGCTCTGTGGGTGTCATACAAATCAATTCCTAACAGATTAGCCCAAAGTCATTCCATCAGGTTAATATCCCACTGAAGTCAGGGAGCCTGGTTGTATTTTAATGGTCAGATGTTAAACTTCAGGAAGCCACCCACAGTTCTGTGCTATTGACATTAGTCACAACTTAATCCTTGAACTTTTAAACAAAATGATGGGTCATATCTTAAATTTTAATATTAAACCTGTTGAAACTGGTTCTGAGAATTTAAACGGTAAAATTGTTCTCATCCAATCAAGAAACAGAAGCAGCAACAAGCGAATTCATACCCAGTTGTAAACCTTCACATTTTTGAGGGTTACAATTGACCAAAATATATTTTCACTAAGTATTTGACAAAGAATTTTTCAGTAATTAAGAGTATACAGACTGCAGAAACCTAGTTCTGTACAAATTGGCTTTTGCAGTCAAAAGCAGGGCTGAAATAGATCTTAAAATAATGAGGTATTTTTTATAATTGTTCCAGTTCTCCTGTATCTAAATGCAGTCAGATATTACAGCAATGAGCCCCGATATATATTATATCATATTATATCATATTATATCATATTATATCATATCATGTATATACTTGGTCAGAATATTTTCTTTTACTCATTAACACAATTTTTAAACAGTGTCTTCATTGCTGAACTACTGGCAAGAACAAGTTCCAAACACTGTGGAGCTCCTGAATGCTGAGCAGCATTTTGGCTGCCTATACCCATTTTTTAACATGCATCTCAAACCATCACCAATTCAAACCATATTTATTGTGAGTATTCTTACCACACCAACCAAAAATAATGGGAAATTGAAGGCCAGATTTTTCTCCTCAGAAAAACCAGCAGAATAGAAAGAAGCTCAATGTGTTCCTTTCTTAGCCTGATCTCTAAATGTCAGCTCTGTATGCACTTGTATCAGGCCAAAACAGGTTATTCCTGGTTTCTGCTTTTGCTGCAACCACACCCTTATCTCCACTCACTGGATGCAGGGAGAGATGGTAAAACATTAATAATTTTAGTTACATTTAGATTTTTCTTCTCCTGTGAAATCTGTCAGCGATAGTAGCACTCAGCACTCCCAACATTTAAAACCACCTCTCTTTGTCCACAGCAATTACCAAGAATGAAGATAAAGCTGCAGGAGACACTTGCTTCATTCCTCCAGAAGTAGCACATTGTTAACTTGAGGTCAAACACCAAGTTAAAGGCATTGAATTAAAATTTAACCTCTGGTTCCAAGCTGTCTCACGTGAGCACGCGGGCGAGCCACGCACATCACCGTGGGAGCGGCTTGGAGACACCGAAACCATTGACCTGTAACCCGGGAATGACTTGGCTGGTAAAACATTGCCTTTCCTGGTTAAAAAACCCCAAAGGACAGCGTTGGAGGGCAGGCAGGAGGGGAATGGGAATGTCATTCTCATATCTGTCAGGTGAGGGGCTGCAACTCCCTCAGCTTTAGGCATAAAGCACAAAGTGTGCAGAAATAACCGAGCCAATAACCCCAGTGCAAACATCCTGAGCTGTCAGGATTCCAGAGGCTGTGTTGTGGCCCAGCTAGAAATGAAAATGCCTTTCTGTTCTTTCAGCTCTCACACTTGCACCTTGAGGATCAGTGTTTTGTAATTTTGCTGTGACACCCAGAGCACAGATCTGGGCTGCAGATGCCATCCTGATATTCCATACTTCTTTTTCAAGGCCACATTAATTCTGTATTTATGGGGAAACACTGTGTTTGTCAAACCGCAAGAGAATACCTGGCACCTGTACATCTTAATCTTCTGTCTCTCCTCTTTCTGGTTGATTCATGACTCAGCTAATTCAATTTATATATATTAATAATTCAAGTTACATTTATTTTCAGTGAAAATGAAGAGTTCAACTCCATGTTTAATATTCCTGACTGTGACTCAAATTAGTTAATTAAATGACTACATTTAACTACTAGTTAATTAAATGACTACATTTAATTTTTTGCACATATTTTTTTCCTGGTTGCACCTGGGGAATTCCTAGAGATATTCCCTCAGACAGCCATTCCCAAGAAACAAACAACTCTGTCTGCATCACACATAAAAACATGAGCCTCATTCAGTGTTTTATGATATTAGTATTTTAAACTAAAATATTTCTAAGAACATGACATAATGATGTTTTGGGGAAAAAAATCCACTTGTTTGTATCAGCAGTGCAAATTTAATGATTTCTGCCAGCAGCAATCCATGAAGGTTTTGCTAGTTCTCTAAAGATTTGCTCCATCTTTTGCCTCCTTGATTTCTAAAACTAAAGTAATTGTATTATCTGCTGTAAGTATTAGTATTAATAAGTATTAGCTATAATTTACCACATTTCTTTCTCTGTATTAAAATTTTAACATTTTTCATGTGAGGTTTATTTTCTTACTTGCCCACAGGCCTATTCTGGGTCGCTCTATACCTAGGAAGTATCAGCTAGCAAAAATATGACATCACGTTCACTCTGTTGTGAGCAGAAAATCAAGTATGTGGGCTAATACAGTTGTTTCTCAGGGGGGAAAAAAGAAGAAAATGGACATCACTCTACAAACTGTCAGAAATGTGGCTTTATAAAGCAGAGGACAGTTTGAGGGCAGCTGAAGGATTGCTGCAGCCCACAGATAACTCCCAAGATCAGAGTCACACTGGCAGTGAACACTGAAAATCAGTTTGGCAGATTTTTGGCTGAGAAAACACTGAAGTTCCAGCCAGGCCTTGTTTCTGTAAAGCTCTTCCTGTTAAATATCAGTGCACTGAAGTGGTGGGACAAAGAGAAGGATGGCAGAGAGCAGGATGATGAAGAGTCCATGTGTGTGTAGGAGCTGTTTGTTTATCTGCTTGGCTTTCTTTAGAAACCAATCTCCAGAAAGACTTCCCTGCAAAATCTCTTTAAAGACATAAGATAGTGGTTCTCAGTCACTCCAGCCATGCTCCTGGGGGAATTCAGCTGTTCCAGCAGCAGATCCTGGCCCTCAAAAGCATCAGCAGCCTTTCAGCTTGGGAGCGATGACACAGCTCCAGCACAGATCCGATAAAGCCCTGGCTCCAAGGTTCTCTGAGGAAAACGAGTGCTCTGCTACTTTATTTCACTAATTAAACCCAAAATGTCCCTGTCCTGGCTGCTGGGTGGGCTGCCAAGATCCACTGCTCTTCTTTTGTGTGTCCCTGACCTGCCATTGATGTCAGCTGCCTCAATTAGCCTGCCAAAAAAATCATAGGGCAGGGGGGACCCTGCCAGACACGCAGCGTCCTTCCACTCCTCTGTCTGCTGTTTGGAACAAGAGAAAAACAATCATTTAACTCTTTATGTGTCTCCATCCTCTGCTGCTTTCGTAAAATCAGTTCATGTGTCAAGCCTCCCACTTTCTGTTCCTTTCTGTCCTTCTAGACATGGGCTTTTCACAAGGTGGAACACCAGGTTGACAGAATTTCCAACAAGAATGGCAGATTTCTTTTTTTTCCTACAAAATGCTTAGAAATTATTTTTATTCCTCTAGCACCCAAAGCACAACCAACCAAACAAATCCAATAGCCTGGGGAGGACCATGTTTGACATGAGCAGAAGATTATATCGAGATATTCCCTAAAGTCAATTTCCTTTGCAGATAAATCACTCCAATCCCTACAGTCTCAGAAAAGGCAGAACTTGTGGAGGAAATCATCTCTTAAACATACACAGTTATATAAAAATCTCTTCCTCTTCCAATGCAGATTTTGAATTAATTACCTGAGTTTTCCAATAAAAAAGGATCTAATTCAGAAGGTAATCAAGGTTTGGTAATATTATGGAATTTAGGTTTGGTAAATAAACCCATTCACTAATACTTGGTCAGAGGACATGAAATTAAAAATGCCTTCCTTTGATGGCACAGATTTTTGAGAATGTATTATTCAAGTAAAAACACTCCTTTTTACTAGGAGATCCTAGTAAACACATCTGTAGCTTTTGATGAACAAAAAAAAAAAAAAAGGAATAATGAAAGAAAAAGGGAAAAAGGGAATAAAGAATTTTAATCTTTGAATTGCACAGATATCCTACATTTGGCAAGCAGTTTTAAGCTACAGCCAACTTTTGATGACTGAGAAAGGTCTCTGTGTGAGTTTCATTAGTGAGAGGACTTAGTCCTATAAATCCCCATGATACTGACAGATAATAAAATGATCCATGCCTGCTAAAAGGGATTGGAGTGGAAATATCTGAAATATCTGAATTTGAGATAAATATTGGTAAGTTAATTTGCCATTTCTTTACTAAAAGCACAAATTATTTGTTCTGTCTTTAGTCTTTTGATCAAGGAGGTTGCATCCAACGTTCCTGAGCAAAATCCTTCCAACACACAGCAAGATTTCTCTGGAATTATTGAGATTATTTGCTGATATAAATAGGGAATATATTTCACTCTTGATGGCCATGGCACCTTCCTCTGACAGAATTTCCTGACTCTTTGGGTGGGTGTCCCAGATCTGGCTGAGATAAAGAATTTTCTCCCTGGTAGCTGGTCTGTTTTGAATTTAGGATGAGAATGGTGTTGATAATGATGTTTAGTCACTGTCAGGGTTAAACCACAACACTTGTCATTTCTAAAGCTGTCACCACAGAACTTGTCACCTCCAGACTCGCTCTTCTCCCTTCCAAGAGCTCCTGTCAGCAGTCCATGGCAAGGATCCCACAGAACACACAGAAATGGGACATTTCTGGGGTTCTGCCAGGGTCCCAAATTTAGGATTTTTAATACCCAAGACAAGGCAATGGTGCTGTACTGGGCAGGGCTGCAGCAAATTTCTCATGTCCAGCCCTCTTTGTCCCCAGCCACAGCTCAGTCACCACCTCTGAGCACAGATTTCAGCATCTCAGGTGATTCTGTCCCATTGCTTTATTCCACTGACCTGTTAGAGTGCAGAGAAATCACTCTGAAATACTAAATTTGTGAATAAGAGTGAACAAACATTCATTGAAGCATTTATAGCCCAGTGCCATGCCACGGGTTTTTTACTGAAACAAACCCAGCCAAAAGAAAAATGCAAAGAAAAGAAAAAGAAAAAAAGCATAAGAATGCAGTAAGTTTTTCTTATTTGCTCTCCAATTTTTATAGTTTGGAGTCTTTTAGAGAAGTAGCCAAAGGGAATAAACGGATTAAAGTCACAGCTTTCCATTGTTCCAGTTGTAACTGAAACAAAATGAAAACTGATACAGAAAACATCCAAACTCCATCCAGAGCAACTCTTGTTGCACCAACAGAGCTGATGTTTATTTAAATATTGAAGGGTGGATAACAGAATAAAATTACCTAAAGCATTTTGTTGCATGCTGACACAATCTTAATTAACTCAATATCAACAAAACTCAAACACACATGAAGAGAAAAGCAGTTTAAGAGAGACTTTAAATAGAAGGAATAATAAACAGTATTTATGCAAACAAGATGAAGCAAAATTTTTTTAGGATTCAAATGTATTTAACACCCTAAACAATGTTGGTTTATTTACAAATTCATTATAAATTCTAGGCATGGGGTTTGTGTTGATACATTGAGGGAACTTAAAAGGAAAAAAGAGAAAAAATTTAAAGTGGTGTGACTGTATCACCCATAAAGCTGTGCCATAAATTTACAATTCTGACATTCATGGCATCAGGAATCAGAGTTATACTGATATTGAATTAGGATGATGGAAAGTAACAGGGGTGAATTAGCATGGGTAGAATGAATTAGGCAAGATGGTAACAAAATAATGGAAAAGCAGGAACATGGAAAAAATGATGCTTCCAATAGTTAGGTAATGTATTGAAAAGCAGAGCAGATGAAAATTGTGTATATACATATGTTACAAAATTCTCACAGTTGCTGCCAGGAATCTTAATTTTGCCCAGAGCCATGGATTATTAATAAAATAGCCCAATCTAAACACAAATAAATCCATTGCGTTCAAAAGATGAAAGAATTATAAATTGTTGTAAAATACCATTTCTCTGAATTGAGCAGCATCCAAGTCAACTTTATAAGCAACAGCTGTGAAAAAATTTGCATGGCATAAAAAAGGGGAAAAAAAGAATTCAGAAACAAAAGCAACCACACAGTTGGGGAATAGATGTTCTGGGCTGTTGCTCTCTTGGCTGCCAGAGCAAATATTTGGTGTCAACATGGACAAATAAATATTGTATGTCTGAGTCACCATTTCGAGCCCAGAACTGCTCAGTCAATGGCAATGTGTATTAATAGGATTACAATTCTTTCCCAGCATTTTCAATGTATAAGCAAGAGCCTTCAGGAAAAATAAACAATAGAGGCTGTCCATGTGTAAAAGCCAGTGGAAAGGTTTTGGGTTGCCAGCAGTGTTGCTAATTTTTACTACATAAATGTGCAATAATTATAAATTTTAAAGAAGTGCCTCTACCTGAATTAAAGCGCAAATGAAGTCAATAGTGTGAATTTCATTTCATAGTAAATGTGAAAGAGAGAGAGAAATAGAAAATGATGTGGTGAGGGGGGAGAGAGAGAGAGTGGCAGAAACAGAATAAGTAGAAAATACCACCACTCCATGGATCCCAAGTAGCTGCTTTTCTCTGTTTGTTGTTATTGAATTGTAGTGGGCAAATGGCTTAAACACTTGTACAGATTCAACAATGATTTTATTCTTTTTTTTTTTCCTCCCCAAGCCTTCATTACATCACTTGGTGCTCTCTGGTACCAGGCTGATGAAGAAATAAAAGCCATTGCCAAACTCTCCAGAATGCTGAGAATGCTTTCACTTTCCATTTTATGGCCAGTCTGCATTTGTATTTGACATTTTTGGTTGAAGAACCCTGTCCATGTTGACTGGGTTAGCAATTATTTTCTGGTAAAATGAGTTCAGAATCAGTATAAACTCCATTGAGCTTCCTGAATCTGCAATCTGACAAATCTCTACTTTTGGTGGTTTAATGATTTACTGACAGCAAGTACATTTCATTTAAGAAAATCACAAGAAACAGGATTTTCATGCACATAGCACAGCAAAACAAACAACTTCACCAACAAACCAAGACCAAAACACTCTAACAGGGATAGTCCATCTTTGTAAAACATTGGGGTTTCATTCTTAAACAGAAAAAGCCACAATTTCTCTCAATGAAAATTATACTAGCACATTTTTTTAATCTCATGAGATAATTCCTTTATCCTCCTAGCAATTGTATGCCATCATTTTTTCCTGTATTCCTGCATAAGCTCATGAAACAATTTACAGAGAAACCTGGACATCTGACACCAGACTAGTATCAACAAAGTTATGAATATAAGAGTTTGACAGAGGAAGCAAAGAGCAATTTCAGTAGCAGACAGCACTTCGTTAGTTACATAGGTGTCTACACCATCTTTCCAAAACAAGGAAGAAGAAGAAGGAGGAGGAGTGCAAGTCTAAGTTTGGAGAAGCAAAACTGCTCTGTTCTATTTTTGCTGTACAAAATCTTCAGTATTTTCCTCACTCCTGTGTAGCCCAGGACTGAGAAATTCATGCTCAGCTCCCCACACTCCCTAAAGACTGAAACTTGGTGAAATATAAACATAGTGGAGCTTTTCCCCAAGTTTTCCCCCAGTCATTTGTTGTCTAACAGTTGTGTCTTCCCAAGCCCTTTCTGAACACTGAACAGGGATTATCCTGAATTTCCCTTATGTATTTTGAAGCATCTATTCCCAGGATTTTCACAACTTTCCCACACAGTTCCCTGCTCAGGACATCTTGAGCAGCTCAGCCCAGCCTCAGATCTCACGGTAACAGAGCTGCACATTTGTTTGCCATTCACGGAAAGCATAAACAGCTGAGGCTTTAGGAAGTGTATTCACAAGCACGAGAGCCTGACAATATTGGGTACATGTGGATATTTCTGAAACATCCAGCAGCTAATTCAGAGCCTTCTGGGGCTTGCCTAAGGCCTGTTACAGAAGCTTCACATTTTTACAAAATAATCTGTTCCTTTCCATGACCTCACACTCTGCTTGCTACAGGGATTTGAATCTAAGTTCTTCCTTACTTGTGCAGGGGAAATTAAGATGAGGAGTCAGGGGCTTCTTGTCTCACTTTTGCAGTATCTTAACCTTGCCATGAGAAGTTGTCTAGGA
Organism: Zonotrichia leucophrys gambelii; assembly: GCF_028769735.1. Lineage (NCBI taxonomy): Eukaryota > Metazoa > Chordata > Aves > Passeriformes > Passerellidae > Zonotrichia > Zonotrichia leucophrys. The sequence continues at coordinate 112,737,434 of NC_088169.1, forward strand.
CTCTTTTGCAGTGTTTCTACAGCCTTTAAGTTTGTTTGAATACAGATGGGATATAGGAACAGTTTCTAAGCAATCAGTGTCCCCAGCTCACTCCATGGGGACAAAACTCGAGGGTTATTTGTTCTGGTTTTACATAAATCCCTTGGATCTCTATTAGTCACAGATCCTCTAAATGTTTTTATCTGGCACATCAGTAATTTTCTCTAATTCCAGGTTTTTCTGAGGGCTCTCAAGTGTTACCCGTAATTTGTAGAAACAGGAGTGGAAACCTGGGCAGCTCCTTTGCCATTGTCCCTGTGCTGGGTAGAGGGTCCAGACCCCTCATTCCAGCCCACACAAAGCACTGAAACTCCTTTATTTCTGCCATTTTTTCAGGATTAGGGGCTGAGGGAGTGCATGGACATCCTCACAGTCCTGTCCTTCTGCACTGATGTTAGGGATGATGTGCAACTCCTGTAACAACAACTGGGAAAAATCCTCTGGGCCTTACAAGAAAATTCTTCATTCCTCTTTCCAAAACAAGGTGAGAATGGCAACAATTTACTATTGCTCAGAGCCAGGATGAATGTGACAACAATTTCCCCTTTTTGGAATGTCAGTGAAGAGGAAATAAACCTTTGTGGGGACAAGACCACATTTAGGAGCTCTGGCAATGTCTCAGAAGGACTAGAAGCATTAATATGTCAGATATTCACAGGGAAGTCTCTTTTGAGAGGAGCTGGCTGATCCTTACATGAACAGTTACAGATTCAGTAACAATGCCTGTTGCACCCTTTTGGGCAAAAAAACCTTCTCCTGCTGTTTTTGTCCTAAATAAATTCCAATCAGATTCAAATATTACTTCCTTACTGACCTACAACACTCTTTTTTTAATCTAAAATCCCAGGCTCCAGTCATAAAATTGACACATTACTTGGTTTAAAGAACACAGGTGTGTGATTTTGCTTAAAAGTTTTTTAAGTTGCTGAAGATTTTATGTAAACACACCTGTAACCTCAGGTGAAAAAAAGACTCATCATATATCAAAGCATCCCAGAAAAAAGATAAAATCACTGATATTTATGCTGAAACTGCAGATAGGCAAACATTAGTCTTTTCTGTACAGGCAATTTCACATATAGGCACAAGAATGAACCTAACACTAAAATTTAAATTTAAACTCAGATTCCCTTTGCGTAAAAATTACATTTTAGGAAATTAAATCCTGCTGCAGGTGGGAATGAGGTTTGTTGGCCACCATGTAGGATGTAAAGTAGGTGCTGACATGTGACTCACAGACTTAAAGAGTGGCAACACTAAAACTCATTTTACATTTCTGAATATTCAGAACAGAAAGACATCCTGCATTGAAGCCTTCAAAGCACCTTTATGATGAAAGAATGCACAGCTTCTTTAGAAAAGGGCTTCAAGTGATTTAAGGCCTGTTTTCTCTTTGATAGTCAATAAGACTGAAGTGCTTCTGAAACATTTCCTCATTTCTTTTTAAGTGAAGGCAACTGGCTGGAGCCAACTCTTCACTTCTCCTACATAAGCCACTCTAAGAAGATTCTTAAATGAATTTAGAATTCCAGAGGGAGGAAAAAGCAGGGAAGATCAGAGAGAGGGAGGTACTCTGAAGCACTATCTTTTCCACACAAAAAAAGCTGGACTGAAACTATAAATAACTATTTAACTGTAGTGAACTTTTGCATGAAATTATTTTAAAACTTTATATATGAAGCTGCACCCATTGCCAGAGTGTATAGAAAGAATTTTTTCCATTGTCTTCAGGTTTCACTCCATAGGCTCTGTGTGACCTCACATCTGTTTCCACACTGAGTTGCCATGGAGTTCCTGGTGATGGAAATCTCAAACAGGCTGAGACAGAAAACATGCACGTGGATCAGTGTCCTGGAAAAAGTGACTGGATACCTTTTGACTTCCACTGGATAGAGCAGAATTAAAATGAAATCCAGCAAAAAGGTACGTGCACGCTCGCCTGGTGCTGAAATTAAAGCAAGGAAAGGGGATATTTGCTGAATAAGAATATGGCACATGAAACTATACTCTGATTTATGTCAGTGGAAGGTTTAGTCCAAAAGGAACACCTGTTTGTTAAAGTAATTCAATAATAAGTGGCAGAACTTCACACTACAGTTTTACAGAACAAAGTCCCTCCTTTTTTTCATTGTCTCTAACTGTACAAAAAAGAAATATTAATCACAAGAGAAAAAGTGCTCAGAGTACATGAGTAATGAAAATGTTAATTCTGAGATGGGCAATGATGAGGCCTGAAATCAGAAGTATATCTTTGAAAGAAGAGTAATTTCTGTTGTAGCAACAAGTCAAAAGGATAGGGAATAACGAAGGAAAGTAATTTAAGGTCTTATTTACACCAAGGATTTTATCTTCTATTCTGATATCCCTTATTAAACACACAAACAGATGCAACCATTTTATCAGTTTCTGTCTGAGACCTTTTTTCTGAACAAAGTTCACTCAAAAGATGCCTGGGAGAAAGTGCATTTCTATTTCAATTTCCATTTACCAGGGAGGATCAGGCCCCTGAGATTTCCTCCTTCATTCCTCCTCCTGCTGGAGACTGGGAACGAGGGAAACAGCAAGACCCAACACCACCTCCTAGAATCCTGCAAACTGCTCTTAGCTGGATGCAAATTCTGCCTCAATCTGCCTCAATTCTGGTTTAATTACAGCCCTAAATGCTGGCCTGACTTCAAAGGAGCTCTCCAAAGAGCTGGGCTGAGTTCTGAGTGTCCCACCTCTGCAGAGCATCCCCACAAAGGATGAAGGATTTATGGATCTGGATCTCACCCAAACCAAATCTGGAAGGCACCACTCAAATTTGCTTTGAACCCTGCATTTCATGCAGACCTGTAGAAAATCCAGGTGAATCAAAACCAGTGCAAAAACCTGATTCTGTATCCTCTTGTGAACCCACTCTAATTCAGCATTTCAAATTCATATTAAAGAAATTCACCCGGTTCCACATGGGCAGGGACCTGGCCCTGTAAAGGCAGAGGCCTGACTTGGTCATTTTTGAAAGAAATTCAACAGGAAATAAAACTGCAATGCAACATCTTGTCTAACACCAAAACTGTGTTTAATCCCTCTGTCTAAGGACAAGATTGTTCTCCTTTCCTTTTTTCTTTCTCTTTCAGGATTTTAGTTTGATGCAGAATTGATGTTTGAACGAAAGCCAATTGAAAATGAGAAGTTATGTGGCATGAATATTGTAATCTTTGATGAATGATGAATCTTCAGTGGATGCAAGTAATTCTTTACAAGGTATTTGAAACAAAAACCCAAAAATCACCTTGATTAGACATGGGCCTAAAAAAAGTGGAAGATTCACAAAATTTGTTAAAGCATTTTCCAGTAAGATGACTCCTCCTTTATTTCTTTGCCACAAAGTGTTACTGGGAATCACTTTCTTTAAATTTTTAAATTCAGGTTGAGGTCCTCTTTTCCTCCTCTTTCTTTTCTGCTTTCTCTGTCAGATGGAAACTCATCCTGCAAACCTTTATATTGCTTTAATATAGATTGGAGTGAGCTTTACTAAAGAAGAAGCAGATTTTGAACTCTCTTGGAGTAAGTTCCATTAGCACTTAATCCAGCTGCCAGGCACTACATCATGATGTCACCCAGAATATAGTAAGAAAGACTAAAATATGAATATTTTTACACTCTATGTTTTTAAGGCTGCAGCCCTGATGGCTTTAGCAGACATTGACTCATTATATTTATTACCTCTGATATTACTTTAGCTGCCTAGAGCTGATTTAAATTCAATATTTGGAACTATATTTTCTAATATTAGGAAATGTGCTAAAGCCTCTTTCTTTCCATATCACACTCTGCAACTCATTGCTTTGTTTCCAGCCTGTCTGATATTGACAAACACTATACAAATTCTAAATCCAGGGACCCAAACATACTGTGTTATGTTGTCTAAACGAGAAAAATTTGGCCTAATGCTGCTACTTTCATTTGCTGTGTAAAAATGTTCTACTTAAAATATTTTAGCAGCAAATTTCTTCTGTGCCTGCAGCTCTTCTAAATATCTTGATAAAGCTGATGTCAGACTTGGTTTCTGCATGGTGGCATAGCTGGATCAGATCCCAGGGGATTATTAGGAAAGAAACTGCAGTGGGAGACATTTTAAAGAGTAAAAGATATTTAAGAGTTCACCTGCACAGTGAACACAGCAAACCCCAGGAAATGGCATCCACAGGTGCTGTGTTCCAAAACACCCCAAAGAGAGAGACACAGATTCCCTACAGGCATGGAATAAGTGTTGGCACTTCTTGCAGAAGTTTTTTTTTTTGGACATTCCAGCCCAGCAGATGCCACATAAAAGTTCCTTAAGAAAACAGTTAGATAAGATCTATTATGATGTTAAATCTGAATACAAAAATAGGTTGCCTAAGGCAACAGGAGGCAGATAATAAAAGACAGCGCAGGAGTGGCTGAAAATAGGTTTGTTGACTTTAAAAAAAATTTAGAAATCTATTTATTTTTATAATAATGCTAAAGGTGGAGGAAAAAAACAAACAACACATTAGAAGAATTGCTGTGTTCTCTAAAGTGGGGCAGGGAGTCACAGTTTTTATCAGTACAAAATAGTCCAAGATTTTGATTAAAAACTAAAACCATTCCCCTAAAGGATAGTAATAAAAATGTACCAGCTTGTCTCAAACTGCAGTGGCTTTGTCAAGAAATCTTGCTTTAAAATATCTTATCTTGCAAATGATTTCCTTGAATTTCATTGGTGATTTTAGGGAATAGCTGTCATTTATGGCAAAGAAAATAAACTTGGTGTGTGAATGGTCTGATATTGAAAATTGAGGTTGCATTGTGGAAAGAACCATGCAGATGCTTTGCATTAATATTAACATCAGTATTCATTTAGTGAAAGCCAATACATGTGTAGAACTCTGAATAAATGACCCAGAATAGGCAAAAGATCACATTAAATTTGTGAGCTTTAGTAATGCTGGAAAGCCCTATTATTTTGATTTTTATGTTTTAAATTTCATTTTTCAATATGTCAAATTTCTTATTGTGTTTATTCCTAATCTAGAAGAGAGAAAGTGGCAAATAAAAATAGTACAGAAATATCCTCGATTCCCAGCAGATTAAACCTTTATCAGTGGCAATGAGGAGACCACCCCAAGTGGTTTATGATGCAAACTGCTCAAGAAGAGGGATTTAGGATAAAATTTTGGCCTTGTTTAAGTAATTAAACTTCTTTCCACCTCCTAAAACTGCACATTCTTTATGTTCAGTTCTTTAATTGCTTTGTGCTTGACCTCATGAAGAGACACCATGTAAATCTGAGCCTCTGCATTGCTGATATCAGCAGGTTTGTGGGATCAATATCTCTCTTTGGGGGACCTGTTCCTTCCACAAGTGGAATTATCTCCATGTGAAATATCTGGAGTAGGCTTGAAGTTGAAAAGATCATCCTGGGCAAACCATGTTCCGTGCAGGCATCTTGCTCTCATTTAGATCTCAAAGGTCCATTTAACCAATTAGGTTTTAATGACCCTGCTTGTCAGTCTAGAGGATTTGGGATGAAATTCTTCACTGGATCAGAGAAGAATAATTAATAAACATTAATTCTTAGCTGGGGTTAAACCTCTGCAGTGTGAAATAGCTGCAAGGTTTATGAAAGATAAGATACTAAACCAGAAATTCCAGCAAGAGTTGCCCATGGGGAGAGGCACAACCAGCAACAAACTGCCCTGCTCACTTCCCTGGGTCTGCTTCATGAGCTGGCACCAACTCCAAAGGATTTATTCCTGTTTATGTATTAATTGTGATGGATAAATAATCTAATTTCTAGTTTAGAGAGGCCTGCTTAATCACAAAATCATAGAATGGTTTGGGCTGGAAGGGACCTTAAGCTCAACCAGTGTCATCCGTGCCATGCAGGGACATCTCCCACTGTCCCAGGTGGCTGCATGCCCTGCCCAGCCTGGCCTTGGGCGCTGCCAGGGATCCAGGGGCAGCCACAGCTGCTCTGGGCACCCTGTGCCAGGGCCTGCCCACCCTCACAGGGAAGGATTCCTTCCTTTTATCTGATCTTAACAAAGGTTGAAGCCCCAGGTTTGACTTACAGAAGTGTGCTCTTGGGGACGCCAGCAAAGGGCTGCTTCTTCAAACCTTCCCTGCTTTGTTACTCAGGGAGAGATCAAACAGCACCAGCAACACCCTTAAGTACTACTGAACTTCTGGATTTCCCATTGTTGCATCAAAATCAATGCACACCAATGGTGTGAAATCAAATTAATCTATTTCCCACTGAGTTAAAAAAACCTGGGGAGGATAGAACCCTAGCTAGGCAATTAGCAATGTATAATTACCTCAGAAGTGTTAATGCACTCCTGTGCAAACACAGGCCACTGAACTGCAGCTTCAGCTCTTGAAGGAGCAAAACCACAATTGCTAATTATACTTTGGTGCTAGAAATAACCTCAGCTCTAACTGCTCCTCGCTTTTTGTGTCCCTTTTGCCCCTGAAAGCAATCCCACAGCTGGAATACTCCTCATCCTCCACACATCATCCCTCAGGACCTGCTCTGAGCAAGGCTGTGGGAAATTCAGAAAGTTCACCACGGTGGAGAGGTGACCTCTTCCTCCTAATTGCAAACAGCCCCTTTTGCCAGCAAGGATTCCACCAAAATGGAATCCCACCAAAATGGAATCCCACCAAACCCTGGACATGTGCTTTCCTTGGCTGCAGCATGGGCAGCCCGCCCTGTGCTTGGGAAATTGCTACAGGAGCAATTTTAGCAGCTGTGAATTGCACTGGAAATGTCTTCTATGGTCTGGAACTTCATGTGATGGGCCCACAGATGAATGACCCACCTTTAAACTCAAGTCAGTCCTTCCCTGCAATTATTCAGGAAAACCCCCACTGTTTCCACAGAAATCAGGTGAATTAATGTCAGTTCTGACTTCTGCATGTCCATTAATGACATGTACTACTTTTATGTTTGTATATAAACAGTGTTCCTAATTTCTGTTTTCTCTGAGAAATCTGGATATAAATTGCTGCTAAATATAAATATCCCCTTAAAGAAATTCATTACTGGTGGACAGAGAACATATTTCAGTTTCCCACAAAAGAAAGGACAATGAACGTAATGTCAATGTACAATCCTAGGTCATCCCTTCTCTTTACACAGTTTAGTGGGGGAAAAGATGTGCAAAGTGTAAATTCAGGTATTTTTCTATACCTATTGAAATAATTGTTAAAAATCACAATATGAACTAAACTAAGACAATCCATATTGCAACTTGTAAAATCAATGCATCCACAGAAGAATTAAAGAAAAAAAAAAGAAAAAAAAAAAGCCAGAGGACAGCTGCTATATTTGAAGTTTGGTGGAAAAACAGCACTTTGTGTATTTTCAATGGCTTATGTCTTTCTGAAGCCCTTTAGATGATTTATGTTAAAGACAGACTGAAGTTAGGTGGGCTCAGGTTGCTGAGTGAAAACATGTCAAGCAAAGCACAGAGACTTCCATAATTCCTTAATGAGATGGCTTTTTTCCCCTCCTCTAAAATAAAATAGCAAAGCTGCAAACACAGACAAACCAACCTAGGCACAAATAAATACAACAGTTCCTTCCCAGACATCTTCCACTGCTCCAATATTGTCCCTTGCTGTATCAAATATCACATTGTAAGAAAACACCTCAAACCCAGTAGAAAATAAAGGCATCATTAGCATTGTTCCTGTCCAAACTGTCTTGCAATAGACGAATTAATTTCTGTTACAAAGTCACACACTCACAGGAAACTCTCCTGGGATATGATCCCTTGCTTCAGCACATGCCATAAAGGGGAGGAATGACAGCAGGTGGATAATTCCTGAAAGTTGCCCTGCCAAAATGAAGTTCCCCACAGCGTGTCAGCCATGTGGGCACGAGTGTTTCCCCCCACCCAGTGAGAAATGCACACTCACTTCTGCAGATAAACTCCTTTTTCCCAGTGCTAAACCCACGTCAGCATCGCCCCTCTGCTCTTTTACACCTGCTGGAGCATCAGCACTCCATCAGCATCAGCACTGAGCATCAGCAGCACTCCAGGCATGGACAGACAAACTGCTGTGTTTGGAAACCTTCAAATTCAACTCAGGGGGATGTGAGGGACAGAGAAATTGCTGGGTTTTCAAACCTTCAAACTGAGCTCAGCCTTCTCCATCCCCATCTACTGTCAGACCCCTGATGGCTCCAGCAAATCCTCAGTGTCTGAATGCTCCCTAGAAGCAGGCACAGGATGTTTTGGGACCCTGACCTGAGTGTCTGGAGCACTTGTGCCCCCCTCTAATCTGCTTTTTCGGTTATCCTGATTGCCACAAGCAAACCCAGCTGGCTCACACGGGGTGCTCCTTCCTCAGCCCTTTGCAGGGTTCCCTCACTGGGAGGCCACTTGTCAATCCAAATTAAATTCCAGCCTCATTCTCCCAGTGACTCAGAGCTACCCACCAGAGACTCAAGGAAGGTCAAACAAGATTTATCCATTACAGCTTAACTCAAAGTGTCTTTTCCTGCCAAATACCTCTGTTATGTTTATATGGCCCAGATCTCCATCCTCAGTTGTTTATTTGCAGATACCAGCAGTGCCACAGCCAATTACCTTTAAACATCCTATAGCAGTGTTAGATAAACAGAAAGTAATCGTGTCTATGAGTGTTTTCCCCAAAATTTTAAGTATTCCTTAAATGCTTTTAAAAGCTTTTTGCTCAATCAGACCACAAGAAAAAGATGAGATTGCTTCCAATTTGAATAAGGAAGTTCTGCAGTCAATTTAGGAAAGAAGTAAGGACTATCTGACCTTTGGGCAGTGTAATCAATATCCTGTTCTGAAAATAACAACTCACTGTCCTGGAATAGAGGCCAAGTTAGGGCCTTTTCCCCCTGATTCTATGAATATTTTAGTGAAGAACTCAGTGCTAGGTTTCTATCTGTGAGACTTTCTGATGTAGCTATGGGTTACCGATGTTTCTGGAATATTACTGAGAAAATACAATTTTTTAAATTGTGGGGGTCTTTCTAATGTGTCCTTTACTTTTGCTTTTAATTTCTAACAATAAAGCTTATTGACAGAAAAGCTTGAAGAAGATAACTTTGATACTGAAGAGTATTTACCAATGTAGAATGATGGATATTTACACTAACTCATAGTTGTCTGTCACAAATCTTAAAGATTTAATCCAAGCAATCATGTATGGTTTTATCTCTTATAATACAAAGGGTAAAAGAGGAAGGAACCTTTATAAAGACTTTATGCCTGCTGTCACTCAACCCAAAGAGAGTTTTCTGTTACTGAAAGAAGGAAAAACAAATAAACCTGGATGAATAGTGCAGTGATCCAAGATGATTTTGGAGATTAGATGAAGATCTCACTGAGCTATTTGTATATTGAAGTTAGGCAACGTTGGGTAATGAATATTAAGGTTATGTATTATGTTTGATTTCAAAGGAAGTAATAATAAATCCAAAGTTTGAAATCACACAGGGCCAGATACACTCACAATCTTCTTTCAAAAATTGGATAAACTATGGCACTGAGGAATTATTTCCTTAACTGAAAAAAACCTAAAAAAAATTGATAAAAATAAATATTTCTCTGATTGTTGAGAAACTTAGGAAAGCTCTATTAATTCAGTTTGAGGTATTTAGGTAGAAAGGAAAATGTAAAGACATAAAGAATCAAAGAACATAAGACATTCCCAACTTTTGAGCCACTTAACAGATAATTAATTTCCTGTAATACCAGAAAGTGATCACTGCAGTTCCTCACTATTTGTTATCTTGTAATCCACAGAAAAACCTTGCAGCTTAAAGGAAATTAGAACAGAGGGTGATCATGAACCATCAATGAAAATTTGCTACAGAGAATTTTATCTTGAAGACTTTTTCCAGTTTGATTATTAGCATTTTTGCTCCACTGACCCATATCTTAAAATGTATACTTCTGTCTTTTATATACAATTGCTAAAGCAATGACTTAGTGAAATATTTCTTCTTTTTTTTTTTTTTTTTTAGTATAGGGCCTTGTTTGAAGGGGGAACTATTTGTTTTGAAGGTTATTTGAACCTGGAGGTCACAGAGCATGGAAATACAACAGCAAATTAGTTAACAGTGCTGGCTCCTTGCCAGGAATTACTACTGTAAAATGAGCAGGAAAAGCACTGAATCCTGTACCTCTAGACTTCCTAGAACATTGTTTCTGAGGAATGCTAAAAGCAGATTTTCAATAAATTTCAGGAATGGTAATAGTGGCCAGACTTCATACTAGTAATTCTGAATTTCCAACTTTCACAATGGAAACTTTTTAATTGTTTCAGATCCCTATCTAAATATTAGTTTTAACAGTGAATTGCTTTTCCTCTTTTATAATAATTTTAGCTTTCTGTTCCTAAAGAAAGTACCTGAATGGAGGATTGTGGACCTGTTTTCAGGGAACACACTTTGTCATTATTTGCATCTGATTTACTCTTCATAGAAGAAAAGGAAATAAGTGAAATAGTATCTTTAAGTGAATCAGTGTCTTTATCTCTCAACTGCAGGACTATGAGCAAACAAAACCACCAAAGCTTTCTATCCACAGCCATCCCTTCTTGAGCTCTTTGGAGTCTAAACCCATTCGAATATGAAAAAGAAAGAACAAAATTACAGATTTGCTCTTGAGAGCAACATGTAAATCCATGTGTCTAAGAATGATGCCCTCCTAAAGTGCAATCTTTAAAGAACACTTGAAATAAAAAAAAAAAAAATTGGCAAGTTTTTGCATTTGTTGAAGTATTAAATGAAGGCAATAATTCAGCAACTTTTCTGTTACCTGAGCATGATCCTACTCCTGCCCATTTACAACTCTTCGTTTACTGTGCCCTTACATTCAAATAAATTTGATCCTTTAATTTATTATTTTTTCTCCACTAAATAATCTTTCTCTGACTGCAAAGACTTGGAACATCCCCCTTCATGGTGATTCTGCTTTTCTTTGGCTTATGAACTCCTGCACCATGTCACACAAAAGACATTTGCTTTCCAAGAGTAAAAAGAGATTGATGAATTGTAGTGAGAATTTCCTTATGAAGCAAAGTGCATTCCAAACATTTTTCCCATGGCAAAAATGCTGGATTTTCATGCATAGACTCTGTATACACAGCATATATACACAGAATAATCCTGAATAGATCTTTGAGGACATAAATTTCTCCCATGACCTGATGTCTCCCTGTGTTCCAAAATTCTATGACAGCAAAAATCTTCAAAGGTATTGAGAGTTCCAGTAAGCTACATAATTCTAAACTGAGACATTGCAGGCATAAAGGCATGTTATTTCTGATAAGATGATTTTAGGAATGATAGAATAGGAAACAATCCATCACCCAGACTCACTGAGCTCTTTCTTGCACTCTTACAATATCCATCATACAGTTTTACACATAGCCCTAAGACAGAAATTATTTTTCCTTCAAAAATTAATAAAAATCCCTTCCCAAAAGGAATTGTGGTCTCTCTATATTTTCCATCAAGCAGTAATAATTAATTTTTATAGTTTTGCCCATTTCTGATGTTTAAATTTGATTGGAAAATTCTCTATTAAAAAAATATTCTCTCCACTTACTTCCTTGAGTTACTATATGGTTTCTCTTGCTGCCGCTCCTTTATCTTTTTCTCAGTGTGACAAAAATCTGAAACTTAACTGTTCCCTTGTAAAACATGAGTGGAGATCAGGATCCCAAATCAGGGAGAGGTTGAACCTTTATAGGAGATGGAAACCTTTGCCATCAATCACTCCCTAACATGGTACTTGCAAAAACCTTGGACATTAAGATGCAAAGGACGGGAGAAAAACCAAAAAACAACCTTAAAACAAACAAAAAAATTCTTCTGAAACAAAACACAAGCCAAAAACCAGATATGAAGGAAAAGCCAACCCTCCTCATCTTTAATTATTAGGTACAAGGCCTGAAAGGCCAATTTCAGATCCCACTGAAGCTCAGGAGGATGTCTGCTACCAATAACAGACCATTATTTTTCTAGCTCTGGTTAACCAGAAATATTAGAAAATAAAATGACATCAGATTTATTTAAGGGAAATTGTGTCAAGGTTTTTGTTTTTAGGATTCTATCCTTCCTTTACCACATTCTCTCTTCTTTTTGATGGCTTACTCATATAGAAACTCAAGTATTTCCGACCAAATAAACACAGCAGGAATTCTTTGAAGGGAATATTTGTATACACAATATAATATAATATATAACACAAACCACGAAGATAATGCAGCAAATGCAGACCTTCTCGAATGGGGTTTCTATGCTGGCATGGGACATTGCTGCAAGGAATTTCAGGATGAAGAATGGTAGGAAAAAGAAGGGCAAAACCCAAGCAAGTTCTCTCCTTGCTCCTACCCTTGAGATTGCCACAGCCACCTCTTTCCAGCAATAATTCCTTCAGCAACTCAGTTCTCAGTGCCTCAGGACATTGAACAACCTCTCTGATTTCTGTGTTTGTACATATATTTATATTGTTTACATGATTTTATATTTTTATTATTTACAATTATAGTTCTATATTTATATTAACTGGGAAAATCATGCTTTGCAGACAAGGGAATGAGCAATGGAGCAGAATGACATGTGGAAAAGCAGACGGAGAACCAGTGACATCTGCCAGGATAATTGTGTTTGAAAATATCCCAGATCTCACTTTGACAGAACTGACTGGCAATATGGATATTTCAGGGAACTACACTCTGTGCTATTTTTGCTGGTTTCTACCTTGAATATGGCAGGTTGTTTGCACATTTCAAGTTTTTGTTTTCACAGCCCTGGCTAGGAACATATGAAGAAGCTGAGAATAGGCAGGACATAAAATATTTGGCCACAGAAATTCTGTATATGAGTGTTACTTATTTTCCTATTCATATATGTGCAGTCAGCTCCAGTGGCTCAGTTATATTTTGGCTTCAAATGCCAAGTTTAACTTGGCTCTACAACCAAGGATTTTGGTTTACCAGAGGTTAATAGCAGCTTTTCATTAAAGTTGTCCATATAAAGACACTTGAATGAAAAGTTTAGGATGTTTGACATAGTTTTCTGATATTTCTTTTAGTTGCAAAATAGAGACCATTAATATTAATGCTCAAATGTTTGAGAAAACAAGAATGTAAAATACCAGACATGGTCCAGGTGTTCACATAAATTTCAGACTGAGTTTCCTTTCCCTGCATCTCTTCTAGGAGGAAGAATTCATAAATCTCTGCATGACACATCTGTAGAAGGCTGCTCACCCAAAAAGAGCTAGGCTTGCAAAGCAGACAATTTCAAGAGGTGACCTAAAACCAATTTTTTTATAAAGAGTTTATCACTTCAGATCAAGCCTTAAGTGCCATTCTGGCTCACCACAGTCTAGATGCTTCCACATGTGCAGGATCTGCATCTGCACTGTCAAATCAGAAATAACAATGAACAAATGCATGGGACTTATGAGATTCATGAAAAAAACAACATGTGGCAAATGCTATTACAACCCCTATTTCCCAACAGTGACAAATCACAGCCAGCTCGTGATGTTTCTGAAGACTGGAGCAAAAAGAAGAAATTCTTGAAGCCATTGGGAAACAATAATTTTTCCATGCTCTTGGCCCACCTGAACACTTTCACCTTTCTTTCCCAACTTAATTAAAGACAGAAGAAAATGGATTATATCAGATATCCAGGATTTAGTCTGATTCTTTCTAGTAGTAATCTTGTGGTGTTATCAAATAACATGCAAAGGTATTTTTTTGTGGGAGGATATTAAACGTTCTTTAAAATACAGTTATCAGCTCAAGGAGCTCATGATATTAGAAGTAAAAGTTCAGCCAAAAGATAAGAATCACTGATGCCCGTGGATCACTGATATTAACACAAACTCTCTAATTGTCTCTGCTTTCCAAAAAAAAAAAAAAAAAAAAGTCAGCTCCATATTATTTCCTGCTGTTTTCAAAGTCAGTGTTTGGCATCACTTGACAGAGTGCCCTTAATCATATTAAGAAAATGTTAATTAGGAATTTCTTTTTGATATTTATGATGCTAGAAGTGAGCAAAGAAGAGACACAAAGATAATCCTTTAATAATCCTTTCCCCTTTCCTTTCCTTTCCCTCTGAAGAAGTAAAGTAAGAAGGAAGAACTGAAATAATTGAAGTAATTTGAAGAAACAACTCAAAAGAGGGGGGAAAAAAGCACAAGACTTCCTCAAGAGTTCAAAATAAATTGACTTTTCCCTGCTTCCTCTCTGCTCTTTCATATTTTCTTGCATAACTTTCTTTCTGGTTTTGAAAGAAAGCAAAGTCTTATCCAGAGACCAAGTTCTCCAGGCTGAAATCCTTGCTGGAATTATTATTCCATGCTAATAACACTTAGAGACCACAGCCATACAGCGCTGTCCAATTTTTTTCATTTTAATTCCTAAGAAAACCAATACCATTTTAACCCATGTGTGAAGATCTATCCTAAATTGCATCCTGGAAAATACTTTCAGAAATTTTATGCTTCTACATCAAAAAGAAAAGAGATGTTCAGGTGGCTCAACCATATTCTCTCTCTGTGCTACTACATTAATTGTCCTATAATGAAAGCAGTGGATAAATGATAATTAATTAAAAAAAACATTATTATAATTAATGAAAATTATTTAAATCAGAGTTAATTTAAATAAAAAAAGAAATAAAAATTGCAAGAGGAATGTACTGAGCTTGTGCAGTAAGTAAGGAATTAAGAGAAATGTACAAGACACCAAATTAATTTTTGGGTACTAGGAAAGGAGGAAATTTGGGTCCAAAATCACTAAACCTCAGAAGACTGGAAGAGGGGAATTTGCATGAGAGGACAATCCCCTCCCTGTTCTGACCCAGGGATGGTGACAACACTGACCATGACACGAGGACTGACGTCAGGGAAGGGACACAAGTGACCCAACAGCGTCCACTCAGGAACATGGGACAAAATGGGAACTCAGGAAACGGGGAAGTGCCATCAGGAATACAAAAGCCTTTCAATAAAAAAAAAAGAAACTGAAAAAAGAAAGATTATACAAGTGCCTGTGTGCAAAGTAAAAAGCCTGAACTAAAGTCCAGTGAAAGCAACTTTGGTCTTCCAATTAACTCCAGCAGGCATCTCATGGATCCTACTTGTGATCATTAGGAATGAAAAACAAGAGTCTTATGATTGGTCCCTAATTACCCCAAATATTCATTTAATGAACTCCTGGCTGAAGGGGAGTGGGTGAAGCTCTGCCACTGACTTGCAAGAAGCCAGGAGGCCTGCCAGGACTACAAAAACCAGAATTAATTGAGGGACATTCTGCTCTGACCATCAGCACAGGTAGCAAATCTGAATTTAATTATTACAAAACTGAGGTAATGACTGAGCAATAATAAAAACTATCCTCTTAAATATCTAGTCGGATATGATATCCAGTTTTTATTAATTTGGAAGAGTCAAAGTAAGCAACCTTAAGAAAATGGTCTTTATTCAGCTCTTGAGGCCACCAGAATGTTTTGCCAAATTTCTGAGCAGCTCACGAGAACTAAAGATAGTGCAGGGAGATTTTTCTGCTCACAGCCTGAAGCCATAAGGAAAGATCAATACTTTTAGAAATCAGCTTTTGTTTTGCCAATTACTACTGAAACTGTTCCAAATTTGGCCATATCTCTCATGCTGCTTGCACAACGCAAACAAATAGAAATACATAAAGAGACAAATAAATACATAAAACTTGTTTCTGCCACCTGTCCCACAGACAAATCTCGAGGCACAAGGGCTTGGTTTGGGTGTTGTGGTTCTGTGTCTGATCACAGACTTTGGCCTTGGACAATCAAAACAGACACCTCTAACACACAATAGCCACTGACCTGTCTGAGGGTGTTTAAAGACAAAAAAAAGTCTGGATTTATTCATGTAGGCATTTGAACCCATTCATCGCAAGGTGGGGAGGCAGAAAACTTCATTATCAGACTATGAGTCCCTCCCCAACTGTTTCCTCACTGATAGGAGAACAGACCTGAACTGGAACTTTTAAAGTATTTTTAGGTGAACAAAACTACTACTTTTCCTTACAAAGTAAATCCTAACCTTAATTCCCTCTCAGATTCCCTGATCAGCTGGAAAAAAAAAAAAAAAGAAAGAGGCTAAATTCATTCTCCATATTTTTAAAACTAAAAATCTAAGTTTATAAAGCATTCTTGTGAAGACCCTCATTGAAGGTAGATTAGGAGCACAAGAAAAATGGAGAGTAGAACTTTGGGGAGTCAAACACTGCTTGGACATTTGAGGCAAATAATTCAATATGTTTTAGTTCCCTTAAAATAAAAATAAAATTCCTTTCACTTCACCCTCCCCTTTTAAACGGGGAGAAATATTTTTTTGTCAGACACTCCACATTAAACAGACTTCTCACATCAGTGGTGCTCTCCTGGTATTCAGAAGGGTTTAATGTAAGTTAAAATCATTGCTTTTAATCTCAGATAAATTTAGATTAACATGAAACAACAAAGTATTGGTTAATTGGACTGTAAAACCTTCCTAGATATTTTTGCCAGTTTCCTCTTGCTTTTCTGAAAATGCTGTCTGCATCAGGCATACATGAGATTTTAGAGACTGCCACAAAATTCATATAATGAAAAAATAGTAGAGGCAGTTATTTATGAAGTAAAATGTGCCTGGACATATCCATTGATTTGAGGATTTCCTCAGTAAGCCACCTTTGCGATATAATTCATTTTTCTATTTAGATTGTTTAAGGTCATGGATTATTTCTTACTGCAATTTAGCAATAAATTATTAAAGTATATTCATATCCTCTAAAAAACATGAAGCATCATTATGGCTTTACCCTTGTCTCTGCTTTATACCTCAATTAATCTTCTGATGTTGGCTTCTGTCTTATTTCATCTGCTACACTTTTTAAAATTTACAACACATGGAAAGAAACTGTTCTACCGTGCCTCTTCAAATTGCAGGTTGAGAGGGAAGTCCTTGTGCTTAACAAATATTTTATATTTTCTTGTTTGCAAAATCCCTTTGTGCCATATTCACTCAAGCCAATGATATATTACATAAACTTGTTTTACAGGCAGAACTGTTGTTGTTCCACCCTGCTGGGAGCTCACAGTGAGGAAGTTTCCTGGAAGGCAGTGCCCATTTGGGATCCCCTTCCAGGGAATGCACACTCAGGGGACACACACAGCTCATGACCTCATGCCATACTCAGACAAATTCTGATCATTCTGTCTTCATTTTGAAATAAATAAATGAATGTCCTACAGTTACAGCATCCCAACCTGCCCTTTGTCATGCTTCCAGGCAGAGGAATATTTTCATTTATTTTTTCAGATAACACAATCAACGCCAAGCAAAAATTCCCTGTGAGGCAAAGCAGTTTACTGAGACTATGGGAAGGTCAGGCCATTTTCCCTGCCTAGGAAGATCCTTGTACTGTGCATTTCAGTGTAATCTCTGCATTCCATCACATCACTGATGGCAAGTATTTGGGCTATACACACAGCAGAGACACAGGAGGAGATAACCAGCTCCTCATATCTGCAAATTCCTCAGCCATGGCCTTGTTCCAGTTCTTTGTTATCTTGAAAGAATCCTGACTTGCCTATTGCTGTGGTGCCAAAGGTCATTTTTGTAGATCAAGCTGGTTTCCTTTGTGCTGGGATATCCTGCAGAGTGCTGTTTGTTAATTGATAATTATACTTCCTTTCAAATTTGTCAGGCACTGATACTTAGGTCTTACAGAGACATGAGGGTTAAAAGAAATTAAACTAAGCAAAAATGCATTCAGTCAGCTATATTTAGATAAAATCTAAGTGTCTGAAGACTTGAAGAGGCCTTAGGCTCAGCACATTTGTTAAAAGAAGCTTAAGCTGTTCACATTTACAGTAAGATTTAAGGCTGTAAATACAGTTTTAGATGGCCTTTAGGCACTTTTGAACATTTCCTGCTGTGTCTCATTCAATTAATTGATTAAATGATGAAAACTGCTACTGGAACTCCCTCATTGTTCAACTTTAACAAATATTTATTCACTTAAAGAGTCTTCTCTCAAGTCCTGTTGACTTCAGGACAAACCTGACTTCATGATTTTTCACAATGTTGAATAGAGAGGACTTGGAGAATAGTCACAGAAATATCAGTGCAACGATAGAATGAAGAGGAGAAATCTCTAGAAATGAGGTTCCTCTTGGTCTGGCTCTGGGAAATGGCAGGAATGGAAGCAGGTGTTGTACCCACCTATAAATATCTGTATCTAGGGAATGGAGCTGTCTCTTGGCTTTCTAATGCTTTTTACTCTGGAACTTTCTGATTTTCAGAGAGGAAAACTGAAGAGAGGAGTTGGTTTAGCTTTTAGAATGTTTCTTTTCAAAAAACATTCCTCAGAATTCCTCAAAAAGCCCAAGAACAAAGAGGAGACTGAAGAGAAATTCCTTGTTATCCAAAAACCACTATCAACAAACACATTCTTGGCACACTCTTGGTGATATTCTTGTTAAAAACCAAACTCTACATTATTTGATTCAAGTTAAGATTCACCACCTTATGGCTGAGGACAATACCAAGATTTGGAATTCTGAACTTCAAGTGACACTTCAGTATTGGACCATAATCCAGAAAAACACCATACCTCATGCAGGATGGAACAGCTCTCAAATATTCCCTTTTTGTTATGGCTCTCTTACACAGCAAAAAAAACCTTGTGATTTTAGGGTAAAGATGGTTTATTTAGAATAGTCTCTATCTTATGATGATGTGAATGTTCAGAAAGACAAAAAAATGACAGAATGTTCAGCAAGGTCAGAGAGAAACTACAGAATTCTTCTGGTAAACTGAAAGAAAGGAATGGTTCATTTCTGCTATTAAGGATATTAAGATCAAAGTGCCACTGACTGAGCATCCTGAGCTGTGAACAACAGAGCTCACACTGCCTCAAAAAGATGAGCTCTTTCAGCAGAGGTTAACAACTAATTTTTTTATTATTAAAAAATCTAAAGGATTAAAAGATTTGCATCACACAATGGAGAAGAAAGAGCTCCTGAGGCCTTTTGGAAACAATATTCTTAAAATGTACATTTGCTCATAAATATTTTCTTTCTAGGAGTGAGAAAAACCTTCCTGGCATCTATGAAAATATCACAACATTGTGAATGAAATAAACTGTTTGGAAAATGGTGACATCTGCAAGATCATTCCACTGCGATTTCAAATTCAACTTTTCCTTCCAGTTTCACCTCATACTTCACTAACAGCAAATCTAACTCTGCTGTAATTTTTTTTCTGTCTAAAATTTTCTTTCCCCTGTGGGATGTTCTCTTCCCTATCAATGCATCGCTGCAGCACTCAGAGCATTATTATTTCCCTCTGCCTTGTGCGTGTGCTTTGCCCTTCCCAGCGTCAGAGCCTTGACAAAGAGCACTGAGCTGGGAACATTCTGGAGCTGCTGTTTAATTGTAGCAGCCCTGCCAGTTCAGGATGCCAACAATAACATACAGTAGATGCTGTGTGTGGCTTTCCCCTCACTCTTGGGATAATGTTTCTTTGACAGGCTGGATAATGAAGTGGGATGCAGCAGAGGGCAACTTCTGCTAGACATGTGTACGTGTTAGAAGCCATGAGGCTGAACACTCAAACAGCTTTTAAAGGAAAAAAACAACAAAAATTGTGCTGCTAAAATGCTCCCAGTGTCATTTTTAATTACAACAGCTTTGACAATATGTGGTGGCTCATCCTTTTAACAAAGCACATAAGCTTCAGCTTTGAAAAACTCTGCTAAAGTCACTGACTTTGGGGCCTACTTGCCACATACAGATTCTAGGACTATGCAACTTTAATACAGCTCAAAATTTTGATTTCCCCTCTTGTTCAACAAGGTCATAGAGAAACTACAGAATTCTTCTTGTAAACTGAAAGAGGAATGGTTCATTTCCGAATAAGGATGGGAAACATCAAGGTGCCATTGACTGAGCATTCTGAGCTGTGAACAACAGAGCTCACACTGCCTCAGAAAGATGTGCTCTTTCAGCAGAAGTTAACAACTTATTTTTTCATTATTAAATAAGCTGAAGGATTAAAAGATGTGCATCATTTTGGTGGAAGTGTTTGCATTTAAGAAAGACACTTAAAACTTTGGCCCTCATAAATGCAGAGCTGAGCAGAAGCTCCCCACCTTTCAAACCATGTGACTGAGGGGCCTTCCACACCACCAGCCTGAGGAGCAAACATGAGGAATAAACATCCAGCTACTGATAAATCTCCCATCTTATCTATTCACCCTCTGTTCAACCTCTTAGCCACTCTGCAAAGGTAATATTCAATATATGTACCCATAGTCCATGAAAGGCATAAAAACCTGTTGATGTTTTGGCACAGCAAATACAGCACTTGATGTACACACAGCAGGCCTTTCCTTTCCCTGGTGACTTTATTTAGTCCCCTATGCTCCTTTCCATGTTTCCAAAGATATTGGCCTTTAACTTGCCCTCTGCTCATGCAGTGCTGAGCAAATAAACAGAGGCTGCAAAAGACAATTTCCTTCATCAGGATATCTCCATCCAGCTGCCGGCTGAATTTCAACAGCTCCTGAGGCAGCAGAGAAGTCACAAAGTTCATGACAATGACAAACCTCTTAAAGAAAAGCTTAGAACTGATGGCCCAGACTGAATGAAATATGAGAAATAAATTTTGGCAGTATTTCTTAGTATAATTCCAAACAGCTACAGCTGCAATCATGGTAGGCCTTTACCGTGTTTGAGATAAGGATTATCTCATGCTCAAGGTCAAGTTCAAACCCTCTTTGAGAGGCATTTTTAATGTAGAGAACACAATATTATCAAAATAATCCATGCCCAAGAAAGAGGATGACTTTCCAAAGGCAAAAACCTGTGGCTGCCCTCATACAAGGCAAAAAATACATTAATAAAATTAGAAAAGCAAAGCTTTCCAAAACCCTTGCAATTGGTGAACTAGATAGAGACAAATAAATGCTTTCAATAAAGCAGGCCATGATATATTTTTCATTAAACTGCTTTTCCCTTTCCTGGCACTTTAAAAATACTTCTGGCATCCAAACACATGGGACCACTACCTGAAACTGCTAAAATACAAGGCTCAATAGCATGCTCTGGAGAATTTTTAACCAATTCCTCTTATCTGCCTGCCAAATTTTTAGATAAATTCTTATCATTTAGTCCTCTGTTTATGTGTTTATTTTGGGTTTTTCTCCCCTCTTGAAGCTGGGAAAAGCAGCAGCACGTGTCACACTTAATTCTACAAATCTGGTCCCTTTTTGCCATTCCCCGGTGCCTCAGAAAGAAATGTTTCAAAATATACTCTGTCCTTAATAATTAAAATTAATATGGGTAAACTTTATATAAATAAGAATGGTTTTTGTCCTGCCTTGGCATATACCTTCAATCAAGATTTGCTAGGACTGACACATTTTTCTCTGTGTCCATGGGTACAAAGACGCTGAGTCTTTCTCAAACCATCAGAGTGACCCATGGCCATGTTGATTCTGGATTTATCAGTGTTATCAGAGGAACAGTTCAGCACTTCAGTCTGCTTTTGCTGAGATATTTACAACTATCACACCAAACCTCTCTGTTCCAAGCACGTGAGATCTCTTTTTTCCCCTGCAATAACAGCAACAGCACTAAAAATGACATTTCTCCCAGTAGGAGCATTGAAGGCATTCAGCACCATTAATACAAACTTATGAAGGAGATCTTATACAAAATCTTCTACATAAAAGGCACAATTACTACCCTCCCTCCAAAATCCCTTAAGGGGTAGCAGAGACTCAAAAATAACTTTTCTTAATGAAGATGGAAACCCATCCTTTAGCCATTCTGCTGACTATTTATCCTGAAATGAAACCTGTATTTTCCTCACATCCTCTCCAGTCCAAAAAGCTGCAGCTTTTTGGTGCAACTAAACCAGAGTTCCCCCATTGAGACTTACAGGACATCAATACCCATGTAAAGATTTAAACCTTTTTTCTATATTTCTGTTAAAGATGTTGAAAGCCATAATGGCATTTTAGTAAAGATTTTACTCAACAGGATTTGTAAAACTGGGAGTGATGATTTACAGTTGTGTGCATTTTAGCTTTGAGGTCTCTCTTTGTCACTAAAAGAAAACCTCTGAGTCTCAAAACATCCTCAACACAGCCATGGTTGTTAGAAAAATCAAAGATAAAAGAGAAGCATGTAGCTAGAATTATTTGAAGAGTTTTGAAATGAAAAGCTATGAAATGCAATTTTCTTCCTTCCTGTGTTCCCAGAGTAACAAAGTATTTGTCACAGCCTAACAAAACTCCAGCATTCCTGAGAAACATGACAGCCAAGAGCAATCTGTGGAGACATGTTTCCAAAGCTCATAAATGGGTTAAACCCTCAAAATTCCAAATTCCTTGAAACCAGGCCAAGGCAAATTTAAAAAAAATTAAAATAAAGAAGAGGGGCAGAGGAGGAAGAAGAAAATTTTCCCAACTGTTTGACACTTTCCTATATGCTACTGTGTGTTGGTTATTTGCATAGCAGTGCCCTGCCCTCACCAAAGGTATTGCTCCATAAAAGTAATGAAAATAAAATAAATTGTTAACCCTGGGTGTTATGGGCACATAAAAACTAATTACATCTCATTCCATTTTGTGAAATTGCCACATGTTCAGATTCTGGGATTTGACACTTGGCATGTTAAGGGCCTTTATGTTTTGCTTTATTCTTCTGGATAGAGGGGAATAACCAGAATTAATTCTGCTAATGCATGACATAGTGACTTGTGACTGCTTATGGAAATTGCCTGACACTTCTGTTAGAAAAACCCATTTTCAGATCTTTAAACTTTACTGTCAGATGTAGGCTGGTGTTTTTTATGCCACTCCAGGGTTGATTTATTGTTTTACATTCCAGCCATTTCTGAGAACAAGAGAGGAGAAAATGTGCTGTTTCACCCACATAAATTGTAACAATAATAATAACAATAATAATGATAATTGGGGAAAAAAGAAAATAAAAACAGCTGAAAAGACCTGGCACTATTGAAAAGCAATTTCACAATGATACCCCTGAAGGCCAGATGTGCCTGTCCTGATCTTTCCCAGCAAGATGGAGACCCAGATTTAACCAAGTTTAAAGAATTACAAATACAGCTCAACATGACCAGCATCAGGTTCCTGCACAGGAAGAGACTTTTCCTCTCAGCAAAAGAGCACTTCAGACTCTGTGAACATCCCATCTGTCCTGCCTGTGAAAAGCTTGGAGTTGCATAAAACTGAAAGATCTTTGGGTTGTTGGGAACTGGAGCTGGACAAGGATGGGACACAAATATCAAACAAGAATTCAGAGCGCCCAGGTGGCTGGAAGGGTGACCACGTGCAAATAAAACAGGGGAAAAAAATGGATTATGAGTCAGGCACTACCTAAGCAAGCAGTCTGAGGCAAGGAGGAGAAAATTAAGTTTGAAGGAGTGAGTGGAGGGGTGAAAAAGCTGGGATAAATGAGTCAGGAAAAGAGAAAGGTCTATTGGAGACTGTAGAACAACTTGCAAGGCATCCTAAATTATAGATATATTTATATATTATTTATATTTATATACAAGAGTTGCTGCTCATCCAGCCAGGAGAGTGTCCCCCAGTGGCCCTGATGCCTGCAGAGCAGACGTCTCCCTGCCCAAGGCTCCCTCCTCTGTCTCCAGAGTCAGCAGCAGAGCTCTGAGCTCTGGATTCTGCAGCTCCATGCTGCTCCCAGAGGTTTCCTTTCCTGTCATCAGATGCCCACGGACCAGAACCACTTGCACACCATTTCTGGAGGGCCTCCCTCGCTTGTTTTGTGGCTTTTTTCTCTCCCTCGTGCACACACATGCACACACACACACACAGAGGGTAAAATTAGATCTGACAAGGCATGCAGATGAAAGCTGGGAAATGCTGCAATTATCGTTTCCCACGTAATCTTAACTCAGGCTTTTGTGCACGGATTTTAGGGTACAGTTCCTAAAAGTGCTGTGTCATTTTCAGCAAAGAATGGGCCCTCTCTGGGAAAAAATGAGAGTCATGACATGATGGCAGTGTTACCTACAGAGATGAAAAGGGAAATGAGGCAAAGCCTTAGGAAAACTGGTTAGAAATGCTAGAATCAGTAAAGAAAAGTTCAATTCCCTTGAAACCTGATAGATTTCTTAGTTTTCTGCAGTTCTGATTTAAAAAACATTCACAATATTCTTCATTTGACAAAAGACAATGACAACTTGTTTGCACTTTCTATTCAGGTAGACATTATTCAAAGTGAATGGAAGATATATTGGGAAGCCCTTTACCACAAAAATAATTAAAAAAAAATCAATATGCTTAAATCCAAACACATCAAACAGTACTTGTTGCTAAATGCTGAAACCCTATTCTGTTTTTACACCATGTTCTGAGCAGAAACTTTGGAGAAAAGAAAGATAAAATCTTATTAAGCCTTCTGATTTCAACAGTTTCTCCAAGTTCTGGTCTCATGACTTTTGCAGCTGAATCCTGCCTTGGGGAAAGGGATGAGACAATAACATGCTCCAGACTTTCAGAGTGGTGCTGGACAACTCCCTGAAGCTGAACTTTTCCTAGGTCAGCTGCTGATGGGCCGGTCTGCATTTTGTTTGTCTAGACTGGCGTTCCTGGATGTGACCCACAAAATAACTGCACTCTCATGGTGACAGCTGAAGGTGGTAGGGATTTGACTGCGAGGGTTCCACATCTGTCAAAATATCTGGGGGAAAAAGAAATAATTAAAAAGTCCAGATCCTGCCTGGCTTACATTTGGCAGCAAAAAGGACTGGCTAGTCAATCTCTGTGTCTGTCCTGTGGTTTGCAATTTTCACTGTGGGAATGACTAGAACACTGCGCTGTGAAAATGAAATGTTTGTGAAGTGGTTCTTCTCCACTGACATATCCCTTAATAAATCTCAGGAGAAAATGGATAGTATTGTTTTCAGATGTGGCTTTGACCAGCAGGCAGTAAAAGGGCCACACAATGAGCAGAAGGAAGAATTATTGAAGACTTGCTAATTAAACCAAGAGGAGCCATCCCAATCTGTCTGGTCTGTGCACAGAATGGTGCAGAAATCTTGTGAGGGGAAGAGAGGAAAACAACTCCCCTAGAGCCCACGTACAAGAGGTAGAAATTGGATTCATGTGGGAAATTCCAGTTTCTAGGTTTCCTGCTTTTCAGGCTTTGACCTTACACTTTTACATCCTTTTCCTATTAGTTGCCAACAGCACCATTTTAGGGGAAGAGGCTCCACTGCTCATATTTAATGTTGGAATTGCAGCACATCATCTTCTATGGGAAGATAGAACCACTTCAGCATATCAACTTCTTCCTTTCAACAATGTTGTAGGAGATTTCTGGCCCCAATCACCCCAATTTCTGGCACCAGGGTGTAAAGTACACTACAAGAGTCTTTTGAAGGTTGCTTTTTTTATGTGGGCACTGTATTGATTTTGTTTATGTGTCCTGCACTGAAATCAGGGCTAATTGTTAAAGAAGGACTTTGTAACTGATTTAAAAGAAAGAAGAAGTAGTTACAACTCTTCCAGAAATTATCAATCTGAGCAAATATTCTCCTAACAAAACTGCTTCAAGGCCCCCTTCTTGATTCAAGACACCTATTCCAAGACATCAACTTTTTGGAACATTCAGCAACTCCACAGCTCCTGCCTAGTTTCAGCCAAAAACTGAAGAACTTCGCTAAACTACCTTCTCAGCTTTGCTAGACTCCATTTTCCTACTTTAACATCTAAGAATAAAGCAATGAACATGAAGAATTCTACCACATCTGTTTTCTGGAGAGATGAATGTATCCCAAATAAATCGGTCAATCAATCAATCAATCAGTCAATCAATCATAATTTAATTTCTCTGTAGAACAGAACTTCTGCTATGAGATAGCAGCACATTTTCCTCCTAGACCTGGAAAATCAGCAGTCCTGTGGATTTTCCCTGGCATTTTGTTGTCTGCAAGTTGGTATGAAAACAGAAACAACTTGCATTAGCTGCAGTGGCTATTGGAAACCTCATGTCATTCACAGCCAGACAAAAATGAACAATGCTCAGTGACCTAAATTCCTCACATATTAACACAAAGCATATTTCTGTTATAAGCCAATATTCTTCGAAGTTGTTGGAAAAGGCTGGAAATCCAAAGGAACAGAGAAGGGAATAAAAACTGATTTTACATAAAGACACCTATGACACTCCTCCTCTCATTTTCTTCCCTCCACCAGTGCACCAGAATTTTTCTAGGGATAACTTCAAGATACTCATTACTTCACTTGCATTACAAAACACATGTTGTCACTTACAAGTCTGAATTCTCTTCACAAACATTATTTTCAAAGCTACTCAGTGTGTGGAGATACTGAAGCCCCAGGGATCTCCCAGTCTGTGTCCAAAAAATGTGCAGGAAAACAAGATGTTCCTTAAAAATGTGTTTTACAAATAGCCTGCAAGGAGTATTGTGAAGAGACAAGCCTTTTTATTAAAAACTTGGTTGAATAAAAGATGTTTCTGAACTAAGATTTCTCAGACTCTATGAATTAATTCTTCTCTTCCTTATTTGATAGAAATAAAAATAGCTGTTATGTAAGCACAAAGTATTTATTTTGTACTTCCATTTATTCCCTTAAAAGTATGGCAAATGCAACTGATGTTCAAAGTGGCAGAGAAAACTTGGGTATATCCATGCAATTGGATTCAGGCTCTTTGACATAAACTGAGTAGAGGTATATGTGCAATAGAAACAAGAAAGGAAATTAAAGTTTCAAAGCAATTTAGAAGAGTGGGTGAATTAGTAAAGAAAAGGGCAACATTGACATTGTAAAGTAAGTCAAAGGAAGATCAATATTTTAAAGACTGCATTAAAGTGGAAGAGGTTTGTCAGGAAGGAGCTTTTGCTAAGTTGTTTTAAGCAAGTCAGTTTACACCTAAATAATCCAATAACTATGTCCTCAATCCACCAAGAGTGTGTTTTTAATACCAGGGTAAGAATCAGCTATACCTAATGACATTCCCTCTTTATGCTGCCTGTTTTGAAGACCATATCATGTCTAAATTTTCCAATATACAGATTTCAGGCAGGAATTATTTATGTTTCTGATTCCATTCTCTCACTGAAGGCACCAGCACTTTTCCATCTTTAGCATGGGGCAGATTCAGACATACATGCTGCTGTTGAGAAGATTAAATTAAGTCATAGTTTTGTGTTGAATTTCTGCTGCAAATTAGCACTTAGATTTTGTTAACAATTGCTGCAGAGAGTACATTTAATTGTCAGCAAATTAGCATGGCTTCAAATTTCCTAATTAAGCTGTTTTTTCAGAATGCTTGAAAAAGCATGTTACAGTCAAGGGTTACTGACTGAGCTGAACGAAAATTTACTTCCAAAAAGTGTTTCTATTCAACTGTTATTTGTTACAGCTACAGCAGAAAACATCTGAATTAGCAGGAATTCTAGGTCTTGTTTCAAAAGAAAATATTATGAGAAGTAATCTTTTTCTATTCCTCTGTAAATGTTTTCCATTCTGTAACATGTAGAAACAGAATATCCACTACAAGAAAACCTTGCTATTCTGGAAATTGAATGACTCTTCAGGAGAGTCATGTTTTCATAGGAAATATCTGCTTTTGCCACAAGGAAAAGTATTTTTATAGGTCTTATTTTGGTCAATTAAACAAAGAACAAAAATATATCAGAAAACCATACTGTTTATAAGAATTTGGGCCATTTGTCTGCTCAATTTAGCAAAACAAAAAATAAGTAGAAACTTCCATAGCTCTAAATCCAAAAGGATTTAGAGGGTTTATTGGATTCCTGTAGAGAAGTTTTGCTCATCTTATCTAATTGGAAGAAAGAAGGAGAGAGACAATTTACAACAGCCCGTAACAGGGCAGGAGGCAATGGCTTCAAATTGACGGAGAGGAGGTTTAGATGGGATTTTGGGAAGAAATTCTTCCCTGAGAGGGTGGGGAGGCCCTGGCACAGGGTGCCCAGAGAAGATGCTCCCTCAGTTTTAAGGATTTCAAGTGCAAAGCTGACTTGTGAGCCCTGATGTAACCATGCTGCCTTTGGGACACATGGGGCAGGTCCCCTCTCTGGCACAGTCAGCTCAGCAGAGCCCCTGATCTCTCCAATATTTGCTTCCTCTCCCTTTGGCACATTCATCTGCGGCTGGAGGAGCCAGACGTTGCCTCCCCCTCCTTTGGCTGATGTCTTCAGCTCTGTCAGCTGAATTATGAAATTCTACAGAGCTGTCAGCTGGATTCATGGGATAAATGCACACCCTGTGAATTATGGACATCCAGCATTGTTCCACAGAAATGTCCTTACTTCCAACAATGCATCCCTCTGATGAAACAAATGTTTCACACAGGACTGGAAAAAATATGTGTTTAGGCTGTCATGTGCCTTGTTTCACCTTTCTGATGTTGAGCATTTGGAAAAAATGACATTTTATACACATTTTTAGAATCTAAAAAGAAATAAAAAGATTCCATCATGGCATCCTTGTTATTACTGTAATCTGTAATACTAAAAACCCTCCTGCACCTGCAGGAAAGGAGAGAGGACAAGTCATGTTCTGTCTAGAAAAGCATCTTAGGTGAAATGATGTCATAAAATGTCACTCATCAGTTTTTAACAGAACTACCATAAATACAGGCCTTGCTTTCCTAAAGTCCTTCACAGAAAGGGGTAGGAGTCCCCATCTTCAGCTTAATAATTCTTACTTCTCACCATGAAAAGTCAGCTGTTCCAACATCAGAAGTCCACAGAAAAAAATTCTAGGAATACAGTAAAAAAGTTGTTCTCCTCCACTGAAAGACAATCAACTGAAAATAACTGGAATATCTGAATAAAAATGGCACTATTTTCCAAATGTCTCAGGGAGCTAAATTGCACAGACTTGAAATGTCTTAATATCAAAGCTTGAACTTTAGCTATCATTCTATTTATAGGCAGATGTTTCTGTAGTAGGTGAAAGCAGTGTAGGACTTCTGTCCTTCCAACATTCTTTGCACAAAGATCCCATGTCAAAGCTGTATTTCCTTGTAGAAACATCAATTTTACCCTAAGTGGCAAAACACTGCAGTAAGGACAGGGAAAACTAGATCAGAACACTCTGGGAAAACAACTTATCACTGGGTTTATTCTTACAATTAACGGACCATGGAAATCCTACCTGATACAATTTCAAGGCCTGGACTCAGAGATGGGAGGTGATGTTCAAGTTCTGTCTTTCCTATCTTGGCAGATATGATGAGAACACTTTGGATTATTTTGCTGAGAGTGAAAAGATCTTGGGGGTTTTTTCCCCTCCACATTCCCATTGTCACGAAAGGCACAGAGATGATTAGGAAAAAGAGCCTGTGAGAGTGGCCAACAGCTCATATTTACCAAACACAGGCCTAGGTTAAAGATAAGATCAAGATTAGAGGCTTAGCAGTCTGACAGGGAGCTCTGGAATTTACCATTTGCAGTGTTTTGGTCACATTGATGCACGATTAGATCTGTTCTACAGCTCAGCAGTCTCCAGGATTATAAATTAGAAATCCCAGCGCTCGTGGTTGCTGGAAGGGCTCCCAGGGCATGGCAGAATTTGGCCTCTCAGCCTTTGTCTGGTCTGGGTTTGCAGATAGAGAAACCCAGACTCTGCAGTCTAGACCAGCCCTTTGGAGGCACGTTCCAGAGGGGAAAAAAAATCCTCTTGTATTCTACGGGAGACCCCACCCAGTGAAAATAGCCCTCTGTCCTCCTCCGAGCTGAGCAGCACTAAAGCACCAGACTGCAGGAGAAGCCAAGCTCTCACTGCATCAACCACGGCTTGTGAACACAACAACTGAATAGGTCCAGGCAAATTTCCTGACTTCCAAAACCTCTAGAGACATTCTATTTTCATTTTTTTAATGCAAGATTCGTGCACCTCTAGAACATTTTGGCTCATCACATCAGTAGATTTGCGCTAGGACCCTGCCAGAGGGTTTTTGGTTGTTGAAAGTCTTGAGCTGAGGATAGGGGTGAGCCGAACACTTGCTTGCAATGGTTTGCATTTGTTTCAGGAAAAGACAGAGCAGTGCAAGATAACTGGGGGAAATACAGCTCAACACGCAGAAATTCAAGGGTGTTCTCTGTATCACTGTGATATCAGTTCTCCTCACATCCAGCAGTTCTCTGTGTGCTTACGCAAACCTGGGGTACACTCAGATTAAAAACATTCTTGCCTATTTTGCCTTTTTTCCCCCAGATTGTTCCACTGGAACTTGCCCAATCCAATTCATCCTGGCTGACTTTGTAGTTTCCCCTCATGGTATTTCTTCTACAAAGACAGACTTATAAAAAAGATCAAGGTCAATCTGTCCTTTTTCTCCAGTGTTTGCTTCCCTACCTTCATTTACAATGGTAAATTAATAAATATATTTGCAGGGGAAAAAATCATGGTGTCCCCTGACTGAAGTGAGACATGATTGTAAAAATTTATAAAATTAAGAAGCAATATGAAAATTCACTTGAATGCAGTTGAATTTACTTTGTTCTTCACATCTACCATAGGACCAGTCTGAAAATAATAACTGATATTTGGATTGCCAGTCCAATCCATGATACAGAACCTTTGTATGAAAGAAGACCTTTCATATTCCCATTTTGACAGTTTAGCTGGGAGGTACATTCTGCATTTTCCCTTGGCAGAGCTGAATTGAGAAGATGAGTTTGACTATGGCTATTCCAGACAGTAAACAAGCCACTAGAAACACATTTACTATCATGTTTAGGGAGAGAAGAAATGGAGTTTGTTTTCAGTTCAGGTTTGAATGTTAATATTTAGCTTATCTATTTCTAAATATTATACAAAATATTCCATAGCTTTGAAGAGAAAATAGTGGGCAAGACTGTTTTATTGGGCCTTGCAGAATGAGAAAAAGAAAGGGAAGTGTACCCCACTGATAAACATTAGTGAAAAAATTGGAATATTCTGACTTAGAAACTCTTCTAACTTCTGTTCTCATCAAGCTGACAAGCTTGAAACCATGAGTTTGTTAATAAAACAATCACCAATATGCTTTATCTCCACATATATTTGGCCATTTTTTTGTCTCAATATTGTCTCTGCAGCTCAGAGAGAATACAAAGGAAGGAGGAATTAATGGAGTGGAGTTATGATTTCCTTGCATAATTAGGGGTAAGAAAGCAAAGAAATATAACAGTGTCAGCAAATATTTCACAAATATAAAACATTATTCTTATCTGCACCAAACCCTTAAGCTATTGGATCAAATGCAGACTGTGACAGTCCACTGGAAAGTGTCTTAGTGCTAGTCAGTTGTCTAGACCTAGATCAGTGAAAAAAGGACATACCCTTGTCAACTGGACTAAGGTTTTACTATTATTACATTTATTATTTGTTGAGTTTCATAGTAACCAAGCCAATGTGAAAATGGAGAGTTCACAATGCACAATGGAGTGGTCATTGCAGAAATGCAAGGAAACCACAACGTGGAGTGTTTTGTTTCTAACTGTAACCACAGGGTGATGTAACAGAAGAGTTTGATATCTTATCTGCCTATGGACCTGGAATCAGCAACAGCTATCATATTTATTAACTTTTGCTGAAGAACTACACAACTGTTGACAGGCCTGAATTGCTGCTTTTTCTATGATTAAAAATTCAGTGGAAGTGCAGCACAGCAGGCCTGAAGGTCCTTACTTAAAAGCACCTCCAGAAATAAAGAACAAATAATACTCATGAAGGGAGGACAACCTTCAAAAGATCTCACATAAAATATTCGTATTATTGCTGCTGGTGTTAAATTAAGAGGAAAGAAAAAAAGCCACCTTTTTTCTTTTAAAAATTGATTGTAACCAATTAATTAATTAATTAATGTTAACAGGATTCATTGACCCTGGTAGGCCTTTGGTGCTGATCCTACCCCTCCTGCCTTCAACTTTCCTTTTCCCTATTCTTTTCTCCAAAGAAAGGGAAGCTCACTGGAAATGATCCAGGTGAGACATTAAACAACAGATTTGTAACAATATGGCTCACAGTCTGTTCTCATTTACTTTCTGCCTTGGCCTTAATCCCATTGAAATCCCAAGAATTGCTTTCAGTTACACCCTGAAAATTAAAACCAGAGTGAGACCTGTGGATTTCACAGACCAAAACACATTTGCAGTTAGAATTTTCTGTATATGGGCACTGAAAGTCATAAACCTCTTACAACAGTGAAGATTTTCACCAGTTTTGACCATCTTTTAATACCACATGTCCACCTTCCACTATCCCAGGTATCTCAGAGCTCCATCCAGCCTGGCCTTGGGCACTGCCAGGGATCTGGGGCAGCCACAGCTGCTCTGGGAACCTGTGCCAGGGCCTGCCCACCCTCACAGGGAGGAATTTCACCTATGATCCTGTCAAACACGAACCCTAAACATCTGGATCACTCTCACACTCACCTCAAACAGTGGAGGTGTTAAATAATCATTAATGCTCTGAGGTGATAAAGCACCACGAGGATGAAGTGCTATGGGTTTGTTCTCCTGCAGTATGAGGTGTGTTAAGTAATCCAGAAGATCATCGAGAACAACCCTAGAAGATGCCTTCTTTCTGGTAACGTGGCATTGATAATGAGGCAAATGATGTGTCATTGAGAGTTTTACATTAAAGCTCCATTTCTAGCTCCAGGATGATTCAGCAGATGAGGTGCAAGTTTTACAGAGCCCAGGTGATGTCACTGCCTCACGTGGGAGGCTCTGGAAGGAGACCCTGGCAATGCAGGTAATGACGTTGCTGTACTCAAAGAAAGCCAAATATGGTTCAAGCAGTTGTATCACAGCTCTCCCAACTGCAAGCCAAATGCACCTGCCAGAAAGTCCTCCTAAGACTTCATATATAATATGTGAACTGTGATATTTGGGTATGAAAGAGCTGAATCAGCCGTTATGGCTCTGGAGAGGATGCAGCAACACAACAAACGTTCAGGTGACTTACACAGCAACACTCCATAAACTAATCCTTGTGCTGGCAGGACCCAAATAAAGGCTCCATGGTGTTATTTTTATTCTTATGGGTATGTGTGGAATGTCTGAGAGGAAGAGTCTTCATCATCCCCACATTTCACAAGGCAAAGATGTAAATTAGGAGCAGTGAAGAGCAAACTCCACCCTCTCAGAGAGAAGAGACTTTCTGGTGAGGATTGCTCTTCCAAGGCAGGGAATTTTATGGTGCTTGTCTCAAGTGCAGATATTAAATATTTGATTGGAAAGGTTCCTTGCTGAGTTAGTGTTTCCTACCCAGATAGCTGCTGTCTCCCTGGTTTCCAAAGCTGTGATAGAAGAGTGAACACAACTGATGCTGTGCCAAGAGATAGGAAAGAATTATCCTGTGCTTTCATTACTTTCATTTCTGATGGA
The DNA here is from genome assembly GCF_028769735.1 of Zonotrichia leucophrys gambelii. Classification (NCBI taxonomy): domain Eukaryota; kingdom Metazoa; phylum Chordata; class Aves; order Passeriformes; family Passerellidae; genus Zonotrichia; species Zonotrichia leucophrys. The sequence continues at coordinate 112,770,943 of NC_088169.1, forward strand.
GCAAGAAACTGCTGTGCCATAGATACCCACAGCTATATATTGGAGAATATTTTTTTTTATTACTCAAAAAAAAAAAAAAGTCTAAACAATTTTCTTACCTCCTTGTATTCCAAAGACCCAACTTAAATTTGAATTTGATTTGCAGCAAGTTTTCCTTTGTATTTTTTTTATTTAGTTCATACAAACTAAAGTTATGGTAAGCCCTGAAATGCAACCGGTCCATAAGGTTCTGTTTTATTTCTTCATTTTTGAATGTGTCTTAAATATGAAGTGAGATTTCAAAAATTGAGGCCAACCATTCAAAACCAACTCTCTCTCTCAAAAGCCAGAGACTAGATACTTAATCCAGATCTTAATCAAATCTTTCCTTATCCACACAAGATCAGAGCTTTTCTTTCTAGTCAGATCAGAAATACTGCAGCACTTGAGAATATGATTCTATCTCACTACCTTAAATCTCCAGCACAAAGCAAAAAAATAAAAACTGACCAAACTTAAAATATTTTGATAATTACTTACTTTCCAGGTGAACATAAATTAGGAAATATTGAAATATTTTTATCTGAATACTTCAAATACATTAATTTTCTTATCTTTGACCATATGAAACAAAACTCTGTGTCCGTCCCAAGGGTTAAAAACTTGGGTGTTTGAAAAAACCTTGGGTTTTTTTTGTTGTACACCATTCATTCTTTCAAATATATATATTGTTCTATCCAGGAAGAAATTTCAAAATGTGGGTATGTCTTGCAAAATGAAATGAAAATAGTTCTTGGCAGTTTTGCCAGAATTTGGCTTGTTTGCTTTGAAAGCAAAATTCAATGAATTACATGTGCCATGCTGCTGCTATCACAGCCAAGGGTGATCTCTGCTTAAACAAACACATCTCTCATTGTTCAATTTGGGCTGAAATATTTGACTCATTCCCTGGCAGGACACTTCCAGAGGTTTCATCTGGACAAGAAGAAAAGTGAGAAGAAATATTCCAACTGCAGCAAATGGAAGAGAAATGAGATTGTATTGAACAGCATAACAAGTATCAATTCTCAGAAACACAAAGTTCTAGCCATTTCCAGCACAATTTCCTTAATGCTATCCTAGAAAGCAGCTTTTTGACAACTTCCACCTAACCTTGCCTCATTAGTTTTAGACAGTCGCTTAGATGGATTATAAATTACAACATTCAGCATATTTTTTTATCCCTGTTTTGATGACAAAATAACACAAAGGCAGATGTTCCCAACACACAAAGACTTTACCTGAGGAATATTTAATATCTGGGATAAAAGCACCTTTGTACTTTTAAACTATCAAAAGAACAACAGATGATGATGATGATGTAGAAATAATGAGTGAGGAAGGGAGGTGTTATGACAGCTGCTCCTCACAGAGCAAACATCTGCTTCTCTTACAGGAAAAATGAATTATATTTTCTCCCCTCTATGGTTCTGGGAGTTTGTGGCCTAAACACTGTGTTACATTTCTAATGTGCTCATGGAGAATTCCTGAGCAGAGCAGCAGCCTAAAAGTTGTATTTTTATTGCTTATGCACAAGAGCGGGACAAATAGAAACCAAAATCTGCCTGTTAACAGGAATTCTGAGAGGATACTTGCTCTTAGCTATGCAATATAACAAAACCCACCATGAAATCTGTGGTTTTGCATGGTTAACTCTGAAATACCTAAATATCTGCTGCTATAGCTCCAGCCTGGCCAAGCTGACCCAAGGCTGGATAAATTCACAGATCCCAAATTTCCTAAATGCTGTGCCAGACTTTGCATAATACAATATATAAATCTGTTTCCTCGGATTTATTAACTATTGCTGTACATGAAAAAACATTCCAGGTTGCCTTTTGTTACGTGCCTAAAATCAGAGTTGTCTTTATCCAAATAATAGGTAGAGGGGAAGGAGAACCGTGCTTAATATTTCCTAGAGTAACCATTTTTATTCTTTTATCACCTTGAAATTCAGTCAACACATTATAGGATTGTTTGCCATCCCTCATTTTCAGAAGTGTCCATCTTTCTGAAATACAAATTTGTGGAAGTAAAACCTCCTGCCAGAGGCAATTCTATCCCACAGCTGCTATTGAAGACATTCGACCACAAAGAAGTGACAGCACTTCTGCCACATCATAGGCTGTGATTTTCCCTGTCTAAACCAGGAAGTCAATCAGATGCTCAGAATTCAGCCTGAGAATTCCAGAATTCTGGAAATTCTAGCCAGGTGTTTCTGTAGCTGCCTGCACACTTGATTTGCTTGGAAAGAGAGGTGCTTTAAGGCAATGGGACGGGAAGTGAAGCCCAATTTTCCCACAGGATTTTCCGTTCATTATGCATTCTTGTAAGTTCAAATATATAAAGACATCAATTGAAATTTTACAGGAACAGGCAGCTTGTAGGAAGTCAATTTTGAATTTTCAAAGTGACATTAACATTTTAAGGAAATGCTTTCAAGGCTTAGTGGATTGAAATAAATCCCAAACCAGACAAATGCCTGAGAAAGTAGTGCTTGATATCTTTTTGTAGCCTAAACCCTGAGCAAAGATATATTTTGGCTTGCACTGGATATGCAATTTGAACATGGTATCATGCATTTCTTACTGCCTTCCCCCATCCACTGTCATCAGCAAGCTGCTTAGCTCGCTTGTCAGTAATTTTGATAGCTGTGTTTGCCCCTACATTTTCAAGTTTACTTTTGGAGCGTTCCCTGGTGGGTGCCTTAACTGCACAAAGATTTGAATTCTATGGAAAAAAAAAGAAATTCAAACATAAAGAACTATTGTTTTCTTATTACTGAGCTGAGATGCCTGTTCATGTCACCCAGATCTTGGTCAGCTTTCATGTACATGGTTGTAAACCTGAACCATTCCATTAAATCAAAATAACTCTTCCCTTTTTCATGTTATGTCTCAGGATTGTTATTTTTTTATCAAGGGGGGCAGGAGATCAAGTTGTTTGGGGGTTTTTGCCTCCCTGTAACTCAGTTATCCCACTGAAAAGACAAAAATAATCTGCTTTGAGACATGGCAACATGTTCTAGAAAGAATTGTGCCAGACTACCTCTATGCCAGCTATGGCTGAGGAACAAGAGACAGTGGAGTCTTAAGCAGAGTTCAAGTTTCTATTTAACCTTTGGATTGCATCTGGCCAGTGGTGCCAGATTTTAAACTCCAGAATTGCTGAGGCAGTGGCTGACTATCAGTGAGCCAGTGGTCTGGGCTGATGTTCAAAAGGAATATAATCTGAGTTATGGATTAAGGAATCAGCAAATTCATATGGTTTGTACCACTACAGCATATGTATTTATTCATATTAATCATGCTGCAACACCCCCCTTGCTCCCCATGCAAATCCACACATTTTCCAGAGTAAGCACTTTATCCTGATGCTTGGGGAGAGTTTTGTCCCCTGAGGTTTCACTGCAGTTTACCACCAGACAAATACTTCACCAGAATGGCAATGTCAAAAATGACTCAGGCAAGGACTCCTCTCATTTCACTTTTCCCATACAAATGGTCACAATCAGCACACACTCAGAGGATTGTTTCCAGCCCAGAGCCTCATTTCACTCTCTCTCTAAGATTACATATTTACATGTTTGTCACCAGTTACCACTCATGTCTCTTCAGAATTCCCTCTCCCCTCAGTCTGTTATCCACATCCAATAACTCACTAACAACATTAACAACTCTTCCAGCTCTTTCTCCAGTTAGTCTGACAGAATTCAAAGAAATTCATCATTTTATAGCTCTCCAACAGAAACAATGCTGCTTTCTTTTATTTGTAGCTGCCTACCTTGAAGAAAAAGCTTATACAGCTTTTCTGAGGTGTAATCTGCCAGAAAGCATCACTTCATAAAACTGACTGAAACAACAGGTAAGGAGTCCTTGAAAAGGTATTGATGGATTCAAGCAACACCTACTAAAAAGGCATTTAATTTAATTACTGATAACTTATATTCTGTCAGGAAAAGAAATTACTGCCTTACCAACATAAACACTGTAAGTTTTCATAGCTCCATATATTCAATGTGGATTACCACACTGTATTCTGTACTACTCAGAATTTATTAAAATATTCACTTGTTAGTCTAAAGAACCATCTGGGAGCTCCCACACTTGCAATCTCATATAGGTTTTTCTTAAAGGGATGGTTATCACTTTATGCCAGAATTTGACCAAATTCAGTCACATCATATTTTACACTCATTCCCCAGTAAACTCATTATCAAATCTAGACACAGGATATCTCAAATGACATCAAAATCAGCCACCTTCCTGAGCAGCTGCTGAACCTGGCCTGGCCACTTCACTGTGGTTTCAGGGGTGCAAAGTCAGGGGTACAAAAAGGGCTTAATAGAGACCAAAAATCAGTGAAAACTTCCCCTGGGTTCTCAGTCTGAAACAAGCATTTCTCTGCCTGGAAACCAAGGAACAGAATTCCCTGGGCCTGAGATGGGCAAGCAGAGGCCTAAATTTGATATTTTCTTAAACCCAGCAAGCCTTTGCATTATCTGGCATGTGGCTGCAGCAGAAGACACATTTATGTGTTTCACAGAATCCTGGATGAAATTAATTATTTACTAGAGTGCCAGATTATTTCAATGTTTTTACCACACATTCACATTGCTGGACAGTGTAAACTTGTTTGTTTATTCAGGCAAGAAATAACTGTACTTGAAAAGCCAACAATATTTGGATACATGAACTTTTTTTTCACTGAAATTTCTAGACACATAAAAGGAGAAAAGAGGGAAATCAGAAGAATGTTGCTACAGAATAAAAGATGTTGGATTGGTTGGATTTTACTATAACACTATAATCCAAACAATTTTCTTTGGAGCTACAGAAGGAAATTAATGATGAAAAAAATCAGTTTGAGAAAATGCTGAGGCTGTTGTGCATGGCAGAGGGAAGGGAACAAATTTGTTTGGATATTTTATGATTCATTCTTAGTTTCTGTTTTCATTTTTTCTACAGTTCAGCTAAAACTAAAATATTTTCACAGCATACCAAAGATGTTTTAAATGCAGGAATAAATACACATAGCAAGGGAAGCTGGAGACATATTTGCTCTCCATGTACTTAAAATATGTTTCACAGTGAGAGTGGCAATCAAGTCTCACTACATTGTTATGCATGATGTTATCTCAGATGGGAAAATGAAATCACACAAAATGTTCTTGATTTTTAAGAAAACCAGAAAGAAACCAAATTTAATAAACACCACTTAAAGACACTGGAAAACATCTGCAGGGAATTTTCTGCTTTTGACTTCTACTTGCAAAAAATTGATAAATAATCACGTTATCCAAGAACATTAAAATAACATTAAAGTTTTTTGTCCATGTTTAGGTTCTGAAAAGGAGAGGAACTTTTCAGTACTTTTGTGCTTTGCAGGTGTCACCCTTTTCTTTGAGCACAGACTCTTTCAAAAGTCTATTAATTTGATTTATGCCACTTTTTGGCCAGCGGAGCAGGAAAAAGGCAATTAAATAAAAAAAAAGCTCATTTCTAATCTATGAAATGACTGCAAAATTCTGAGTCAGTAGCTTCAACAGGAGCCATGGGAAAAGAAATAAATTAAAATCATTCCTTCACCTCACAGAACTAAGAAAATATTTCTTGTAAAGGACTTGTCATGGATTATCAAGTCATGATGAACTGAAGAGTCCACTTATCTGTAGAAAAACAGCCTAAAACCTACAAAGCAACTCAGTTTTGGAAACTGATTCTTCTCAAATGGAATTCAATGTTTAATCATCCATCAATAAATAAGCCTTCTGTAACAGAAAACAAATGACATCCTCTCAATCACACAAGGGTGTGGGCAGAATGATCAGCTGGGGAATTTTGTACTCCAGGAGATTTTCTTGAAATGTGAAGGAGGAGCTGAGACTGCTGCAAACTTTCAGGATTCATTCAACTGCCAAGAACAGTGGTAATCAAGAAAGATTGCTGGCTTCTTCCATCACATTTCAACAAACTCAAAAAATCTCCAAAAATTTCAATTTCAAAGTCACGGAACCTGATGATTTGCATATATTTAAAACTGTTATTAAATTAAAATAAAAATAGTAATTCCAAATTAATTTGCATCAGTTTGGCTCCAATTTAGCTGTCAAACGCATTGTCTGAGTTATGGACCGGTAACTTTTACTTTAAAAAATCTGCCTTTGACAGCTGGAATACCTCTTCCAAAGTCTGGACTAATGTCAATGTAGCCCCTTTTTTTTTCCCTTGTTCTGGAACTAGACACTGAATTTCACCAGCTGGCAGAGAGCTCTAAAATTATGTTTTTTTATGGCATTCATTGGTAAAGATTCAAATTGGGGAGCTGCAGAAGCCAAGCCTGGTTAGGCTGACAAACTACTATTTGCTTCTGATCATATTAAAAAAAAACCAAAAACAGAGAAAAGCTAAAAAAGCCCAAATAATATTGCTGCTACTCTTCCTTGACAGAAGAAGCCTCTGAGAGGATAAGACAGAAATCAGCTTTGCAGAAGGGGATTGGTGTGTCCTAAAAGTGAGAAAATCCAGGAATTGCTTGTCTGCTTGAACGTCACACATAGGGCTGAATTAAAAAGCTACAACAATAATATAAAAGAAAGTTTTCCTCATCAAAACTTCTTTTGGATTTTATTGAGGGGAAAAAGGGAAAAAAAGTTGCTTAATAAATATCTGAATTGTAATGTGGCTTTCTGTTTTTATGATTTTATGAGCAAAGGAATTGTTTACTTTTTTTTCTTAGCTGCAAAACTGGTATCAACTGTATAATCACCAATAAAGAAAATTTTCATAGAGATGAACTCAAATTCAGAATATCAATATTTTTTTACATTTATATTTTGCTTTGTTTTGACTCTTTGCTGAAAACTAATTTTTGCATCACCCCTCCATTTCACACCAAGTTACATTTAACAAGAAAAAAAAACCACTCTGGGCAATTAAGGAACCTATTTGTAAAAGCCTTACCCAGTCTGCATTACAGCTGCATTTCTGTTCATTAAAAAGAAAAAAAAAGAGTTTGTGGCTTTTTGGGGGGCGTGGGGATGTTCTTTGCTTGCTTGTTTTGGGGTTCAGGCTGTTGTGGGTTTTTAACCTGGTCACTTCAACATACAGGTGCTCAGAAGAAAAGGTAAAGTTAACTAAAAACCAGTTTAAGATTTACTGCTTTCATGTTGCTCAAAACCACATATATGTTAGGGGAAATATTCTCTGGATGATCACACACTTGTAGGTACCTCTTCCTTGAAAATATTCCAATTGGAAAAGACCTTTTAACACTTGATCTGAATGGAATTTTGTACAAGCAGACCTCTAAAGCTCACCCTGGAAACCCTGTGAGAGGAATTGCAGGTAAATAAATGGGATTACAGTTTGTGGATCCCCAAAGGTTTTACAGGAATCAAGAATGATTATTGGAGTAAGTGCCCCATGTTTCTGTACTGGCTAAACTTCTGGTTTGTTTATTTTTACCACAGCTGGAATAAGATCTTTAAATGTTGATATCTGAAGTGCTTTATTTTGGCTTGTAAAAGTAGTACAAATCAAACATGGCATTTCTTTCAAATCACATTTCAGTCAGATTCATGTTTTTCACCCTTCTGAACCGATCCTTGAAAACAGAAGGTTAAAAATATTTTACATTTTCACTGTGCCAACTGAAACAAACCCAAATCTGAGCCATTAGCAACTTGTGAGAGACCATCCAGAGAGATTTCACATGGCTCCTGTCTGCAGGAAAATATTTTCTTTTCTCTCTGTTCCATGTGTGATCTCCAGGCAGTGGCAGACACCCCAAACAGATGTCCACAATTAGAAACCCCCCAATTTCTGGTTGGAGGTTCTTGGTGCATTCACACCAATGTGCAATACTGCCTCAGGAGTGATTTTAGGTCAAAATCCACCACTTCTGCTTGAAGAGTTGTTTGGGTAATCTAGCTGGTACACCTGGGGAAAATCCATGTTTTTTCAAGAATATCTTGTTACCAAGTCTAAAACCTTTCTTTTAGGCTGTTTTCCATTGTATTGGATTCATCCCTGGCAGACAAAACACCCTGGTGTCTCTCTTAGGCAGAGCTTAACTTCATCTGCCTGCTTTGCAACCAGCCTGGCTTTGTTTTGCCTCCTCACTGGAGGGAAACAATAAAATATTGGGAATGCCAAGAAATTTGAGTCAGTCAGGTGTTGTTTTTGTGTAGGGAATCTGATTCATCATCACAGCCACTTCAAAAGCAGCTGAGCTAACGAGTTCAAAATTAGTTTCAGCAGCTTGGGAACAAATACTCCTAAGGAGAAACAAAAGTATCAGTGGTGTTGCTCAGAACCCTGAACTAATAATTTGGTATTGTGGGCACGGTGGCATCTCATTGGTGTAATTTATGCTTGGGGGTTGAGGAGTTGGGGCTTTCCTGGTTTTGAGTAAGATCTGAGACTATAACCACCCCATAAAACACAGAAATTACTATAATTTGCAGAAAAATTCCCCTGCCAAGTTCCCCCCTTCCCTTTTATTTACACCTTTTTTCTGTTTCCTCATTTTCAGTCATTACATAAAACTATACATAAACCAGACCTTTCATACTCAAGACATGAAGGGAAATGTCATTAGCAATTCTTTCTGTGCCTTGACAAAGTCTCACCAGTGAATACACATTTAAGAAGTTCCCAACAATTGAGGAACACACCTTTAGAAACATTACTTCATGTGTTTTATCCCACTTTATCTTATCCCCACACTATCCTGGCTTCAGCTTCCTCCTTTGCTCCCCTCTGTGGTGAATGGGCTCTGGAAATTCTGGGTGTGGAGAGACTTCCTTGCTCACTGGGGAAGAGAGGAGTTTTCCCATCCCAAGGAGTGCTGCTTGTTATTGTTCCTCACACCCTTCTGAATCATAGAAAGCAACCCCTGCTTCTCCATATCAACCTTTTCAACACAGGACAAGTGGAAAAAAAAGGACCTATAAGTCATGCCCTCTACCAAAAGCACCATTTTCCAGGCACGTGGATAAACCCCACCCTGGATATCTGACCATAAATCTCTGATTTCTGTGGGAATAGTCAGGCATGTTATGTACAGCAGATATAAAAAGCACAACTTTTGCCCCTCAGTGAGGTCAGCTAATTGTGAAACCTTCCAATTGCCTCTTCATGCTTTCAATTAAAACTTTGCACATTCATCTCCTTAATTTGGAGGGACCAGCTCAGGCAGATTGAATGAAAACTGAATACAGAATTCATCCCATGAAACAGCCAAGTGAGCCACCCACCATAAAAATAGGAGGGTATGTTGTACATTTTCATGTGGACAAGGGGGACTCCACCTATTTCCATTTGGGATTTATCACCCACATCTCACACTGGTATTTCAAAGATGGAAAATAAATTAGGTCACATGAAACTCCACAGGAATTGCTGTTAAAATGGTTTGGTGTTTTGTCTGCAGATCATGGAGATGTCACAAATAAACTGGGGGGGAAGGCCAATGCAATGTTCACCTGTGTAAAGGCAATATTTTTACAATACTAAAACACAGTTTTGAGAGTGAAAGCAGTGGTGATTTGAGCTGTACAGTAGACACGTGCTCTGGGCAAGTTTCATATTGTAGTCTTCCCATTTTTAGGAAGCAAGCCCCAGCCTTTCCTGCATTTGAACAGGATTTTCCTTCTAAAAATCATTTCCTCTACCTGCAATAGTTTTAACACATGGTGGAGGGTGTACAGAGAGGAAAGAAAACAATATTGATGAAATCATTCCCCTTTCTCTTTCCTCTCTCTATTGCTGTAGTATCTGCAGGGTAGGGAGGGAATGCAAACCACTTAAAAAGGGGGTTTTTGCTCAATTTCTTTTTAAGAAACCATTTCATACCTGTTCAGGAATGGAAACAATGATGTGAACACATTTTCTCTGAATTTTACCCCTGAGAATGCAAAAAAAAAACCCCTTGAAGAGTTTCTTAGAAACTTTTTTTTAAGTAGGTAAACATTTGTCCTCAATTCTATGGCAAATACCTTTCTACAATATTTGAGCTATAGCACAGTTGCAATGAGAAAAAGAATATTACCCAACCCAGAATTTATAAATTGAAAATAAAGCAGATTCCACATTTTCAAAATCCTGAATATTATACTGCTAGAAATCTATGTAAATTTTGTAGCTTGCATTAAGTTCCTTATATTTTAGCCTTTAGTCTGTACAGCTCACCAATATTTTCCTGCAAAATACACTTGAATCTAGACAGAGAAATCTTCTATGAGAAATTAAATACATGTAGTTCTTTAAACATGAATTCACCCACTCCCAACTATTATAATGAAAACGCAGGAGTAAATGCTTTGTTGCATGAAAGAACTTGGATTTCAAAGTTGAAAGTGTAATAAGGCTTTAGAGAACTGATGGCAAGTTATCAGGAACTGAGCAAAAAGCAGTGAACACTGGGATGAGAATTAGCATCCTAAATACACATTAAAGCACAAATTACAGAACCACAGAGGATGGAAGAGACTTTTGAGATCAAGTCCAATCTGTGTCTGATCCCCACCACTCCCTTCCCTCAATGTGAATGACTGAGAACTGACACCAAACCTGCAAGATGTCCTTTTTACCTCTCCTAATTTCATTGGGATTATTTTGGATACATAGCTACCAAAAATGTTTTTATATACAGACTGTGATAGAACAGAATCCAATAAGCAAAGAGGAAAATGATAATGAGACAAGAAATATTTGCAGAGGCCCCAAAATAAATACAAACCAAGTGTGATCTTATTCAAGCATGGCAGTTTTGCTGTTGTTGTATACCACAGTCATTGTTTAGGAAAAACAGCTACTGATTTATACTGGGCAAATTCTAGTATTTGGAAATATGGTTTTTAGTTGTGCTATACAAAGCTCTCCCACACGGGAGTTTACCATCCCCTCAAGTCTCCATTAAAAAATTACAAGTTATTTGCCTCTTTCCATTCTGTTCACATTTTCCCCATTTCTCCATCCCAAATATCCACTGAAGCTGTGCAGGATGAAAGCTCTTATCACTCACTCAACTGGTTTGATAAACCAACAGCATTTTGGAGAGCAAACATGCACAACGTAAGTGAAACCCTCCCTCTGACCTTTAGCACATGCTGCTATTGCTCACTTTTATTTTCCCAGCCTTCCAGAGCCCTTTCTGCTGTGACCAAAGCAGTGCTCCAGACCTGGGACTTCCTCTTATTATTCCAGAGGATGTGCCAGGACAAAGCTGGACGTGGAAACTTCTGCTTTCAGCACAGGGAGAAGAGGGAAGGGGTGTTCTCTTTTTCTGAGGCGAGAAGTGGGTCTCAAACAAAAACCTTTTCTTATGTAAAGTTACTCATCCCTGATGATATTCCAGGCATAGGGAGCACAGTTAAAACTGCAGCTCTGACAAGCTGTCTGTAAAATGCTTATAAAAATATCAGTTTTCTTCTTCTAAATCAAAACAAGAGATGTGATAGCAGCCTTTAGACTGAATGATTTCATTTAAGGTCAGGGCAACAAAGGCTACCAGGAGAAAAAGGAGAATTGGTATCACAGTTTGATTTTTAATTGCTGAAAGTTGCATTACTGTGAATGCTGTGATGTAATTTTTGACAGGTTTTCATGGAAGAATTATTTTCTCTCTGCTGCAGATATTCTCCCATCATTCAGCATCTAATATTCTGGCAGCAGCTCATTCACTGCCTGTGCTTATTTGCTTTTTGCAATAAGTTGATAAAAGTAGACAAGTTGATAAAAACTACCAGCAAAGCCCCTGTACCTCAGTGCAATGGGCAGGAATCACCAGGAGATCATTCAAAGAGAAAAGTTTATCACCAAAGACCTGCCAACAGTGTGGAGGAAGGAGCCTGAACATTTCTGACCTGTCCCTGACAGTAACTGCCAGAAAAGGAGAAGCCAGCTGCAGATAAGGGGTTCACACAGGTAGAAAATCACCCCAATTTTTACCAACCCAGGCTAAAGCAGAGTGTGTGAGCATGTCAGGTATCCAGGGAATAATCTGCTGGAGAGATCTGGCTTCCTGATACCACCCCAGAGGCTTTCAAACAGGCAAGAACATGAAAATATCTGGGCCACTTCACACACACAGTTAAATAACAGAGGGCATAGAAATGAACCTGAAATTTCTGCCAGCTAATACCTGACATATTATCCCAGATTGTGTTTCCCTGAGGGCATTGGCACTTCATTTGTCAAAAGCAGTCCTAACTTATATCCAGGATTTTGCATGTCCAACCTTTCCATACATAAATCCTAGAAAAGAAAAGTCTTCCTATTTTATCTTCCCATGCAGGTAAGCTCTCCCAAAGGAACAAATGAAAAGCTGAGATAACACACAAGACTTTGGACTCTTAATCATGTGTCAGATCATATTAGATGTTAAAAGGTTTGGGAAAAGATTTATTTTAAGTTAGACATGGTTAAACAAACAGAAAATAATACCTGGCCCTGAGAAATTCATTCCCATTTACTCAGCACCCAATAAGGATATGAGAGAAACAGAATAGGGGAGGGTTTATGACACTAAGGATGCATAAATGTGAAAATCTGAAAGAAAAAAGACACAGGTCACGACCTAATAAAAGGCTCTCTCTTTCTTGTTAAAAATAAGTGATGATAGTGAAGTGAAAGCTATTGCACGGTTTCTCCTCAAAAACAAATGTAAACAAGAAATAAATAATAAAATAAATAATAAGAAAGCAAGAAGAAGAATAAATAGTAAGAAAGCAATGAGATCTTCCAGAGAGTGATCAGAAAGCTGAGAGCTCCTTCAGGTAAAATGGCAGAAGGAATATGAGGTAATGACAAAGTTCTGTTTAATTACATAGAAAGGTTGGGACTCTGAAAGAAATCATATGATGAGAGTAGAAAAAAAGGTGTGTGATCACATGATGCATTTAAGAATAAAAATAAGGAAAATATCACAGCTAAACAGGGGAGAAATAGCAATAGCCACAGTCTGAACACAAAGTTGACAATCCTCAGAACTTCAGCACCCTCAACAGAAACAGTCATCCAATGCTGGTTTAGTTTTGGTTGTAAAGGTAATATTGAGGTGGGATATTGGCATGGCAGTACTGCTAGGAAGGTAGTCAAATAGTTCAGAAATCCTGATTTTCCAGTGCTAGGATGTCCCTGTTGAAACTCAGAAAAGGAAGGAAAGGGAAGCCTTGAAGCAATAAAATAAGGATCACTCTTTGTCAAGTGAATTTATGTGGAAGTAATTTGTCACAGCAGTGACTTAGAGCTTTACATGAGCCCACAGGATGTGACAGATCCTATGTGGGGCACACTGATATGTGTTTGTGTGCTGAAAAAATGAACATGAATTGTCCTTGTTTGGCTGCTCAGCGCCTCCTCAGCTCCTGCACAATTGTTGCCTCTCCCAGATGATGCCGAGCACATCACAAGGATGTGCAACGCTTGGCTGTTACTCAGGACTGAAAATATGTAAGTTCAGACCTAATTCTGCTTCCTCCACAGCTGCAAGGCTGATTTTTTCCATTTGCCTTCTGCCTCCCAGGCAAAGGTTTGAATCTTCTCACCACACTGTAAACACCCAGCTTACAAAACAGGACCATGACTAAAATGGTGACAACAGCCCTCAGCAATGAGAAGTACAGCAAAGTCTGCCTCTGGAAGGACAGGATGAAAACATTCCTAACACTCAAAACCCATAAAGTTTAGCTCAGCCAGGATGAGAGATTTTAGCTATCAAGTGTGATTGTCTTTTTTATTTCAGTGCTTTAATCTCAAGGAGGAGTTAAAGTGATTTTGTCTACATTTCTTAGCACATTGATTGTTAGCTGAGTATCTTCTCTGCTTAGAAAACAGAGTTTAAATTTATTTTTTAATGTTTTAATAAATCCTAACTTAGAACAAAGCCAAATAACACTTGATTTCTTGAAAGAACTTGAAAATTTCAAGTTTTCAGAAACAATGGTCTTCATATAGATTTTAAGAGCCAGTTACTAATTTTTCTTTCACAGCACACAAATACCGGCACTTAAAAAAAACCTCAAAAAACAACAAGGTTTATTAAGCAACAACTACCCTCACACCTTTTTTACCACAAGCCAGAGCATCTCCTCAGTGACACCTTTGAAACCATCCCACACCAATGAGTTAAAGTTCATCTCAGACAAGGATCAGGGCCTGCTTCTGCCAGCTTGGGGCTTTTATAAAAGCAGTGGGAACGTTTTGTAGGTCCAGAGCTGAACTATGAGTCATGGCAGCTTTTTAATCAACCAGTTAGGGCAAAAAACCCTTCCTTTTCTGAGTGAAAACCTGTGGTCTGCTGGGTAAAGACTCCAAGATTTCTGAGGACAAGAATCCCCAAAAGTTGTTTACAGCAACTGATGCAATATTTTTGCTCAGCTTTTCAAAATAACCTCGAGATGCTGTTCCAGCAGCTCCTGAACCCTCACAGCCACAGCTGCCAAGCAGTTTGTGCTCATCCCATGGCTGGAATTCTGGTTTCACACAGGGAAATTGGGTGAGGTAGGCAAGTTTCCATGCAAACCTGCCTAGTTCTGCCAGGAGGAGCTGAGAAAAAAACAACTTTTTTTTCCCATAGCATTTGGATGATTTTGACTCAGCATTTTCCCAACAGTTCTATTAATAAATCCCAGGATTTGTAGCTGGGGGCTGCTGACAGAACAACACACTGATCCCAGAGTGAATGACTCTGCTCCTGACTTTATCACCACAAACATCATTTTTTCCACCTGCGCAAATCCCTGCCACTCTTCTACACAATGTCTGGGAAAGTGTGTGTGTGCACACACAAATCCCAAAATCCCCATCTTAAAGAATAAACTTTCTTACATCTAGCATTCATTTTGTAGTTTTAGAGGAAGGATTACAGAATTGTTCTACTGACATGATTTCTTCCTGCTCTGCAATCTATGGATTTTTATCTTTCACTGGATTTTTTCCATGCTGCATTTTGTTTGGTTTCTTTTCTCTTTGTGGGTGAGGTGATGGGAGGTAAAATTAGATATTACCACCATGAAATTTACTCATTCAACACCTGAGAAGCCCCAGGGCTTATCCTGTAACATGCTGCTACCTTTAGTTTAGATGGAAAAGGAGGTGCATGTATGGCCAGCAGTTTTTGTGCATTACTAATTATGAAAGAATCCAAGTTCATTTTAATATTAGGAATTATGTGTTTGAAGCTTTTCTGCAAGTAAAATTTTGTAAAAATTCCACTGACTTTTGATGAAATGGGAAGGATTTTGGTTTTGTCAGAATTGAGAGGTGTTTAAAAAAAACCAAATTTTGCCACTCTCTAAGAGCAAATCTGCTGGTAAAACAGCAACATACAATTCTTCAAGTGCAGGAAAGCCTCAATTAGGTAACCCTGGAGCTTCTCTTTTTCAGGCTGAACAATTTAATTAGCATACAAATCCAATAAAGGCAAAAGAACAGCCACTGATCAATTACATCCAATAAAGGTACAGGTGACACAGCAAGATAATGTAAATAAAAAAGCTGGACAGCGTTGCGCTGCCAATGAATCCTTGCATCACTGCAAAGCATCATGCAAACTGCAACAGGAGGTAAAATTCTGCCAGAGTGAGTGCTTAAAGGCTTGGCACTAGTTTAATTTCATTTCATTACTGCACTCAATCACATAAAAAGCATGCAGAATACAATTTCTATCGTATCTGCCATCAGCAGCTTTAGACAGATGAAGAGATATTTCTTGGTATCTCGCCCCCTCAAGGTCTTTTGAGTTCAGAGCGAAGGATTCTTTGGAGTCTCAAACCCAACAAAAACTTGGTTAAGATTTGGATAGGTGCTGGAAATGAGGCTGTCAGTTTTTGGCCAGGGAATTGCAGTTTTTTCCTATATAAAAACGAAGCTGGAAGTTCAAAGAGGAAGTAACAAGATTACTTTGGCACACACAATTCCAAGCCTGTTTCTTCTCTTTCAGACTGAAGCACTGCAGCTTTGATTTGGGAATGTGAGTTGTGATAATCCCAAGTGACTTTTCTGCACCACCAATGTTTATCTTGCTATCTACCCTCTCTAAGTAAATAGTCTGTATAGAGACACATAACTTAATGGCAATAATTTAAATTTTCAGCCTGATTCTAAGGTTTGTTTTACTGTATTCCATCATCTAACGAGGGAAAATAAGCTTTCCCCACACTTTTGAAATCTTCCAATACAATTTTCAACTTGATATCTCTTAAATCAAGATTTTTTTCTTCTAATTACTCAGCAAAAGGATTTCTATACGTAGGATCTGGTTGGAACATTGTTTCAATATTATCAAAATATTCACCCTCCATTTTTCAGCAGCTTACAAATACCTGCTTCTGGGGAAAAAAAAAAAGACCAGGTGGCAGCAAGCAAGAAGAGAGAAAAATAGAAATACATTCCTTTAAAGCATTGTGAAAATTAAATACACCAGCTTGCGTTACCATAAAAATTCCCCTACTTGTCCTTTTGGCATCTCTTGTATTTGTTAACAGGTTGCATTATTCCCAAATTAATCAGTCAATAAACATTTAGACATTTCTGCTAAACAGATGTTGTTTTGTTTGAACATAAGTGAGATATGTTATGTCCCCAACATCTCCACCCAGTGTTGCAAACTCAGTTTTACTTCTGGTTATTTCCAAAGCAGGCTCCCACACTTAATTTCTGATTTACCACTATAAAAACTTGGTTATGATTAACCTTCTCTTGCTTTGGTAATGGCTCACAGATTGCCAAATATTTCAAGTTGATCTTCAATAAATTGCTTTGTTAATATGGGATACACAACAGTTTTCCTTCCTGTTCACCTTCCAAGGCCCACAAGAGCAGATTGCCCCTCCATCACAGAGTGGGGGAAGGATGTGCTGACAAAGAGCCAGAAAATTTTCTCTCTCTGGAGTAAAGCCTCCTCTACACAGAAATCTGTCACATCATGTGTTTGGGATTAAATTTTAATACCTCTCAGATTGTTCTGGGCTTCTTGTCTCACAGTCCTTGTTTTCTTATTCTCCTTATTCACCTTATTCTCCCCCAAAGCACTGGATTAATTCAGAACTTTATGATGGGAATCAGAAATGAATTGTCTGAAAAGACACACCAATAATTCCTTCCACAACTCTATAGAACACAAATGATGCTGAGCTCTCTCCACTGGGCAAGTCTGAACAATCAAGCACTTGAGACTGGAAGGGTATGGGGAGAAAATATCTAATACTGCCATCTATAAACTTAAAACATGAAAACTGTTTTCCTAAGAGATTTTTTTTTTGTTTGTTTAGCCTTAATTTAATTTAGCAAGATACAAGTTGCACTAGGAGACATTTAATGTTTCAGTTGGGTGCATTTCCACACTTTGCCATGACAAGTAGGAAGATGGTGCTGTGGAAATGCCAAGAAATCTCTTTTGTTTAAAGAGGAAAGGTACAAACATGTAAATATTACTGTGCAAAATGAGAAACTTCTTTATCAAGCAGTGCCCGCTTAATGTGTAGGTTTAGATGGGTATTTATGAAAATGAAAATTAACAGAAGGCATTTTTACTATTCAAAGACATACTTATGTCCTGTATATTGTGGTGGTTTGACTAAAGAGTTGAAAATTTGTTTCTCCCAATTGTAAAACCTTGTTTCTATCGCTGGGCAGAAAGCAACTATGGAATACATTAAAAGAAACCTACTATATTGTATAGAATACATTAAAAAAATAATTTTATAAAATCTAACTGAAAATTTCCTTTAGGTGTAGGAGTAGTTACTAGCAGCTACAGCCCTTCTTCACTAATACAGAAAAGATACTTCTTACTACAATCTACTCTGTGCAGAAATTAAGAAGTAATAGTTATTCCACAAGTAAAAAAACCAAGGAAAGAAAGAATATTTCACAGATAAAGGTCATGCAAATATGGTAGAGCCTGTTTGGACCAGTTTACTTCTTGTCTCATCCATTAAATTATGCTTAGGCTGAAAAAGATATTAAGTTATAAATATATACTTTAATGTAAGAGTAAACTAATTTTTTACTGACACCTCTAAAGGATTGAAATATCACAAAAATCACCAAACAAAACACCACCAACAAAACCAGAAGAAGCCAGTATGCAGAACAGGAAGATGCTATTTTTTAAACTGGTATTTAATTAATCTGTAACTTCTACAAGAGAAACCTCACTCTAGAATTTCCTTTATTTATTTTTATGGCTGAAAATTCTGACTCCAATTCCATTCCTTTCTCCTCATAACCCGAGGCCCTCTTTCACCTTTTCCCCACTCTAGGAATGCTCTTAATAACTTCAGTAGACCTCCAAAACGCCCCAAAAAGTTTAAAATCTGAAAGTGTTTGCCTGTATTTATCTGAGCACTTAGTGATTTCAGCAGCTCTTCAGGTATGCTTAAATAATAAATTCAAAGTGATTTTATTCTGCACTATTTTACATGGGGAAGAGAAAAATTATCCACAGAGAATCAAAAGAGAAATGATGAAATTTCTGCACAATGACTAATGGAAAAAAAAAAAAATAGCCACACAAAATCTTGGCTTCAATCTCCTGCTTTCCAAGGTGAAAGAAACATGGAAATAATTAACCAGTGATAAGAATTCATCTGGGATCTGAAATTGAAAGTGAGATTATTGATTGACTTCTGAGATGCTGAAATATTAGTGCCTCTGTCCTGGAACTGGAGAGATAAGGGGAATGGTGAAGGAGATAAAGCTTCTTCCCAAATCTGAGGGAGTTTGGGGTTTAGGTTAAGTCAGAAACCCACATGAGCTGAGCTTATTCAGGATGTTAATGTTGGCTGGGCTGATGTTTTCTTTAATTGTAGTGATTTCATTTCAAGGAAATGTAATTAAGTACCAGTCACACTTTATCTCAGAGTTGCCCCCTGCCTTCATTTTTTCAATATTTAAGAGGTGCTTAAGGAAGCCAGCAAGTGCTCTAAAACACAGAGGGGAAATGGGACATAAACTAAAATCCCTCACTAAAATTCTCTTTATGGGCAGCCTTTTCTGGACCATCACTGCCGAAAGCAAGAGAAATAAGAATTACAAAAAAACAAACCCAAAGAAACAAAAACTCCCAACAAACCAAACACAAACCAAAACAACACTAAATTGTCTTTATTCCTCTTGGGAGCTGCTGTGTTTGCTCCCAGATTGGCAGCTGAAAACCACTCCCAGCACCTGGGCACTGTTTCCTCACCCAATGACAGCAGCTGAGCTGCTCTATCAGCTCCCCACAGGACTGAAAACTCTTTTGTGGGGCCTTCAACTGAAAAAAAGCCTATCAATGTAAAAAAAAAAAAAAAAAAAAAAAAGCAATAATGCAAACAGAATTCTGGAATACTGGGAATTAGGGCAGTTATTCTCTCTCCCATCCCCAATGTGATGAAAATCTGTCCTATTAGGAAAGAGTTCCTAATCAATAAGGGGATTTTGAGGGTCAAAAACAATTCAGCAGACACTTAATAATATTATCTATTAATTGTATTTTATTTAGTCCTCTCTCATACTATGGGAACATTCACACTACTTTAATACACTGGGAGAAGGGGACTGATGTTAATCAGTTGGAATTACAGAATGTCTCAAGTTGGAAGGCACCAATAATGATAACTGAGTCCAACTCCCTGCTACTCTAAAACTGCCCAAAACTAAATCACATCACTGGAGAAGATCACTGAAATATTCCTTGAACTTACACATAATTTCTAGATATGCTTTAGAAATATAATATTACACCTAGATATAAAATATACTTCTTGTATTTTTAGCCTAAAACCCCCAAAAGACTAAAGGAAAAAACTCTGAAGGTAGAAGATTCAGGACTGGGTTTTCTCAGCTAATGATTTTCAGAATGGAAGCACTGCCATTCAGAGGTATCAAATATCTTCACTACAAAAAATTCTGGCACTGTGAACTTCTTATCTCAGGAAAGAAGCTGATCTGTTTCCCTTCAAGTTTAATAAAGTTGGGGAAGAGATTTCTCCAGGTCTGGCCTTGCTGCTCCCCACAGCAGACAGCTGTCCCATGGATGGAAAGTGTTCTCTGACAGAGTCAGAAAAAAAAACATCCAGGAAGCCTTTCTGGACAGTTTTCCAGTGTATAAATACTCACCAGACTACACTGAAATGTAAAAATGGGATTTTTCTGTTTGCACTAACATCCTAAAGCAGCCCTACAACCCTAAATCTCACAGATTCATGTCTCCTTCCCCCACAGCCTCTCTTCCCACCACTCACAATGTCCAGCAAGTTTGGGAGTGTCTGTGACCTGCGTGGGAACTGGAGCAGGGCTGCAGACCTGGATATTTAGAAGGTGACAAGGACCATTCCCACTGGATGGACCATTCCCTCTCTTTAGATAAGAACACTTTGGGATAAACTTGGGCTGTTTTTATCCAAGTTGAGCTCTCCTTGTTTTTTGCCTCAGCCTTTGAGTGGTACCTTTAAACCTCCTTTGCTGCTGGTGCAGCAGGGAATCCTGAAAAACTCTGTCCCCGAGGGCAGGATCTCTGTCCAGACTGAGGAGGAAAGGCAGGCAGTGCTTCCTAGGGACAGGATTTACCTGGAGGCAGGGTCCCAACAGCTCCTGGCAGTCCTCTCCCACAACAAATTCTCCATTTAGGCCCAGACTGATGTGATTGACAATTCCGTTTCCCTAACCCGTCAGCCCTTGGGTGAAAATACTCTGAAATATTAATGCTAGGCTGTAAAACAAATCAGTTTATCTCAGCTGGGAAACTGCAGAGTAACTAAAAACAATTTCTTCAGAGAACAATTTAAGCTCACTTGGGATGTCTGAATTGTGTTAGGTGAGTCCCAGTCCAAGTGTCTCCAGTGACATCTAATTGAACATTTATTTAGAGCCTTCCAAGTCTTGACTCGGTTTCCTCTTCTGGGTTTTGTAATTTTGCTAGGAAGAGACAGAGTGGGTTTCTGATTCTGAATCAGGTTACTTGCTTAGAAGGAGTGAGTCATACAGGCTTCACAGGAAAAGCTAAGAAAACAAAATCCTCAAGAAAACGCCAGCAGCAGGTGGATTTCTCTCACAGCTGTTCTGAGGAGTCTGTAGTTGTACAATGCAATTACTTATTCAACCTTCTCAAGCATTGTCTCCTTAGTGGAAGATTGCAATGAAATAATACATGAAATATAAGCTCTAAAAACACTTTGCAGGAATAAGTAGGATTAACAGCCATTTGTATAACAAAGCACAACCTTATAATTCCTAAGAAATTATAGCCACAAAAGCAAGTTATTAATAATTGATAGGCATTGAAATTAGAAGAGATACCAGTTCTTACCATCACTAAATGAGTGTTAATGCCAACTAAATCCAATTATTAATTAATAAACAAAATCCCAAAGGATGTGCTAATTCTAGACACAAGGCAAAGTTTTTGGCAACACAATAAAATATATAAAAACAGGGATACTCCACAGCACCAGAGGGATGGCAAAGAGAGGAAAAAAGTCGCTTTGGGACCCCCAGCTGCAGTGTCCAAGTGCAGACAAGGTCCCAGTTCCCTGAGCTCATGTGGCCACCAGCCAGAGGCCCAGGAAGGCCTGAGAATGCTGTACCCACCCCATAAATCTCCCTGTGTGGACAGCAGCAGGCTCTGCCTTATTGCGAGTGCACAGGTGCTAAAGCACCAGCAGATGTTCCACATGTCAGGATTGCCTGAAAGCAGCAGCACTAAAAGCTCACCTTTAATTACCAGCTCATCAGTGCCAAACAGGCATGCACAATGATGGATGCTCCTGCAGCCCCAAATCGTGGGAAATAGCATCCAGCTATAATTGCAATGTGTGTTTCACACACCCCCCCAGATGGGGAGTGCCGGCTGCAGAAAGACAGGAAAACATTGCCCAGTTGTTAAAAGCACTCCTCTGGTGGTGCTGCGTTGCCCTCTGCCCTCCAGACAGAGCTGCCTTTCAGAGCACACCAGGGCACCGTGCCAGCCCCAGCCCTTTGGCCCGTGCTGGCTCCCGGTGTCTAATCCGTGCAGGGAGGGAGAGCAGCAATTGGAGAGGCTGTGAAATGCTCAGGAAGATAAACGTGGGCTGTGGATTTATTAACTCACTGTTCTTGCTGAGAACTGCTGCCCTTTCATGATCAGCCAAAATATGAACCCTGAGAGCTCCTCTACAGGGAACTTGGAGCATGCTGGCATTTGTTCTACAGAGAGCAAGAGCTTACAGCAATCCATTCTCCTGAGTTTCTAGGGAGAAGGATATTGTTCAGGACTTTATTCCATGCTCCAAATTCCTATTGCCCATAAAATCATGCAGCAGCAGAATTGGGACCAAGTGCAGAAAGGACACAGCTACCTTGAGTTCACAGCTATACAACTTCATCTCTCTTGCTCTCTTCCCTGCAGAAAGAAATTCTGCTTCTAGGAGTATAGCACATCCCACTGAGCAAAGCTTTATCACTTCTTTATCACATTGTTTATCACTTAGGCTCAATATCAGATTTACCTGAAGAACTCTGTAATCTTAAAGTGAAGGTGGGAGGTCTAAAATCTGCATGACCTCATTTTTTTAAATCACCTCAAAAACTGAGGACTTTATAAACACACCTAACCCACACATCTGAAAATTAATAAAATCTATGATGAGAAAATCCAACAGATGCAAAATGGTGAAGTTTCTTAGCTTTTCTGCTAACAGTGGAGTTGGTATTTTAAACATAAAAATTCAACTGTGCTGAATTGGAGCTTGAAATACAGAGCTAATTGGGGGGAGGGAGAATGAGCAGTGCCGTGCAAAAAAAGTGATATTGTGGAATTATCACATCCATTACAAATAATTCAACACCTGGCTTTTAATTTCTATGGAAAGACCAAGGATGCAGATGACTTCCATACACATCTTGTTCATGTGCTCTATCATCATCCCAAGCACAAATCACAGAATCACCAGGTTGGAAGAGACCTTCAAGGTCAAGTCCAATCCATGCCCTAATATCTCAACTAAACCATGGCATATCCACCTGGAGGAAAGTTTAGTGTTGGAATTTTGTTGCTCAGTTTCAAAACCCAGTGCTAGCCAGGGGCAAGTGGACACAGAAATGGTGCCGATGTGAAAAACGCAGAAGGAAAAAGTCTAAAAGAATTTCCGTAGTGCTGCTCTGTACAGCAGCAATGAAATGATGGGTCCAACTCCCACAGAAGCTTAACAGTCTAGAGACTGAATAAAGAGAGATGAAGTCTGGAAAGAGCTTGATATCAAATTATCTTTTTTCTTTATATTAAAATAAAACGTATTGAAATAATGAAAAAATATTATCTTTTACAATTATATTTGTCTAAAAAATACTTTAGAATATTAATTTTTAAAAAATATTCTAACCAATGTAATCACTTTATCCACTGTGTCTCTCAGATTTGTATAAGCATTACCCAAATACAATGGCTTTAAAAAAAAATTAACATCTACTGTAAACCTTTATACACATGTATACACACACATATATATAAATATATAAAATGCTGTATGGAAAGGAAAATATTTAAACTGCTGAATGGAGTAGGAAAATTATTTTTGAGAACTTTTCCACTACAACTACCATTTTCCAGGTGAATGTATCTGCATGTCATTGATTTTTGTTGAGAGGAGGGCAATGAAATGGCAATAATCAGCTTGCAGGCAGCTTTCAGTGACTTCCTGGATTACATTTCAAATCAACAAAGCAATCATCAGGCATAAAGTCACCATTTGTCTCCATCCAGACTCTTGACCTTTACATTGCTCATTAAAGAGAGGAAGATCAGTTCCTATCCATGTTTTGGCAAGAGGAGACATTTTCCTGCTCTAAATACACATTTATTCTGCAGAAGCTGCAGCCCAAGTGACGTCTATCTGATTTAGAGAGTTCCTTCCTCTTTACTGGAAAAGGAAGCACATTTAATTATGGGCCAGCCCATGAATGGGTTTTGAGGGAGTAGGCTGGAAGGGAGGAAAACCTTCTGCATAGACAGAAATGCTGGACTTGAGATACCCACAGAGCATAAAATGTTGTGCTGCACCTTCACGGCTTTTGATTGGGCACATTAGTGGCCAAAATGAATCAAAATATCACAGAAGGAAGCTTTTGTGGCACTGTTACCTAGTAAACCTTTCCCTCAATGCTGGGAAAACCAGAAAGAAGAGCACACATCACTTGACCTTCCATAAGGCAGTGAAGCACATCTAAGATTATAAAGCCTATGATTGCTGAGAAAATTAAATGCCAGTCGTCTAACTGGAGCTTCCCAAGTGTTAACTGCACGCGAAAGGATCCAAAAGTGGAGCAAATGTGCACTCATGCTCAAATCCTGTGCAGCAGAGGGTTCATAAAGGGAGCTGTGTGGAGATTTCTGGAGAGGAAGAAGAAAGGAGCTCCAGACATTTTTCTATGACCACTGGGCCACAGATACATGGTTGGTAGAAGCTCATCTGCAGTTTTGTTATTGTGCAGAAGCGCCTTAAGTCAGGAAAACTCAACATCCAAAGAACACAACACAAACCTCAGGTGACACAGAAAATGTTTGTGTATAACCACAGCAAGCTCAGTGCTAGTTAAATTCTTCATCTGCCCCATATGCAAGTTCTGAGGCAAGGTCTAGAGGTGATGAACACATCACATCCTCTTCTTCCCTAGAACTGGGAGGTTTTTTATCAAGAAAAGTTCTTCATTGCAGGAAATAGGTGACAAAATCTGTGTCACTGTGCTGCAGTGAGTCAACAGAAGCCACAGCTCTCCCAGCTTCCTGTTTCCCCTCATTTTCCTGAAGTGAATCCCACTTCAGATGAAATCCACACAATCCAGTGCCAGAAGTTAAATTCTGTACTCCCTACAGACATATACACATATCCTATAAACTACGTAGGTGGCCCTCTTGGGTTTGGTTACACTTTGGACTGATAGTAAACCAAGAAAAGTTGTTTTAAAGCACAATTAAGTAGAAAAAAAAAACTACAGAGAGGGCAGGAAGGTGGTTGGGACTGTATTAAACACACGTGGAAGTAAAAGGACCGACCCAAGTCTAAAGAAGTGCTGGAAAAACCAAAGTGGGAGAAACTGTGGCAGAGGCCAGGCCACATCAGGAGTGGCTTTGCCATAGGGAGGAAAAATGAGTAGGAGGAAAGACCTGTCTGTGTACACAGTGTTTTCACACAGCTTTGTTCCTGCATTTTAAGAGTTCTGGCTCTGTCGCTGGAAATGGGATGGAGGTTTGGGAACTCACACTTCTCAATGAATGAGCACACTGGAGTTCCTGTGCACTTTCCCAACCCACCCGTGGCCCTCCCTATCCGGCCTTTGGATCACAGATGGAGCTGACCCAACACAGCCTTTCCCTGGGTTTGCTTCCAAAATGGTGTGAACACCTTGTTCTTCATGTTCTAAAAGAGCAGACCACTCTGCTAAACACATATTTGCAACAAAACCTGAAGAGAACTACTATCCCAGGAAACGGGGGGAGCATTGGGAACATTGCTGTTTTACTGCTTTCCTGGCTACTAAATATGAAGAAAAGCAAAAACAATGTGCAGACTGGCCTGTAAAGAAGTTACAAGAATAAATGGAATATAAATTCTGTTTCTCATCATTAATGATGGAAAAGTCTGCGTATCTCTGTGCAAAACCAAGCACAGAACAAAAAAATACATTGGCATGAAAAGAGCAAGAACAGGGGATGTGAGAAAAGACTAGAGTGATGAAAAGGGTTCAAAATACTGATTTTCAAATATGTAAAGTGACATTGCAAGGAGAAAGAATAAGGTACCCTCCATGCCTAAAAGAATTAGTATTTAGGGTGACAAACATAAATTGTAGAAAGAGACATTCAATATAGACCCAAGGGAAGAAAATATAAAATACCACCATTTTCACAGTGATTATTATGAAGTAATTGAACAGATTCTCTGGACAGGGTGTAAAGTTTGGTTTTTTAAAAGAATATACTAAAACAGAACCTAAATACATCCTAACCCTACCTGTGCTCAAGGCTGTGGGAGATGTCCGGAAGACACCTTGACATCCCTTCTTGTGTTGCAATACAATGACTTTCAGAACAACTGCTGATACTTTCCATTTCAAAAATGAAAAAAAAAAAAATCCTCTTCACATAGCCTCATGTCCCACTTTAATTTTTTTCCCTAATTAAACATCTCCCATTGGCTGTTGCCAATCAATTTCCCCTCAGACTGAATGATGACCCAAATCCTTGACTCTGACATATATGGACATGCATCTCCACATATTTATTCTCAATTCAGAAGCAAATTAGCAAATTTCTGTCACAAATCATAAGTAAGCACAGGGTGGATCTTTGAATATGCAAAATGAATAAGTTGAAGATAAAAATGTAAAAAAACAATGAAAACCGTACCCACATAAGCAAATTGTTTTTATATGGGAATACTTGTTAACACCACTGTCCTTTAAGCTTTTTGGCATGTCACTGGATTAAGTTTAAACACTTCTCAATCACCATTCCAAAAACATATATATTTATGTAGGAATAGGAACTAAAAAAGAAATGAAAGAAAGAATTCGAGGCCAATTATTTTTAGGCAAGGTGTAGGTTTTAGGATCCAAGGTTAGCTGTAAATTTTGTAGCCAACTCATGCACATTTACTGCTACAAGCAAAACCTCACACCAGGCCATACTGAAATATTTAACAGGTTGTCCTATTTCAAGATAAACGTTTGGCAGTGCCTAACAACTCCAAATCTTAGTACCTTTAGGTTATAAAACTATTGAAAGACTACATTCCATTCTAAAAGGTTGTGATTTAAGGCATCTATGAATGTTGGGTACGTTTGTTGTCATATTACCATTTAAAATTTAAGCTAAAATACACAGTTTCTGCCCTTAGTAAATCCTTTCACTGATTTTAAGCATTAGTTTCTGAGCAAAAGTTGTTTTTAGTCCTCGACCTCTGGAAAGCATTTCTGCAGTTTACCACTGAAAACCAGATGAAGCCACTCTTGCTCCCTCCTCCTCCTCACCCGACACAATTTCCTGAGGTTTAACAGTGGTGCACTCACACGTCCCAGCGCAGAAACAGCACAGAATCTTCTCCCCCTACTCTGCCCACATTTTTCTGATTTGTACACTGATCCACTCCAGCAGAAGGAAATTGTGTCCTACATGTGACCTCGAAGTCCAGATAAATTATTTGCTTCCCTTTCTGTCAAAGGCAGAAACATCCATACAAATAGGAGCATCCCAAAGGCAGCTGAGATCTGCATTTATGTGCTTAGAGGTTTGGGCTGTCAGCTGTAACTGAATGAGAGAATGATGGCAATCTATTGGATTTTGGGTCAGAACCTGATCTATTTCCAGAATCAAGTTATGCTTGTAGAAGTGAAATCAGATTGGAGACTGGTGTAATTTTATATAATATTAAGAGAAGCAGTTATTTTGCATTTACAGAAACCACTGTGAGGAGATGTGCTGTGCACTCCTGGCTTGTTCATGAGTTCAAAACAATCACCCTGAGGATATTCTGGACAAGATTTTTGAGGCCAGCCGTGTTAGAGTGTGCACTACCCCAAGTGTGATCACAACACTGTTTTAACTCTTTGCTAAATACCAAGTTCTTTGTTATTCTTCCGTCTGAGGTGGGAGAGAGGCTGTGGGATATAGCAAGGGGTCCTGGTTTTACAATGGATTTCTGAATTGATGCTGCACCTACCCTGAACTACTGGAAGAGAAAAGGTTGTATAGAACCAAAAAGTAAATAATAATTTTCACACTGCAGAACACTACTGCTTTTTTATTTCAAGTGCAGTTTGGGAACACTTGAGATATTTGTTCCTTCCACATCTACAAATACAAAATATAACCTTTAAGAGAGTCAACTTCCCTGCTTCTATTGAGGTTAAAAGAGATGCCATTAGGGATTTCAAAGCAGTGAAACTCAAGAGATGACTTTCAGAGAAAATGTGCTGAATGCAAGAAGCAGTTTAGCCAAAATCCCAAAGGAATTTGGGAGAAAGTTTATATGCAGCCTGAGCAGAGTTTATCTGTGGAGAAGCTGGACAATGCTGCACGTGCCATCATTGTCAGCTGAGTAAACAATTTGCAAGGTTCATGAAGTTTTATCTGTGTTGTCAAATACTGATGAAAACATTACTTTATGAGTAGTCATTCATTTTCTACTAGAGCTGGCCTGCATAAAAAAATTACATATTTCAAGTATATTTAATAAGCTTTGGATGCTCCCTAGTCCTAGGAAAATCAAAGAACTGTGAAAACAATAGAAATATAGTCTTGATAGTTTACATCTAGTCAGGTCATCTCAAAATACCAGTTTCTACTAGAATTAGAATTGCTATAGAATATGTAAGGAACAGTGTTTAGCTTTCCAAACATATAAGAGCTTAGTTCCAAGGAAAAATATTTTTATATTGACAGATATTTTCTATTGTCAAAATAGTTACCAAATTCCATACAGTGTTATTAATACTAAAAAGCCCCAACAGATTTTAAAACTCTTTCCTTTCTCAGGTATAGTGATCCAAAGCTGAATAAATAAACCTGACAGGTTTACTTTTGGTTCAAAAGAACACAAAGTGTTAAATGATATTTTTATCACTGGAAGCCTCAGACACAGAAAAATCACAAACTTCAAGTTTTTCAGTTCTATGCAAAACAGCATATAAGCTCAGCTGCTTTAGGTACAACCTTTCTTTGATCCTGAATGTAAAGTTGAGATGTCCCCTGTATACCTACAAACTTTTTTTACTATCAATTTCTTTGTGGAATATTTTGTGTCTAAACCAAGCTCATCAAAAATAAACTATGAACACCAGCTTTTTTCAAGAGTGTAGTCCTAATTGTCTCTCTGTGTTTATTTCATCATAGGCTTGATTTTTTCTAATGAAAATAAACAAAAAAAGGTGTTGTGCAATATCCAGTTCATCATCTGAGAGGGAGGAAGTGTCTTAGCACACACTTCAAAGACTTCTAAACACAATTCCTCCCCTTACCTGTAAAATATCCACAAACATGCAACACTAACAATCGTCAATCAGTTTGAGGTACAAAGTCTGAGAAAAGCAGGATTTTATGGTTCCAACTACATTAAAAACTTACCATGGCACTTGCTTTATTTTTAAATTTTAAGTTAATCTTGAAAAAACTTCTCTAAAAAAAAAGTATTTCTCATTGTCTGCTTCTTAAAGAAAACTCCCAGAAGGTAAAATAAAGACATTTAGTGCACAAAGTTGTTAAAATAGGCATCAAACCACTACTGTATATCTCAAAATTTACTAGTCTTGACACAGGCATTGTGGAGGAATAAAATACTGTCATCACAGCACCTACAGAGCAGACCAAAGGATTTTAATATCTGGGTTTTAATTGTTGTGCCATGGGAGGAAAAAAACTTTTCCCCCTTGGTTTTAACACACTCAGAATTTGTTTTACTTACAAAAATTAATTTTTTCTGATGGTATAAAGTTCTAATTTTTGAGTTTCATACACTTTTCTAAATGTTAACACCTGATTTGTCAACTCTGCCAGCTTTTACTTCCAGGTCAAAGAGCTGCAATCCCTCTGTTTATTACCAATAGCAGGTGAAGCCGCCTTAATGGAAGGGATCTGAACAACTTGGGGAGTGGGTATTTTTGTTGCCAGTGAAAAGAAGAATTCCAAAATAATCTCAAGATCTCATTAGGTAGCAATGATACTGATGGTTTAGATCAGTGGCCCTGTCTCCCAAAGCCATCTGATTTTCACTCAGTTTAATGACATGGAGTTTTTGAAGTCACTCTCAGCACAGAAGGAAAATCTCCTGATTCTATGGGAATCATTACCTCCTTTTTTTAACATGTCAATCTCTCTCCTTTGAAAGAAATAAAAGAAGAAAATTGTGGCTCTAAGAAAACAAACACCCAAACATAAGCACTTTGAGGTTAAAAATTGTCCAATTCTAGCAGCATCCTGTTTGTTACCTGTGACTCACAAAGCCCTAATGAGTCACAATCTTAAGGACACTTCCAGCTTGCCCAGAAAACAAAGTTCTATAAATAATCCAGTCACAAGCAGCCAGATGCATTTCTCCAGGTGAAAGGGGAGTAAAGCACATTCAAGAACTCAGATGAGGACAGTTTGTCTACAATTTACCAACTTCCAAAAAGACTTAAATTTTTTCCAATTTTTAATTGTATTCCCAACTGTTGTCTTGTTTTCTGTCTTCATTGGGATTTAAGATCTCTCTTTTTTCTCCACACAAGACTTTGTAGGAAGCTTTTTATTAAGGCTCAGGAATTTCTTATTTCTAAAAATAGTAACTGAAATTATAAACTCAAGGGAAGCTTAAGAATCAATTATATAATATACATTAGAAAACAAAAATAGTATTTCAAACCTAATGATGCTTTTGGGTCCCTTCCAGCTCACAATGTTCAATGATTCTAAATTTCAAACTAGCCAGTGGCTTCAGTAACTACTGTAACCATTTACAAACTTTTAGAATTATCCTGGTCACCATGAACATTTCCATTGTTAAATGAATCACATTTCTTTTCTAGTTTATGTTTCCCTGCCTTTGTGACATACGCCCATAATTTCTTAGAAGCACCAAAAGGGAATCATCACCCAAGAGCCATGGTCCTACACAAAAGAAAATAAAAAATACTTTCTCTAACCAGTTTTCAAGCAGCATCCTGGGCTTAAAATATGTGATAAAGTTCTGAGGGCAATCCAGCCACACTAAACAGCAGATTTTTTGTCTTCTCAATGATTGTCCAAACTAAAACTCCATATCCCTCTTCAAATCTAGACTCCAGTATCTGAACTCCAATCATTGGATCCTCACAACCCAATTGTCTCAAAGTAAAAAAAACTAGGAAATATTTCTAAATCTAGAGGATGAACATATCAGAACTGCCTTTTCTTTAGCCTGTGGAAGACACTGGTGTTTATTACGCTCTGCTTTAACCATTGTAAGAGCTTTCAGGGGCTTTTGCTTGAGATTTTTGTTGGTTTTTCCTCAGAATCATTTAGGCTTGAAAAGTCCTCCAAGAGCATGGAGTCCAACCCCTGAGCAATGCCCACCAAGCACTGAGTGCCACATCCAGCAATTTCTGGAGTGGGGACCCCACACCTCCCTGGAGCCCATTTCCATGGTTATCAACCTTCCCTATGAAGAAATTCCTCCTGATGCCCAATCTGTAACTGAAACCCTGCACTGAGCAAAACAGGAATACAATCAATAACCCTGACATCCCTTTTAAAGTTCAAACATTTGGGGAGTGTGTCCATTTTGTTTTTAATGGATAAGATTTAAGTTTTTACCCATCTGGGGAAAGCTGCTGGGGTTTTCTCTCTCAGCACTTGTGGGATTCCCAGTCCTGCAGCCATTCCCTGGGTTTCCCAAAGCCACAGTGGCTCCAGGGTGCCCATCCCCAGCCCCACAAAGCCCTGGCAGTGCCAGCTGTCCCTGCCATGGAGCTCTGACACAGCTCTTGGCAAGGAGGCTGATGATCCCAGCCTTTCCAGACATTTGGTTAAGCATGAGACACCACAGGCAGCACTGTGGGATTTTCCTGGAGCTGGAACCAAATTTTAAATGTTTCCAGTTAAGGAACTAGTTTTTTGTTTTGTTTTTTTGTTTTACTCTTTCAACTCCTGGTTTCACTCACAGTTTTTCTACTAAATTCAGTGGGGCCACCATTTTAATCAAAGGTTGTTATGAGATTAAAAATGATGAGAATTTTTTTACTATTAGGGATCCCGCCTTGACAGGGAGGTTGGCTCAGTTGATCTCCAAAGGCCCCTTCCAACCCCAACAGTTCTGTGATTCTGTGGGATCACTGAAGTTTAACTTGGTTAAAATGTAATAAGAAACACACATCAGAATTGATAAATACTGATGAACTGCATGATACAGAAGTTCACATCAATCACCAAACTGAAACCACAAGTGTTCTTCTACTTGCACCACCCACATGGATACACAAACCCTGGAATTCTGAAGTGTATTACACAAGAACCTTGACTGGCACAAGGATCTTACTGAGGCTAAAAAGCCAACTCCAAAATAGTGAAGTTTAAATCTACATTAAACCTATGTGGTCAGTAAATCATAATGTGAACTGTTCATCACTGAAAGCAAATTAATACACAAATAATTGAAAATACAAACCCTGATGGGGAAAAATTCTAACTTCCTAGATGTAATAGCTGTATTTAGTTTGCTGCTCTCTGAGTACATTTGTTATATTTGGATCCCAAACTCAACATGACTTTCATCTTTTTAGAAGAAGAAGAAACAAAAAAAGCAAAATATTATGTAGTATTTCAATAAAGTACTGGGAGATTTCAAAGTTTCTAAAGTTTCCTTGCTGAAAGACACTGTCCAGTAATTAATGCTGGCAGTATTTCTCATAAATGACAAAATATAATTATATTAAGAATTGAAAATGTTACCTCAGAACTTAGCAAAGCTTAGAAACTTTTCCAAGTGAACTCCCCTCAGCTGCTGTTAAGGAAGTGTGTTTTTAATTCATGACCACCCTCACTAGTCCAAGTAAAGGAAGTGATTTGGTTTGGGGTTTTGTTGTTGTTTAATTTTTTTTTTTTTTAATAAATGTGCTGATTTTAACAAAATGTTGGGGATTTTTCTGGGACATAGAATCCTTTGGTCAACTTGAATTCAGGTATCTCCATATATATTTAAAAAAATAAGAACTCTGCATTGCTAGTATTTTAAGAAAACAGTTATTTTAAATTAGAAAAAATATATATAACCTTTGAGAATTAAGAACTATACCAGTAAGAGATTAAAAACTCAAACCTGAGGCAAAAGGAGAAGAAATACTACAATGAAAAAGAAACACTACGATAAGGACATAAAATGGA
This sequence comes from Zonotrichia leucophrys gambelii, assembly GCF_028769735.1. Taxonomy (NCBI): domain Eukaryota; kingdom Metazoa; phylum Chordata; class Aves; order Passeriformes; family Passerellidae; genus Zonotrichia; species Zonotrichia leucophrys. Next base: position 112,803,820 of record NC_088169.1, read on the forward strand.
AATAGAGAATAATGCAAATAGTCTGGATTTTCATTGTTGTTCCCTCATAGACTCAGACTGAGAAACCTGATCACAAGACAGGACTTGGCAGTCATGGAATTCCTTTTCCTAGATTTCACCATATTGATGGCATTGTGCATTTGGCTATAGAAAACCTGAAAAAGGTTCCATATTTCCAACATAGGATGATTCTTTTTCTGAATTCCATTTTTTTCTGCCTACTGCAGTACCTGCTTCATTTAACTCAATTTCACAATTCCTCTCTTGCATTTAGGATCTAAAATGGACCAAGAAGGAATATATGTGGACACTCCAAAATTTGCAGCAGTAGTGCACACTGCCAGTTCACTTGGAGCTGCCAGCTGTGTCACGAAGGTCAGAAGCTGAGCTGGAGAAGATAATTTTATTGCTTTCAGACTAGCTTAGGTTTATACCTCAACATTTAGATGGGTTCAAACTGCTTGATTTCTATGTGTTGCTTATTTTGTGAGGGCCAGGCTCAACCACTGCATCCCAAACCTGTCCAGAGCAGCACCTGCCAGGTTTGCTGAGCTGCAGATGGAGGAGGAAATTCAGTGTATGCACACCCCATTCTGAAGGGTGTGCTACCTTTGGTCACACCTATCCTTTCACTAAAAATAACCCAAACCAACTTTTTGCTGTTTGCCTGCCATAGCAGAAAGTAATAAATGACACCAGGATAGAATTGGCTGGAGCCCAGAGGTTGATTTCCCTACTAATGTCACTTTGAATTTGAAATCTGAATTTCTCCAAACATTGCTGGCTGTGGTGGCAGCAGGAGTGGCAGGTGGGACACCCTGAGCCAGAGCAGGCAGAGAGGAACTCAAGAATGTCTTGAGTTTGGCTCAAGGACTCGGATGTACTGGAAACAAACCCTCCTCCTGACTGACAGCCACTCAAACGACATTTCAACACTTTTGCTTTCACTCTGGATCCAAACCACGAGATGCAGATGTGACCAAACAGGGTTTGGTTTTCTTTTTGTTTTTTTTTTTTTTTTTTTTTTTAAATCTAAGATGAAGCAATGATTTGTTTATTTTCCTTCTTTTTTTGCTGTTGTGTTAGAACATCATGAAAAAGCCTTTGGCCAAGCTTTATGCCAGGCCTTCTTTGCACCCTCACATCCTCAGAAGGCTCTCATGCAGATCACAGGTTGTGAATATCCTTTTAACCCTTTTTTTTAAAAAAAAACTTTTTCCAGATGAAGCAAAGCAAGGTGGATGCAGAGGAATATGCTAAAATTATGTCACACACAGTTACTGACCCCAGAGTATGGTGAAACTCATCACCAACAGTTAGAGCAAAACTTGTCAAACATCTTAACCACAGCATTTATAGCCACACATTATTAATTTACTTTGGCTTTGATAGCAACTTCAGCCACAGATGTTATGCTGTTAATCAATGCCTGAGAATGATGCTGTTTAACACTGTGGTGTTGGAATACTCTCCTCAACATGTAATGATACAGATGGAGTCAACTTTATTCCATCCCACAGCTCCTTGCCATCACATGAACGCTGTTTTTCCAAAGAAATATCTTTCAGAGGAAATATTCCTCACATGCAACAAATGAATCATCACTGCTAACTTACATATATACACAGAATTAAATCTAACTTTTTCAGGATTTGTTTGGTTTTTTAAAAAAATCAATACCATCAGAACTGCTCAACTAATTTCTTTCTTGCTGTTTTAGCTGGCTGATTAGAAATTAATTTCACAACCAACTGATTTTTTATCTTCTCAGAGCTGCATGTTCTCTTAAGTGCTTCCTCCATCAGTTGTGATATGTCAGTAGATATGTGATATGTCAGTAGGCTTCTGAAGCCTCTTCTTAGAGACTTTTACATCAATTATTCTGCCCTTAGGCATTTAAACCAAAACAACCCATCTTTTATCTTCCCACACCAGCAAACTCAGAGTCTCTGTGCAGGATATCACCAAAGGTAAGTGGTGAAGGTGTTCAGAACAAGAATGGGAGTATAAAATAGTATTGATACAACTTGTCCAGGAAAGTTCTATGTAGTTTTTAGAGTCCTTATAAGCTACATTACATAAAACAGAAATCACAGTGCTACCCATCAGTTCTAGGATATCTTTCCACTTGGTCCCATGCTGTGATTCACTCTGAATTTTACTGGACATTGCACATTTTGCTCATATACTTTAAAAAAAATCCACCCAACATGGAGGTTGATTGCCACAGCAATACCTCACACAGACTAAGTCACATGTCTATAAAATCTGCTCCTTTAGTTTTAGCCCTGACATATTTTCACAGCTGGTACCAAAAGTGATTCCTTCACATTTCATATCCTCTGTGCAGACAAGAATGCAGAAATGGAGAGGGATTCACTATTGCCTAGCAAAGCACATGCCATGGCTTGGATTAGATAAGGTCTGCAGAGCTGTTCCTGCCAGATCAGGGGAGGGGATGGAACATTCAGATCCTCACTAGTGCTGCTCTGGGATGAGCCTAAATAAAGTCCAGCCCTACAATGAATTGCATTCAACCTGCCCTGGCTCCAGAGGGGCCCCAGCAATGCTGCATCTGCCCCAAAATGAAATACTGGATGATGTCATGGCTGTGTGCAGCCTGCAGGATGTTTCATACCCATTCTAGTCCAAGCTAAATACATAGGAATTGTGTACAAATGGATCAGCTCACAGGGTCCACAATGAGTGCCTACAAACTGTTCCAAATACTTTTATATAAAAGAAAAATTGTCCTCACGTACTAGCACATGCTGGATTTATTTCCATTTGAACAAAGATGTTAAGTGAAAAATGAAAAAATAAATGGAGCCTGTGACAAAGGAGTGTTCCTGGAGTATCAGCGTGTACATGAGCTTCTTGCTATCCCAAAAAAGTAGGAAAAAATGGGAAGAAACCAGAAATTCCTGCACTAGCCATCAGTTCTGGGATGCCTGTCCACATGGTCCCATGTTGTGGCTCAGAGTCTAAATTTGCCTGAACATTTCATCCCCTCAACAAGTTCATCACAAGGGCTGCAGGTGGAACAAAGACTACAGGACTGTCTAAGCAGTTATCCTGCCCATAACTATTTTTGTCGGCATTCCCCACACTTTGCTGCAGGTCTGTTTAGGGAAAAGGAAGCCCACAACAACTTCACTCCTGAATCTGAGTGAGAGCATAGGCACAGTGCATTCCTACTGCACTTGAGACAGCGCTTGTCTCCTTGGGAAAAATATAAAAATGGACAATTATTTCAAACCTAGCCATTTGTGCCATCTCTTCTCCTTCAACAACTGCTCAGAAAGGCTTGGACCATGCTCCTGGGTACCAATATTACACACTCATTTTATTCATGATATTTTCACTGTGCTAGTCAATGAATAAATCCATATTTTAAAGTTCTCCTGTTAGTGCTACCCCAAAAACTTTAACTCCGCATAAGTTTTACTCCACCCTCCAACCATTCTGGATCCCCAGCTCCTCTTGAGACTCTCTCTTTAAAATATTATAAAAATGATACTAGAAGCATTGCCTGTCACAGAATATCAAAAATTGGCCATGGTTTTCTAAAAGTAATGATGGCTTCAGTATGAATTAGGGAATCTGCCACCAGCTGGTTGTCTTTAAGCATGTATTACAATTCTTACAGCACACAACATTTCCAGGATGCTTTGAACATTTTACATTCTGTACTTTTTTGCCACATAACAGAGAACAATGTCATTTTGAGATTTAGCATCAATTCATCTTGTTGTGGGTGAGACTTGAAAGTCTTTCAGTTTTGGGCTGACATATTTACAGTCCTGTTTCCTTTAATTATTTCTTTCAGTGCCTTCCTAAATATTATTTTAAGACTACAGGTTATATTTACCAGGTCATCTGATACCAACAGCAATCTCATAAACATTTTAAAAGAAAATTTGTGCTAAGCCTGAAACAGAACACCAGATATGAACACTCTTAAATAATTCCCTGGATCCCATTCCAGTTCCTGTATGCTATACTTATATTTTGCTGAAGTATACATTCATCTCAGAAAAAAAAAAAAATGGAGACAAAAGTAGCAGATGTTCTTGCAAGACTTTCCATATTTTGTTGCAGCTGCCACAAGAAGCTTCTGATAGAACAACTGATGCTACAGACTCCACAGGAAAGGATCTGCAGTTATATAGAAACAGCTTGCAGGAGGATATATTAAAAAAGCCCCTCTATGTCCTACCAGAAGGACACCCAATCACACATGTATGAGGCTGTGTTTAGTTAAAGGTACAGGCCAAGCTTTTTAATGATTTGTTCTTTTCTACTTTGCCAGTGATCTCAGTTTAGCTACAAAATTCTCTGCCAGAGTTGCAGAAAACTGGTTCCTAAACAGGGGTTGGAAACCAGAACTTTCACAATTCAGATATCTGAGGAGGTGATGAGAGACAAATACACACACGCCAGTAAAGGATGCTGAACATTTTTCTTCAGTGATTCTTAACTTTGGAGGAGCTGGCATGGTTCTCAACCAGCAGATTTATACACAATATTCTGCAGTTTTTAACAACATCCTAAATTACAAGCTGCCAAGGACTGGGTGAGAGACTCCAATGTTTCTTGACGTGATTTCTAAATCTGTCCTTGATTGGATTTTGTTTGCGAGATAACATTTAGAGCAGCTCACGTTCTCTGCTGAAGGGGTTTCTGCACATCAAGTGTGAAAATATGCTCTAATGACAGCTCCTTATGCTGTGTGAGAGCATTCCACACCAACAGGATGCTCATTTAAAAATGGGTGGGAGATGCTGCTGCACATGTGAGTTACATAAGAATTACATCAGCCTTACAGAGCATTTTGCATGTCACTGACAGAACAAAAGGAGCAAACATCTTCCTCAACTCTGAGAACTTTTGCTTGGTTTTAAGTTGAATAAATGGTTCCAGGTTAAACAACTTTCTAGATGGAACAGCTCTAATGTTGCCCACAGAAATAGTGTCCTGTATTCTCTCTTCAACAACCAGTTTCTAATCTTCATCCCGTGGAAATACAGACAGGAGGGCCGAAGTTCCTCATTCTGCGCTTGCATTTCTCACCCATTCTTAAGCCCACAGCAGAAAATATCACTTTCTGTACAGTTCTCAATGAAATTCCTTTCAGGGACAGCTGGAACAGTACCCAGAGGCTGGTGACATGCCCTGCCACAACTCCAGGACTCTTACAGGGGGTATTTTCTGATATTTCTAGGTTGACAGTGTTCAATGGAACTGTAATTTCTACAGTGCTGTTTTTCAGCCCACAGCACAAGGGGCAGTAACAATCTAATGTATGAACTCATATATTTTTTGTATCTAGATTGATTCTGTGAGTTATTTTTGAAACAAAATTGACAGGAACTCTAAATACAGTCAGTAACTGGAAGGACAAGTAGCTGTAGACAGTTTCTCTGTTTGAAATGCTGTCCCCAGAGAAGCTTACAGGATTGTTTTTATTGATTTCCCTGCTACCATTTTTCGCCTTTTCTGTGAAATACGAAGTTATTTCTACCCCAAGCTCTCTGAACATGTTTGGAAACACCTAAAGCTTAAACTGCAATATTATATCTATCCCGGCTGTATCAGTGAAAATTAGGCAGATTCAATTCAATCACCAAATACCAGAATTTGCTAAAAAGATTAACAAATACATCTTGCCACTTCTGCACGCTGGGTTACTTCTCATATCAAAACTAGTGAAAACAAAACCTATGCAAAGCTGCTCTTCTTTTCCTCTTAAATAAATAATGTCAATTTTTGCTTTTACAGGAAAAATTCTTTGAATGTTCTTCTGCATGTACAGTACCCTCCGTCAGTAAATATGAATTTTTATAGGAATATATATGAGGTAGGAGATTCTAACATTGTTCCACACTTCACAAGTAGCTTCTTACTAACACAAAAAGAGCCTTTAGAGCAGAATTTTGAAAACCTCTGTACAATATGACCTTAAGAATACTGTTTTTGCATAAAAAGAAAAAGAACCCTTTAAATCTATGGCTGAATGAAAATGATATCACTGCAAAGAGGGCTGCTGCTTCTTGTTATCAAAAGAAGACCAAGTACAGCATCCATTAAGCACAGGAAATATACAGAAACTACTTTAAGAGTAAATAAAACACAGGCAAACATTCATGTGGCTGCCAGCCCAGTTCAAGTCAAATATTTTTACAAGTGACCTCACACTTCTTGGTCATGGATGATTCAGGGACGCCACACTAAATATACAAACGTGCAGAGTAGTGTAGTCTAACAAAATAATACAATTAAATAAAATAGTTACTATATGAACAGGAAATGCAAGGAAGATCTAAATATTTTCTGCTTCAGAAGGAGAAAGGTCAAAAGGATCAGAGTCTTGAAGAGCTATGCAACATTAACTGATTGCAAGCACAAGGAAAGAGCTGGTCAAGACTTCACTACATTTAAACCAGTTTTGCCTTTTTTTTCCTTTTTGCAGCCAAACTTGAAATTGCTGTATTTTAATGTAATTGCTGAGATCTAGCAACTGTGGACTGTGCTAGATAATGAACCAAAATACAGAGAGGAACAACTAGGAATATGAAAGTCTCTAGACTCTTCCCTGTTTTAAAAAGGAGGATAAATCACAGACCTCTGCTTGAACAAAACACAGCTTTGTTACCACACAGGGGACATTTCAATGCTCAAATGTTATTTTTAATTGAAATGATACTTGAAAAACATTAGGATTAAGTGAAAGAACATTCCCTGCCTTTTCATGCACCATTCAGAAAAAGCCATGGGGATCCATTTGGGCAGAGATCCTGCAGGATCTGAAGCCACAATAACTGAATATTGAGAGGTGCTGGTCCTCACATCTTGTAATCCCACAAAATGACCAAATTCCACACGATTATTCACTATAAAGGCAATCCAGAACCACCATTAACACAGAAAAGCAAGATTACACAATATTATAAAAAATTTCATATCACTGAAGTGCAATTCTCCTACCTGAAAGCAGAAGCCTCCAGAAGACCAAACCAGAGACAGCCGCTAACTGCCCAGAGTGGCTTCAGGTGCTTTTTAACGACTCCACACCAGGAACAAATTTGCAGTGATTGGCCACAGGTGCAACCCATCTCCTCACAGCTGTGCCTAACAGCCCTCACTACCCCTAGAACAAGGGAAAAAGTTGAAAACTATTTTATGTTTAAGCCACCATAATCAATACTAAAAAGGCTTTTATTCCTTTCTCTTGCCTACTACTATGTAAGAAAAGTAAACTTCCAGAGTATACCAAAATTAAATAATTTAAATCGGGATAAGAGAAAGAATAATGAGATTCTCAGTTCTGGTGCATATGATTTGTTCTGCAATAAAAAAATTATGCTTTTATTAGGTTCATGATGGTAGGAAGATTGAGTTTTTAATTTCAACTCTGAGGAGGGAGCCTGCTTGAGTCCTTGAGCATGGACTTAAATTCTCCTTCACTTCCTTCAGAATTCATATTTCTCTTCTTAATTCATGCTTGAATTTTGCCCCTTAGGCAAAAAAATTTGAGCTGGAAAAGATTCTCGATAATAAAGACAATGTAAAAGCTACATTTCACTGAACACTTAAGCATTTTGTCCCATTTGGAATATCAGTTTTCATACTATTTCCAGCCAGTGTGCATTTTTGCTTGAAATAAACTGTTTGGCCACATGTGCATGCCAGTTTAAACAGTGCTGGTTGGAGAACATTATTTTCACCTTTATTGGACAAAAAGTATCGTAGAAAGTTGCCTCCCCCTGGAAATTGAACCCAGTTGGAAATAAATGAACTGGGATACAGCCAGGCCTGGAAAATGTAAAACAAAACTCTACTCAGCAGAGAGGTGCACATCTTAAATGTTTCAATCAAGTTATCTTTTAATAAGATGGAATTCTTTTCTGTGTCCATATCCCATAAAAACAGCTGGATTTTGCAGAATTCATGTCATACTTCTGCGTGCTCCCATAGATGCAGAAGGATCCTAAAAGCATCTGATTTTAATGAGATACAATTTTCCATATTAATGCATCTCCTACAGACTGCAGCCACAAGCAGTGTCCCACTACAACATATTTTGTCTATTGAGAGCATAAATGAGAATTCTGGCCTCATGGTTTGCAGGCTGCATACACAGACAGTGAGGAAAAGGAGTTTATCTTCATCCTTGTTTTGTTTGTATATTGACTGCAGAGGGTACTGGATAAAATTCTAGATGAGTGCCTAAACAACACCCAGAACAAAGTCAGTAATTCAGGATATGTCTCCTGACTTCTAGGAGTATGTACAGATTGCACATTCCAAAGAAATTTCCAAACAACAGAAGCAAAAAAATCCCTGCAGTCTTAAGAACAGGTTGTAGAGGAAACACAGCCAACTTCAGAGGAATTTTACAAATTAAAAATAGCCCAGAGGACTATTTCTCTGAAAGCCTGGAGAAACAGGATTTTTCAGGAATGTGTCTTTTTTCAGGAACGTGTTTCCTGAAAAGTCCAAAACATTTTCTTTATACATGATGGTGTGTACTTCACACCAAGCAACATTCTTTTCCATTTTTCATGCTCTTCAGATTTGAAAATGTGATTCAGTCATCCAAACTGGTATGTTTTTAATAACTATATTTATTTGATAATGCAACCTATGATAACATGCACAGGCTTGCTACTTGGAAGAAAATGCTTTCTGTTCTTTTTTAAATTTGTATTTAAATTTTTGACACAACACTTGATTTTTCAAGTTGTGCTGATAAATCAGAGGGTGGCTTCAAATTGCTCCTTCTCATTAATGTGGTTCCATTGTTAGAAGACCCTTTTGGTGCAGGTAGCCCTCTCATCCTAAATGCCACAATTTCTCTCAGACATCCTGTGGCTGAAAAAGTCCTACATCCCTTTGGGGGGATGTAAGTTACACTCTTACACTAACAAAATTTGGGATATGTTCATTTCAGCTGCATATTTCTTAACTTAATTGGCTCAAAAGGTATTTCAGATTTTCATTACTGCCATAATTTCTGTGTCCACATCTTGTAAAACAATTCAGACCAGTGGGCAGTCATATCCCAGAGGAATCAGAAAAGCTTGGCCCATTTCTCAGAATAAGGCAGTGAAGACTGCTTTGAAAATTTGTAAGATATAACTGTTAGTGATATTCTGAATATCTTTACATCTCCTATCAATCACACAGACCTGTCAGCAAATTATTAACAAATGAAATGCCAGCTGTGAGTGAATCATTTGTGAAGCTGTGGGATTTTTTCTTTCTTTCTTTCCTTCCTTTTTTTTTTTTTTTTTATTTCATGCCCAACATTTTATGGATTAAATTCAGGGGAGCATAACTCTGGCAGCACACCTATGTGACAAGTGAGATTTTCTGCAGGAAGAGAAACCATGAGGCCTCCATTAACTTCCCCAGCATGAGTCTTTCCCACTTCATGAACTTCCAGAGAATGTCTGGGGGTCTGAATGAAAGACTGAAATTAAAACCTGAAATACACCAGCAAAATGTTGTGACAAAGTTTCCATCATAAATTTACATATCTGTAGCAAAAGAAATTATCAATGCCCAAATTACTTTTAATCACATGGTATTTTGAAGTGCTGTGGAAGAAACAATTGGGTCATCTATGACTTAAATTTTATTGTCTCGATTGCAACTGATTTTCCCTCAGTTTCTCAATTTGTACCCACTAAGACTCAGCTAACTGAAGGTCTTGGCTTCACCCACTCCCAGTTTTTCTCTGTTACCACAGTAGAAACAATGAACAGATGAGAAAAAAAAAATTCCTTTTCCCAACAGGTCACTCTCATATTGTACTCCAGAGGGCACCCATGAATGAATGGCAAATGGCCACTCGGAGAGATGCCAAATGCCATTAATCAATGCACCAATGTGGCAACACTGAGCTTTGTAACAGGCATGATTTAATCTATTGTTTGGTAATCAACCTCATCTACAGACATTCTGTAGCTCTTATAAATCCAAGAGTTATTGTTGCTCTTTTGGAGCAGAGCACTTCCAGAATGTCTCACTTAATAATCACAAATTGCTCTTTTCTCCAGTCAAAGAGGTGAACATTCCATGATTGTTGGAGAGCACAGATTATGTCAGCTGGACCCAACAGTGTGTGCTTTGTCTCATTGAATCCTGCTGTAGCCCAAGCAGCCCTCCCAAAGCTCTGTGCAGTCTCCATGTTGGAAGTTGCTCCCTGGGAGCAGTGGATAATAATGTCATTCATCCAGTGCCTGATTCACATTGAATCACTGGAATGACTTACCCCCCAATTAAAGGGCAACGTTACTTCCGCTGCTCATTGTTCCTCTGATTGACAGGCCAGCACCATGAAGTACCCAAAAACCCCCAAACCTATCTCATCAGTATAAAATAGTTAGAGGATTGCTTCATCTCCAACTTTATCTTCTGTATTAAGACAAATTTTTCATTTGATGAAGGGAGGAGGGAATAATTTTGGCTGTTTCAAATTGTGCACACTCAAAAGTTTTCAAGTATTCTGAATTTACACCGAGACAAAATCTGGGGACAAAGCTGTCATTTGTAACATTTCAGACTGCAAAGCTGAAGCCTATAAAATTTACAGTTTTAAAGACTAAAAAGATAACTCCCAAAGAAAACGGATCAACTTATGGAGTCTCCCTCCCTGGAGATATTCCAGAACACTCTGGGCACAATCCTGTGCTCTTTGCCCTGTGCTGTGGGATGACCCTGCCTGAACAGGGTGCTTGGATTGAGTGAACCCTGAGGGCTCTTCCCAACTGACCCATTCTAAGGTTCTGGGATTCTCTCTCTGCCAGAGACAAACTGGGGCTGCCAGATCACAGATTCATAGACAGAAGGGTTAAGGCTGGAAGGGACATTAAACCTCTTTTTATTCTGCCCACTGCCATGGGGAGGGACATCTTCCACTGTCCCAGGCTGCTCCAAGCCCCATCCAGCCTGGCCTTGGACACTCCAGGGATCCAGGGGCAGCCACAGCTGCTCTGGGCACCTGTGCCAGGGCCTGCCCACCCTCACAGGGAACAATTTCTTCCTAAAATAAAATCTAACCAAATTCTCTGTCAGTAGAAAGCCATCCCACTCCAGGCCCTTGTAAAATGTCTCTCTCCATCTTTCTTGTAATTCCCTTCAGGTTCTGGAAGGCCACCATCAGGTCACCCTGAGGTTCCTGTTGTCCAGGCTGAACAAACCCAATTCTCTCAGCTTTTTCTCGCAGGAATGTGCTCCAAGTGCAGGACAAGCAGCAAACCCCTTTCCTATGGAGCAGCAGTGAAGAGGCGGAAGGGCATAGAGTGCCCATGAAAAAAAGTACAGAGCTGTGGTGGACACTTCATCAGTGTCTCATGCAGAAAGAATTAGAGCCAGGCTTGCTAAATCAGACTCTTATTAGTGAAGCAAACAGAAAATAGGGGGTGGCTTGTGCTTTGAGCACAATGCTGGTTGCATGGAGGGACTTCAAAAGACAGAACTCAGTTTCTGAAATTGGACAGAAAAAGAGGTAGAGGGGTCATGAACTTTTTGCATCCAATTATCCTGATCTGTTTTTCTTTATTAAGAATAGAATGGGTTGGTTTTAGTGAAACATCCCCAGTGATGAACAATTCTGATTCAAATAAATGAATCAAATTACCTCTTTACATCAGTTATATCAGAACAACACAAAATCCAGTGGCAAAACCAATGACAGTACACGATCAAAGCACATGATACAGAGGGGCCAGGCCATGTTTCCTTTGGCAATATGGTTTACTGAACACAAATTATCAAATTTCAGCACAGTTGCAGAACTGTGAGAAGGAAGCAGAAGCAACATGAAGATTAAAAACTCCTGGGTAATGTATTATATTAAATGGTTAATAATTCCAGTGCCACTGGAATTTAAGATTAATCCAGATGGATCTGCCAGATCCAAACCTGGTAAAACAAGAATGAGCTCTAACTCAGATAATTTAATTACACTTATGATGACTTACAAGACCCATGGATTGTCCGCAGGAACAGAATACATCTGGTTTGACATCTATGTACATTCTTCTACTGGTCTGTGTGTTCTTAACAATAAAATATATATGCTTGAGAATGAGAAACACAATATGCAATAGGATTAATAGTTATAAAGGGAGTTATTTGTAATCCCCTCAGTATTACAGCCTGAGGATAATTTAGTGATGAGTCAAATGGTCTCCAGTGTAAATCAGGAACCAAATGGCAGAAGAAGAGGTTTTTAAGGGCTGGAAAAGATGACATATCTGAACAGTGCTTCAAGGCCTGAGCAGTGTGAATAGCGTTTAACTTGCAGCTGTTATGATACCAGTTGGACTGGGGACACACTGAGGGCTGGAGCCACCACCCTTTCCCCTTCTGATCTAAATTCTTTAACATCTGATGGATTTCGTCATAATGAGCCCCTCAAGGCAGTTGTTTTGAATTAATCAAGTGAAAGCTGTGAGATATTTCTCAGTGGAGCCCAGTTGTACATTACCACCTATCTTGATGGGTTTGAGGCATTACTGGAGTTCAAAAATTCCCATCACATTTCCATCCCAGACAGTCTGGGTCCAGACTTCTGCAAACTGTCAGAAGCAAAAGCTGTGCCGGTAATCCTATTTTAAGGAGATCCATGTCATATTCTTCCAGCACAACAGGAAAAAGTGGGGCAGAAGTTCTGTTCTATTTGCTAAATAAATAGAACCTGAAATTCAAGATATTTAATAGAATACCCGAATAGAACCTATAATTCAAGATATTACACTGTAGAAACTGCAATGTCTCAAATATTTAGAGAAATAAGAGGATGTGGGCTTATGGTGGAATAGTGGGAAAGTCATACAAAAAATTAAGAAGTTGTGGCTAATAAACCCCAATGAAACCCTCAAGTTTTTAGCTAATTTGCCTTATGGCAAATATTTAAATCATTCTCATTATCCTTCAGCTAAGACTGAGGAGATTTCCTGACTGTAGTTTTAGAAAAAAAGGACCCTAATTGAATAGACATGGAAATTACTTTAGAGATTATTGTTTTATAAGAAATGGTCCTTCACTTCATACCATAACAGTCTTTTGACCATCTCCAGTTTTTACATTGAGCAAAAGCTCCACTTGTTCCGCTATTTAGAAGAAGCTCTTGGCAATGGTCATGACACCCCCACATATTCTCCTGTTTTCACATGTCCCAGGTGTTAGGACATTTTAAACATTTCTTCTAAGGTGCGTAAAAACTAAATTTTTGCTTAGTTTTTAATCTAAGTGTTCCTTTGCTGAATACCTTGGATTTTTCCCCCAGCTGTGTGAGACACTGCAGTACCAGATATAAACAAACTCGGGGCATAAACAGGAATGTCCTCAGCTCCAAGGGTTTTCTTCTTTCTTTGTAGCCAGCTTAGCAAACAAGGAGGAGAAAGCAGAGGAGCCCAGCATTTATTAAAATGCATAATCTGAATTCATTTTGCTGGAAGGAGGGTTCTGAGAAAAGGGAAACAAGACTGGAAGTTCAAAAAGAAAAAGGAAGGAAACAAGAAACATGCTTGGGCAATTAATTGTGGTTTTAGTGATGAATGAATTCTGAGTCTTGGACTTGGCAAACCTAATGTATGTAATCACATAATGGATGTTAAAAAAACCATAGGGAAAAGTCCAGTTTAGTTATAGGCTTTTTAAAAAGAGTATACTATTAGACAAACTAAACATAGGATACTGATCAGAATAGGCTCAGATTAGTGTTACTGCTTTCACTTTTGTGAGATTTTTGGTGCAAATCAGAAAAAAAAGAAGGTTTAAAGAGTATGATGGTGATTATATTGTGATGAACTTATACAATATGTCATGCAAATTATTTTGTATTATTAAAAATACTTTCAGTACGAAGGGCAAATTTCACCTGACTTATTAACTCTGTGAGATAAAGGTATTGCTTTTCTTCCCTCTTTTTTGCTGAAACACATCAGCACTCATAATCACTCATCTTTCTTTAAATGGAATTCCTCCAGCAAGTCAATGGGATCCAATACACACTTTCTTTATTGTAATTCATCCTAAATTCAGGGTGAATATCTCAAATACTCCCAATACTCCCCTTTTCCCCTAAATATCCTCTTTAATATTTTTAACTGTGACTCACATGAGACACTGAAAGCTTGAGTAAGAAGTGCTGAATGAATTCCTCTTTCATTACAGGAACAAAGATAAGTACACAAGAGTACTTCCATTATTAGGAAAAAAAGATTTCCCCTTTAGCAAGAAGATTTTGGGACATACATTGAGTCAGGCTGCTTCTAGATCAGGGCCTATTCTTAGAGGAGGAAATGGTCCTTAAATTAACTCTGACTTAATGAATTTCCCTTCATAATGACAAAATACACTTTAACTGCCTTTTTGCCGTGATTTTCACTGCTGTGTGAGAAGAAAGGACTCATTTACAGGCACCAAGGACAGTGAATTTTTCACAAGCTCCATGGATAAACTGTCCTCCTTCCTCTAAAAAATCTTCCAATTTTTCTGGTGCTGTTCCAAATAAATTATGCATCTCTTTAAATAATTTTGCTATGGAGATCTCTTTAGTTTAAAACATTTGTTTACAAAATTCTCAGTGCTTCTATTAAATCTTGTCCTAAAAGAAACAAAAATGTTTCATTTTTTACATTCTTTTACTTCACTCAGTCTTCACTGCCATACCCAAGATAAAAGATTTCTTTCTGCTAAAGACACCCACCATTAGTGAACTCAGTCTGAAGATCTTTAACATATTTGTTGAAGAGTTCAAGTTTTAATTAATGCCTTTTGGTAAGCTATGATTTTATAAATATACTGCTATATGAATTTAGAAATATTAATTCTACACTGAAAATTACTGAAATTCACCCTCTTGGCCAGGTAAAGGGATAAATTGCAGAATAAATCAGAAAAAACCCTTGATCCTGAGGCCATGTTGAATGAAAGCTGAATTAAACCATTTTGCTAGAGCTATAAGAATAAAAATGGAAATCTGCTTACACTCCAAAAACCTGGCTGAGGTGTTTCAACAAAAAATGCTGCAAATTTTTACCAAGAAAAATCAGAATTTACATGTTGACATAATTTTTCTTTTGGGAAATCAGACTAGACCATCCTATTCATAGGGTAGATCACATTCAGCACCAAACTGTACAGAGAAAGAGAATGATTTAGACAGAGGGCCTGAGAGATCACATTCAAAATCACAAGAGTAAGATTTAAGAACAAAAGCCCCCTTATTTCAGAGGAAAAATACTGCAAGAAACTTCAGTGCTAAGAAATGACTTCAAATGAGATATTTATGAGTTTTCTATACAAGTTCTGATGTTTCATTCAGCACAATTACAAGACTTTTCACGTGGTTTTAAAAGAAAATGGGGTCACGGAAATTTCTGAGGTTTTTTAGAATTGCTGGTATCAGTCTGTTGCCCAAAATGTTAAATCAGTGAGGTTGTGTTAAAGATGATTCACATCTTCAGAGAAAACACTGAATGGGCCAAAGTCATGCTTGGTGCAACTCCAATGTGTTTAATGGAGTTACATGAGGGATTGATTTTTGTTAATCTTGGATCAAACTGTTCAGTTACATTAAATTTCAGCTTAAAAAATAATAAACTGTGAAGGATAACATGAGGCCTTGGGACCCACAGGCCTCATTCCTCACAGACACCATGAGCTCATCTCCAAGGCTGGCTCACAGATATTCAACAAATTGACTTCCACCTCCTCCCTTGGAAATGGGGCTGCAGTGGGACTCTCCTCTGTTTGTTCCTGTTTTCTCAGGGATGAACCACTGGAGGGACTGGTCCCCACTGTGGGGAGGTGATCCAAAATCAACTGGTTTGTTTGGGAAGGCAGCACAGTTATAGCAGGAAGTGGTGGAACAGGACACGAGGATTTCTGAGTGCTCTGGGCTATGCTGGGTGCCCATCAGCTGCTTGCACAGTGTTCAATGGAAACAAACCTTTGCTCTGATGGCAGCAGATGAGAAAGTTCATCTTTTCACCACAGTAAACACTTGGAAAGCAGGCCATGAGAAATAATTCACTTTTAGCTCTGAGGAAGACACATTGCACTTTATAGAAAACAAAGCTTTTCCTCCTGCAGCCACACTCCCAGAAATCCACCTTGTGGGATCAATCAGTTCTTAGATGGTTCTTCCCAGGCTGTTTTGTACGACAGAACAACTTGAAGATGCTCAAAAGCCCTGATCAGCACTGGCTACTTGAGGTCCAACATCTCAAACCAAACAGGGGCTGGAACCCAGAGAACCCAGTCGAGGGAAACCTCTTGCTAACTCTCCCCAGGTGGAAATCCCGCTCTGTTCAGAAATGGTTAGATTTGAAGCTGACATAATTTTTTGGTTCCCCTCCTCAGCCTCCACCTAAGGATAGCAGATGTTCAAATGACGTGCTTCAATAATAAAAACTGAAAAGTTGCATACTTTTTAGTCTTCTTTTCAATCTAGACACTGCGAGGATAATTTTAAATGACTGCTTTTATATATTTGTTGCAGAAGAGGAGATAATGAGGGTGTTTTGTACAGCAAGCCACGCTGCAGCCTTCCACATACATTTGATCAGCTCATGGCAGGACAAACCCAAAACATTTGCAGCAACCTTGGCATTTCAGGGTTTCTTTGGGTTGCTTCCCTCACTTAAGTGCAGCAGGGACTTTTTAATCTTTGAGTTTTTTTTTTCCTCACCATTCACAAGCCCACCCAGGCAGTGTGTAATTCATCCAGACAGGAAATATTCCATTGTGTGGGCCAGAGCACTTGGAAATGATTCACTTGTACCTGAGTTCAAAGCTTCTGGCATAGATCTATGGTACATTCTAGTCTGCAGTCATTCTTGCCTCAGACTTCTGTGTTCCATGCAAATCAGCTGCTAGAGCAAGCCTTATGAAAGTTCAGTGGCTTCGAACTATCCTGGATTTGAAAGTTCATCTGGGATTTATGAAAAGGAAACAGAGAACAAATCTTCTAGGGGCAAAACCTGCAGGAAAAGGCCACACTTTACACAATTGCTAGCCCAGAAGAGAGAGTTTATTTTCCCCCTAGGCTGTAAAGTGATTTGAAGTCCAGTATCTTAACTCACCCCATAATGATGTGTACAAAAGATTACACCACTTTCCCAGCAATCTTCTTCCTGGTTTGTTTAGTGCTGTTCAGCACAGGTGAAGGAAATAAGATAAACACCACCTTCACTGCTGATCTGCTGTCTTAGTGTATGCAATGAAGGCATCTGTGAGAAATCCACATTATGCCTGGATACAAATAGGGAAATTATTTTGCCACTGCATGGAAACATTGGAGATGACTCTGTCTCTCCTCTCACCTGATACAATTTGCATCATGTTCAAAGAAAAAGATCCCTTGGAAGTGAAATGTAACAGAAAGGTAAGAACAGTAAAGGGTAAAAATCTGCATCCCTCAGTGACTCAAAACTTGTAATATTACAATTCTCCAAGAAGCAAGAAATGCAAGACTCTCAACCCACAATTTCCCTCAATTTTAGTGTATTTCTGAATCACTAAATATATTATTGTTGGGACAGCACCCTCAGGCACAGGGTGGGATTGTTGGGATGTCCTGTGCAGGGCCAGAAGCTGGATGATCCTTGTGGGTCCCTTCCAACTCAGGATGTTCTGCAATTCTGTGTATTCAGATGTAATAATTCAAACTAAATATATTAAGGAAAAGTCTACAGTCTTTGGCAGGCTCTGCACCAAAGCATCATCTGCATCAAAGCCGCTTAGCTCTTATCAATTTCCTGAGCTATCCAGTTTAGAGACCTACCTTCAGCAGCCTGAGCTGATGTACCCCACAAAAAAGCTCTAAACACCTCTTTTTATCCATTCTAGGTGATTCAGAGCTTTTCTTTAGCAACTCCAAAAATGTCAGAAGAAAACCCCTGGCAAAACAAGGTGCACACTTTGCAGGATTGAATCATTCCAACCCTTCTACCTGGACCATTGAAATTCCATGAGTTCACACTAGAGATCACCACCAGGTAGAAGATTAGAGCAAGCAAATGGTACAGAATTGCAGAGGACAAACATGCAGCATCCTTTATCCCTGTTCCCAATTTCCAGCATTATTTTGCAAGGCAGTTTGGAAGGAGCTGAGGTCAAGCTTAAATTGCTCACCCAGAGCAGCTGTGGCTGCCCCGGGATCCCTGGAAGTGTCCAAGGACAGCTGGGAAGGAGTTTGGAGCAACCTGGGACAGTGGAAGGCGTCCCTGTCTATGGCACGGGTGGCACTGGATGAGCTTTAAGGTCCCTCCCAAACAAAGCCATTCTGTGATAATTCTGTGATTATCTGAATGACTCAGAAGACTTGAATGCAAAAATATGGATCAAACAACATTCTTGACGAGCAGAGAGCCATGGGATCTGCCAATTCTAAAATTACTTGCTTTACTGTGGGAAAATAAAAAGCACAAACATCTTTTCTACTGTTTCTCGAAAAAACCCCTACATGTGAGGATCAGTAACCCAGCAAACTACAGTTTTCAAAACAGCTGACCAGCATTTTCTAGAAACGCATTCAGAAACCAAAATTGCTCTGACTAACAGGAAGTTCTTCATTATAAATTACCTTCAGCACAGTGAGAAATGTTTGTTAGCAGCTGAGCCATGTAGTTCTAGAAGGAAAACACAGTGGGAAAATATCTCATATTGACAGCTCCAGGTGCACAAGATGTCAAACACCAGAAAAATCTTCAATAGCCTACTTCCTAAATCATTGCTTCTGCATCAGAATTCTGTATCCTGATTTTGGAATCCTTCTCTTTTTCTGCCCTGGTCTCTTTATTTTCCCTCCCTTGTTGTCACTGTGTAAAAAATGTGAAACTTTTGACCTACTTCTTTTGTCTGGTAGACTTGAACTTGTGCCTATTTACTCACAGTGATTGTTGAGATACAACCAGGTAGAAAGGAGCAGCAGAAGTAAGAGGAGAGAAGATGAAGAGCTAAGAAACAAAACCCAGCAATATTTCTTTTTCAAATATTTCCTCTCAGGAATGAAGCTGGGTCAGGGGGATCTTTATTAAGTTTCTGCCTCATCAGGCAACCTCTGGTATGCTTTTGATAAGTAAATATAAACTCTGGGATTTTGCCAAGTGATCTGTAAAAGGGGAATCCTAATATTGATGGCTGCTATTTCCTGTTAAAACATAAATAAATCAGCAGAAATCCAGACCTAGTATTTAAGTCATAAATCTCACACCAAAAGCTGCAAACACAATCACTCCATGAGGAAAAGGAAAGTTTGAGCAGAAGGGAAGCACTTTCCCAAGGTCAGAAAGGCAGGAACAGCAAGATGCAGGTTTAGAGCTGGGTCACCATTCCCCAGGCTGAGGATCTGGTGGGCAGGAAGGAGGCTGCACATCTGCACAACACAGCTGGCAGTGGTAAAGGGGAAAAAAGGACTCGGGAGCTCACCCCCAGGAGCTGGCATTGCAGAGTTTCCCCACAAGGGACTCCTTGAATGGTCTGAAGCCACAGAGAAAGGGTCTAAATGACTCAAATCTAAAGAAATGGTCAGAAACTCACTTACAGGTGTTGTTCCATAAAAGTGTTTTGTTGGTTCAGTGTTTGAACCAAAGGAAAAAATAAAATATTATCAAGGGATTATAAACATCCTACTTTAAAATTATATGTTGAGCAGCTAATTGGTAATCATTAATCTAGACTTTTGTGCTGGTTTTGAAAAATCCCAGAAGTCTGTGGGTAGGAAACACAAAGAGAACATCACAAAAGCTTTTGCTGTCAGTTATCACATAGACTGAGAATTTTCCTCTGTTCCATAGTAGCTGGTAAAGTAAATATGGATCTCATGTATGCTAACTTAAAAGTCTGATGGGAAAGTAAAGTTTTTCCTTATGTTTGGAAAAGACTAGTGGGTACTAAAAACTAAAATGAAGAACACCTTGTATGGACCTCATTTCCAAAATATGTGAAAAACGGCAAGAGCATACAAAGAAACCCCAGTTCATTTTGATGTAACAATTTAATTCCTCTAATAAGCTAAATTACTTATATTTTATCTATTACAGACTGAAGACATCTGAATTTACTGTAAGAAATCCACCTCAATATTTCCTTTTTGCATTCAGTTCCTCCTTTGGTTCATTTCTGATGACAAGCAGACTGATGGGAAGGAGAGAAACAAACACAAATACTCTTTAAAACAGCCTGTTCTGATTATGGGTGTGCTGCTTGTGACTAAGGCCCTTGACTGAAACTCAATTTCTGGATCAAATTTTGGCTCTTGCTTGGAGCTGCACAGGTCACAGAATTTATCTCAATTCCTTGAACTGAAAAATGGGGATAGATTTAATTTTATGGTGACTTCGTCAGGACAGCTTCACTTACAGTTGAAGGTATCACAGACATCTGGATGAAAAGCAGTGTCCCAGGTCTCATCACCATGTGGAATGTGCTTACTATCAGCAATGTTTATGTTCAGTTTTTAAGGAATTGTTCTCAAATTCCTGCTAGTCTTGTGCTGATTATGGACATCCCATCTTTTATGGAAAACTGAAGCAAACTGTTTGTTTTATAGCTTTTAATCAGACAGCAGGCAGCAACAACATGTGGCAATAAGCTAAAGAATCAGAATTCTTCTGGCAAGTATCTGAAATAACCCTGCACTGAGGAAAGAGACCCATTTGTAACCAGATGGCAAAGAAAAACAGGAGAAAGACATCCTGTAATGGGTATTACCTCAGCAAAACCACCCTTATCTTCAGCACAGAGCCAGCTGTGTTGCATATAACTGCAGGAGATCTCAGGGCTGAGCTCCAGCTCTGGGATTATTGATGTTGGCCTGGGATGGGAAATACACTCCTAATAAATGAAAGCTTCTGTGCTCTTCACAGATCTCTTCACTCTTTTGGAAGCTGGTGGTTTGTAGGCATTGTCAGCCACTCAGGCCCACTTCATGCGCTGCACAGAGCAGACTGAAGAGCTCTCACTGTGCTCTCAGAAACAAACCTAATTTCAGAGAAATTAAATTCCAGGGATAGCAAACAAGCAGTCAGGAGATGAAACAGGTCTAAATTAATGCCCTCCAGTGAATGTTATGAATGGGTAGGGAAAACCATGGTACTTTGCAGAATTTTATAGGCAAAGTTCCCATGAGTGTCAGATTCTGCTGCCTAAAAAGGTGTCCTGATACACCATCATTTAAGCACAGTAGGTTTGAAACTGGCAAAAATCCTCATCATTTCTCTTCTAATTTTATATGTGTACACACAAATAGGTGTGCATGGCTATCTTTCTCTTCCCTCCTCACATTAAGCAGCAGTTCTGAGCTGCAGAGGCACTTCCATTTGTGTAACCACGCTGCACATTTCAGTCCAGCACACCTGCAAGTTAACTGCTGCCTGGAGAGCCAGCCCTTGGACTGACTGGAATTTCATTTAAGACAACAATCCTGGAGTGCCCTGGCCTTCTCCTGCCTCTAAAACACACATGCTGAGCTTGAAAAAACCGCTGTAAATGGGCTGAGAGGAAATTGTAGAGTGCTCTTTGCTCCGTGCCCCGCTCCATGGCAGGATGGGAAAGGGCAGGCCGGGAAATTCCTTGGAAAATGCTACCACATGAGGCTCCTATTAAACCCTACACTGGCCATTCCAAGGCAGGGCCACTGAGGGCCAGAATGGAGAGAAAAAATTCCCAGATTTATTGCAAGGGCCACTGCAGCTCATTCCTGAGATTTCACAGCAAGGGGTCTGTCAGCATCAGAAATGCTTCATGCCTTTTTTTGGCTTTGGCATTAAAGGACTTAGGAATGGCAAGTGACACCTGATACCCATCACAAAGTCTGTGGGATACCCAGGAATTTTCAATCACTTCACCTGGCCAAGAATTTCCACAATTCTTTCCACAAAACTGGGAGAGAAAGAAACATCATTTAGAGCCTTCACCATAGGCAGGAAGTTCACTAAAATTCACAAACCTCAGCCAGGAATTCACGGATCATTTTTGGTTTAGACTATGGATTCTACATTACTATTTTTTCTTCCTTTTTTAAGAAGCCCTTAAATAGTCTTATTAAGAAATTCAACCATAGAAATATTTCAATACTGAAATAGAAATCTCCTTTCCTAAAGGTTAAAAACCCCATGTAGAACAGTGCTGTATAGTGTGCAATCCTGTTTTTATACACTGAATACCAGATTTAAATATCTGTACCAGGCCTCTAGCACTCCTGAATAATTTACTTTTCAAAACCATGAAATAAGTAAAGTTTTCACTTCCAGTTTCCCATTAAAGTAGCCATAATTTTTTCTATCAAAAAGAAAATCACAGTTATGTTGCCCACTTTTTACTCTACTTTTAAAACATGCTACAGTGGTTAAGGCAAAAGACACAATATCTTAAAGACATTTAATTTACTCAGGATTTAATGCTATTGGAAGTATTCAACAAAGCATCCCATAAACTTTGTTTTCTAGAAATCAGCTACTTTTGGAAATTTGTGTTAGAGAAAATTTTAATACAGAGTTGAAGGGTGCAGCAATGTAAGAGAATACATTTTCTGTACAAACAAATTTTACGGATTATTTGTTCTAGAGTGCTGCTGTGATAAAATTAACCTAACAGAACACTGGGGGTTTCTACCTTGCCATTAGTATGTATATGTTTTCTCATATAACTCTAAAGCAGATTTTGCAGAAAAAATTGAAATATAATCAATACAGACAGCAAAAGAGAAGATTTTGTAGTAAATGAGGGGAGTATGACGTGTGGCAGAAAGAAAGACGCAAAAGAGGACGATAGATTTTTTTCCTCTTAAGTAATTTTGTTTCTTATTTAATTTTACTTTTTGCTTTGAAAACAAATTATCTTAAAGGTGTAGTATATATCATTTATACAAAAGTGTTTTATTTAGTATTTCAAAGCAGAAGAGCCTGTAAATCTATTGCTGAGGAAAAAAAGAAAATAAAAAAGAAAAATAAATAATATTACTACAAAAGATTTTAAATGTTTTGGTTTGTTGGTTTTTTTCCCCCAGGACATATTTCATGTGTATCAACCCCACAGACCAAACCAGAGGGAAAACATAAACAAACCACGTGGAAAGTGCTCCTGGCAACAGATGAGCCCAGCAGAGATATCTCAATGTCATTGGAGGCACTTTTTGTTTTTACAACTACTTTATTTATTTTTCCTCGATAGAAAACTATTTCAAGAGTTACTAGGGGACTTCAGAACTTTATAGGAAATGGTGATCATAGGTCTCTGGTACAAATGGGACCATAGGGTTTGTAGCTCACATGAATTTCATGAGGATGAGGATTGAGCTGACACTGGAGACGATGGCAGAGATTCTGTGGGAATAAAAACATGGCCTGGCCTCTCCCATAATGTATAAAATCTATAAATTGCCACCAAAGTCTGCTTCAAAAGATGTAGAAACCTGCACACTTCTATAAAAGACGAGTCATGGAGAAACCAGTTTTACTACAAGCAGTCATTTCCAATTAATTTGTTTAGCACGTGACCTGTGTTTGGCCTCAGACCTGTGGCAAAGTTTGGAGTAAAACATTCAAACCTGAGCCTCTATTGACACAGAACATCTCCTTTTTCCCAAGAAAGATGAAGGAAAATGTATCCCATCATCATTCCAACAAAAAAAAAAAAAAATCTGATACCAAATTTGCACTGAAATATATTAAAATGTTTCACAAAAGAACACCAAAAAACCCCTACTTCCCAAACAATATACTTGAACAGGAATGGGTATAAAAATCAGGAATGTAAAAGCCTTTTTCTTTTCCTTTTTTTCAATTTTAAAAGGATTATAATGCTATTTCCTTAATCCAGAAAAAAAGGATATTAAATTGACTATTAATGTCTAATTGTTTTAAATCCTGTCAGATTCAAGTGTTTGGATTTGAAACTTTCCAAAAAAAGTACAGAACAGGATTTTAAAGCTGGCCTGGAGCTAAAAGGAGACTTACATGGCACTGAATATCCACACATCTCTCTAATGGGACTTTTTTACTGCACAATAAATCTAAAAACAGTTTGTATATGCACTGCAATAGCAGTACGACTCAAGCAGCATTAATCAAGTGTTACGGTAACCTCATTTTAAAGCACAGCCAAACATTTCTATCACTGTGCTTCACTTCTTACCAAGATCCTTTTAATAGGAAGGGTTTTAGGATGTCCCATGCACTGGCTTTCCTTATAAAAATGTCAAGCCTCAGAGTGTACCTACATACCCAGAATTCTTTCCTGTGTTTTGTGCTGTGTGCCAGAGCTGACATCATTCCTGCTGTGTTTGAACAGCTGGTGCTCACCCAACTGCAGCAGCTCAGAGGTGCAGCCTAGGCCAGGACCTCACTCTTCATAAAGAAATGGGGCATGAGGAAATGGGATGGATCTCCAAACATCCCTGTCCCTCCCCATGAGGGATTAACTTGTTCAATTAAAAGCTGCCTGCTGCTTTGCCAGTGCAGATTTCATCCCACACCTCAGAACTTCAGGGTGATATCACAGAGCTGGATTTTCAATGGCTCAAGGATGTGATACTGTGGTTTAACCCAGCAGGTAACTCAGCACTCCAGTGGGAGGGAGGCAGAATATGGGGAAAAAAAGCAAAATTTCATTTGAGAATAACATCAGGTAGTGCTCACAGAGGGTTTCACCTGAGTTAGTCTCTGGCTGTTCTGTCTTTGGGACTTTTCAGCCTTTCCAGCCCAAATGTGGATTGACTGCGTGTTCATTGTCATTGAAGTTTATAACATGGTTATAAACCAAAAAGCATTCATCCTGTTCTCGTCCCAATCCTTAAATCCACTTCTCAGTGAGGTGAAAAATACCAAGACTGAAACATCCATTAAGGAAAAGAAATGTTCCTTGGCTACCAGAGTCACATGTGTTAAGAGAAGACTCCTGTACTCAGATTTTCATAGACCTGAACCCTAAATCTTCAGAAGCCCTGGAGAACCAACATTTTCTGCTACATTAGCTTTGCTTTGGAATGTGTTGGTTTTAGCTGCATTTTGTCAAACGACATGCATATTTCTAAGGTTGTATTCTGCTCAGTTCAGAGTGGATCTGCAGAGCAGGGGCCTGAAGACAAACCAGAGAAACCTGCAGAGCTGTGCCCTGTCAGGATGCTGGGTTTCCTGCATGGAAGTGTATGTACCCTTCATCTTTTCAACTCTCCTTATCCAGTGAAATGAAATACACTCATGGAAACACAAAACACAGCTTCCTTCTACTTCTATTTGATGAAAATGAAGCTCAAGAAACCCAGAGGAAGCAAAGGACCTTGCAATGGTGTTGTAGGGAATGAATTAAAATAAAAAGCATGGTACAGATGAAGTATGCAATTCATTTTCAGCTCATAAATCCTGATTTTAAAGTGAAAAGGATACACAGAGGATGTATAAAAATTTAGTGACTACAGTCCTTCCAGTGTCAAAAACATGTGCTTACATAAAAACACACACTTCTGGGGACAAAATGTGAAGCCATTAAGTGGTAAGATGTTAGTAAATCAGCTTTGGGTCAACTCAGCCCCATTGTGCACCTGCACATGCATTTCACTGTGCTCCAACCTGTCAGCCACACCACTCACTAAATCAATCCATGATTTACTGAATGAAGGAGCTCACAGCAAGGAGTGAGTCACAATATTTATTTGAATTTCATTGACCCCTGGTGGGAATGAGGAAAGGGGTGGCACTGTCCAGTTCTGTGAGTGCAGTGTTTTCTTGTCCCATGCCAAGAAACTTTATTTTTACTGGGACAACTTCTGAGTTGGAGACAGAAATAGCAAAACCAGTATTCCTGCAGGCCACCTCCTCAAGTGAGCACTGGAGGGAGAGGAAGGAGATTTAGTTCAGCCTTGGCCATCACCAGGCAACAAAAGAATAAACACAAGGACACAGGGCCAATGCAGAATGAAATTATGTGTTCTGTGTCTTTAAATTCTGTATTGATTACTCTGCATACAAGCATATATAATGAATAAATTTGTTGCATATGAGACTGTGTGTAAAATCCAGTGAAGGTTTGTATTTTTATATATGTTTTAACATCATAGAAGATGATTAGATAGAAGAGCAGAGCTAAAGACCAAACCTTAATCCTGTCTTTCCTCTACTACAAACATGATCAAGGTGCTGGGAATCCATCTCACAGCTCTTCTGCTTGTGAAGATGAGCTTTTTCTGTTCACAGAACTGCTCCTCTGAGGTCTGTCAGCTCTGTAAACCCACTTGGGATGTCCCATCACAGCCTCCACAACTACAGAGGGCTCCTGTTGCTAAGTTTATTCTATTTTTGTTTCTTGTAGATGAGGAAAGCAGCAAATTAAGTGAGTTATAGTAGGAAATGGGATGTATTTATTTTCCTTCAGGGCAATCAGCAAAACAAATGTGGCGTTAATTACCTCTAAATATTCCTGCATAGCAAAAAAACCCAAAATAAAATATATCTGTTGACTGAGCTCTAACATATCTTGGTGCAATGTTGACTTTTCAATTAGCCCTTAAAAGAGTGAATTAGTTTGTTTTTTTTTTTTTTTGATACATGGCCCATAATAGTTCAGATCCTGCGCTGGCCTGGAAACCAAACTTAATTATCTGCTTAAAATCTTAATATTTAATTGAAAATCCCTGACCTGGGAACATTTTCCAGGATTTGCAGGGTCTGAATTGCTGCCTGGGTAATTCCAGTTTTAGCACCTGTGTCCATTTGAGCACACTGAGGCCTTTGGGTTGTGTCATGCTGCTGCAATGTTTTGGTAAGTGATGTTGAAAACTTATCAAGATGAATTACTCTTCTTTGGACACATTACCACCAAAATGGCCCAGCATTATGAGCAGCACTGCTGCACGGCCATGTGCAGAACTCTGCTCACTTGACAAATGGGCTTTAATAACCTTAACAAGAATGTAAAAGTCCTCACAGCTGGTGCTGAGATGAGATCAGCACCTAACTCAGCTCAGGTGACCACTGGTCCCTGCTCCCTGCAGTAAAACCATCCAGGTTTCCAGGACGAGTGGGATCACAGAAACACAGAACATCC
Organism: Zonotrichia leucophrys gambelii; assembly: GCF_028769735.1. Classification (NCBI taxonomy): domain Eukaryota; kingdom Metazoa; phylum Chordata; class Aves; order Passeriformes; family Passerellidae; genus Zonotrichia; species Zonotrichia leucophrys. The sequence continues at coordinate 112,830,886 of NC_088169.1, forward strand.
TGAGCTGGAAGGGACCCACAGGGGTCAGTTCCAACCCCTGTCCCTGCACAGACACCCCAAATCCCACCCTGGGCATCCCTGGGAGCTCCTGAGCTCTGTGCCCATTCCCTGGGCAGTGCCAGCACCTCTGGGGATGAACCTTTCCCTAAATCCAGCCTGACCCTGCCCTGGCACAGCTCCAGCTGTTCCCTGGGTGCTGCCCCTGTCCCAGAGAGCAGTGCCTGCCCCTCCTCTTCCTCTCACAAGGAAGATGTGGAGTACTGGGGCTGTTCTGTGAGAGCTGTCAGTCAGGTGCTGTTTTCCTGAGCACTGCAGGATCTATCAGCAAGACTAAAGATCATGAGAACTTCATTTGGCCTACTTCAGGTTTCTTAGTTTTTTTGTTTGGTTTTTGTTCGTTTTTTTTGTTGTTGTTTTTTTGGTTTTGTTTTGGTTTATTTTCAGATTCTAAAGTTCTTTACATGGTTCACCATATAAAGAACAAAACAATTCCTGTTGTGTTCCAGTGTGGCTGCAAGTTTGGCAATCTGGAGGTTGGTTCTGCCCACTCGTGCAGCTGGAATGACAGGCCCCAGTCCTGAGCCACTGATGTTATCAGAGTTAATAAGCACAAGATTTTATTTCTCTCCTGCAACTGATCACAGTCAGATTGGCAAGTTTGCTCTTAGAGGTTCCTTTTCTGAATTCTTTCTGTGCAGTATTTTCTAGCAGTTTGGAAGTTTTAATTTTTAATTTTTTTAAGAGACATATATTTCTGACTGCTAAATAAAAGTGTGGTGACTGAAAGTTGGTCTCATCCTTGCCTCATGTATTGATTTTATGAATCACGTGAGGGATGTCTATTGCCATTAACTCACAGCTAAGCATGCTTTCTTTCAGCATTTAAAATAAAAAGCTCATATGGACTCTTGCAACAATTATTCAACTTCTTAATAAAAATTGGACTCAGGGAAACCACAGTAACAAAAAACCACCCTAAAACATACAAGCAAAGAATGAAAGGTCATTAATGATTTCTTCATGGCCATCTCTGTTCCAGAACAGTTCAACTGCTGTCAGAGAAGGGAATAATGTCTGGAAGTTTCCTGTTCTGAATCAGGCCACAGCAACTGCAAGCCAAACTACACTTGCTGGGAACACCCTTCCAGACAGGAAGGATCTTGGCTAATGAATGCATCTGGGAGATATGGGTCTAATAAACTTGGCACATGTTTGCTCTAGCTTGAAAAAAAAATAGCAGGAGTAGGGATCTGGAAAAGTGTAGTTAGGAAAAGCCTGTCAGTGCTATGCACTTAACAAGGTTTTATGACTGTTACCACATTTTCTCTACTCTATGGAACTGAATCTTATGACACATTCCTCAAATAAAAGTGTTTTACTTGGGAAAGAAATGAAAATTCAGGATTTAGTCACCAAAACAGATCTAGACTTTGATATCTGGATTCAACTATCTGCAAAACTTTGTTGCTATGATCAGTGTTTGAGGGTGCAACTTAGAAACCAACCTGTCAGAAATTATTATTAATATTAAGCCACAGTATGTAACACAGAGTAAGAATGACAGAACTATTTAGGGAACCAATCACACACAGCAGAAAATACAAATTGGACCCATACATTTTCTAACCAGTGCATCCTGCACTAATCTTTTTCACAGAACATTGAATATCCCATCCATGAATGAGGAAAGAAGAGTTGAGACAGTAACAGTTCTCTGATGGGCTTCACAATCTCACTGTATGCCCAGAGTTGTGGGCTTGTGTTGTACAGAATTGCACTGCTGGAGACCAGTTCTTTCTTTTTCCGACTGCTTTTCCATGGATGTATGTTTTTAGAGCCATGGATGATCCCTAGGATGATTCTATAATTCTACAGCAAGCAAAGAGAGGGAGAGGATCTCATTTGAGCTGACCAAGCTGAGGAAAAACACCCTCACAAAAGAGCATCAGCTTCACAGTGACCATCATAAAGTGAATTTAGGGAATGGACAGGATCCCATTCTTCTCCAGGGACTTTCACAGCCCAGGCCTGCTGTGAAAGTAGTAAATTAAAGTAGTAACGAAATGTCCGGCCAGGTTCTTCCCTCCCAATTCCACCTGGGCCTGCACACCCTGATCCCATCCAGAGCTTTGGAAGGAAATGTCTCCCAGTTATCACACGTTTCCTCTCTGAGCCTGCATCTCCTATATTCCGATTTTCTCCACTTCATCACACTTCCCAGTAGTTAATCCCCACAGAAAACCAGAAGCTGTTGTCCCTCATGGTGTGCTTCTCTAAAATACCACAAATATTTCCTATCAAAGCAGCCCCAAATTCTCGGGTGCTCTAAGATAGCTTTGGTTTATAAGCCAAGCATCATGTTACCCCACACTTTCACATCCATCACAAGCAGCTGTCAGTACAGCCTGAGCTGTGCTCTTCTTTAATGTTACTAGGTTTTTACTGGAATGGGGAAAACTGCTGATTTTTACAACATGAGGGTGAAAATGGTACGGCTGAGACTGCAATAAGGATGACATTGTAGATCTAAGTGCTTTTCATTTTTTGGAAAGAAAGAAAACTAAAGAAACCCCTCCTTAAATTCATGTTGATAAGATGAACTTGTCTGGTCTACACAAGTGAACAAAAGATGGAAAAATAATGAAAACGAAATAGCAAATTCTCATTAATTTGAAAATTTAGGGCTGAAGAGGCAGCAGATGACCTCCCTTTGCCTAAAAAACAAAGTGTCCCTTCAAATCCACCTCTAAGCTGAACGTTTTCAAACAATAATTGATAATTGCCATTGTGATAATTGCCATTGTTAGACTCTGAAGAACATATTCTTATTCATACCAGGCTGATAAGCAGATTTCAATTTGGCAATTGAGAACATCTCTAGCTAAACTATAACAAAAAATCTGTCAGTTCGATATCCTTCAAAAATGGAGAACATTTACACATATATACGTATATATTGATGTATAATACTGATTTCAACTCAGGATAAGCTAGATAAAATGTCTCAGAAGTTGCTTTAGTGAAGATTTTTATGATTTCATAAAACAGAGCTCACTGCGAGACATGGAGAATCCTTAAACACTCCAATATAACTTCAGCTGTTTTTTATATATATAGATAGCTAGATATTATGGATACATGTAAACCCATATATATGCATGAAACATCAGATCTGATTACACCTAATAATTTATAGTCTTCCTCTAAATGACAAGTCCATTTAAACACCTAAACCTAGGAATAATGCAGTTTTCAAACACATTCATATACTTTTTATGATGAACTAGTTTCCAATCAAAGGCAAGAGCTCCCTCTAGACAACAGCTGGGGAATTTTTTCCAGCCTGTGTTTTAAGTGAACTTTGAAGAAAACAAAACAAAAGTAATGGATGTGGGAAGCCATTCTTGTAAGAAATAGGGGACTCTGCCCCTAGGACTTACATTGTGAAAGAATCAATGGTTTGGGGAAGAAAAAAAAATCAGCACGTTCGGCATTTTGAAGTTAGTTTTATCATATTACATGGAATTTTACAGGTCTTCTCCCAAAACTAAGAGCTCCTTACTCCTTTTCCCTCAGATTTCAGCCCAGAATTAGAACTGCTCAGGTCCCTCCCCAGGATTTCCCTCTGCTTAGCACTGAAATGTTCAGGTTGGAAAGCAGAGATTGGTTTGGGGGGTATCATGCCAGTGTCACAGTGACAGAATCTGCCCTTCAGGAGGCAAAGGGCAGAAATGGGCCTATATTTTCTAAACAGGCAGAGACTAGAAGAAACAAGGCACAAGGTTTAAATTACCTGGGGCAGCAGTTTTGGAGCAACCTCAGTTTGTTTCACCTGAATTTAAAGACTTCCAGCTGTGCCAGGAATTGCCTGGATGAAGCTGCCTCAGTGCAAAGGAATGGTTTTTGTGTCCCATCCCTCAGGACTCTCCTGTATTGGATCCCACACAAACATCTTTGTGTCCACATCTCTGTACCAACATCACATCCTAATGATTTCCTACAGTTTCCAGAATCTTTCTGAGGAAACACTTTCTCTGCATGAATGCAGTGTTAAGCCCTAATTAGAAATTAGATTTTCTTCTCCAGGACATTGCCCGCATTTTGAGCTCTTAATGGCACCCAGTGTGTTTGCACTTTTATGAGGAACATCGTCCATCAGCTGTTGGATTCCTTTCTCTTTTTTAAATACCTTCACTATTCTCCACAAAAATAGGATTGGAGATGTGCCTGCAAATTCTAAAGAGGAAGAGTATAAGGCTCAGTCAAACTCAGTTGAGCAGATCTGTGTTCTCCAACCTGGTCCTTCCATCTTTGATAACTAAACCTTGCTCTGTACCAGTGATATTAACTTAATAAACCACCTCATTCCACTTTTGCTGAAGATATCAAATATGTCAAATCCTCAAAGATGTTTAGTACTTTATTTTGGACTGAACATCAAACTACTCCTTTTTGAGAATGTGGAAAGTATTTCCTAAAACTACTCTACGTCCAGAAATAGCATTTTTTGTATGTGATATTCCTTATTATTTGCATTTTGGTTTGCACAACTGAGCAAGTTCCAGTAAACTCTTCAGTGCTGACATACAAAACAGAAAAGAAATACTAATATCAACTTACAAGCTGGTTTGAGGGAATTCTAGACAACAATTAAAGTATCCATCACTGATATTTTCACATAGTGATTTGCATGTCTACATCAAAGCTGAGGAAATCAGAGTGATTTGAAGAAGTTTTTCTCTTCAGTAAAGTAGTTTGGTTCTGATCACTGAATAGATTTAGCTTTTTCCAGTTAGGCTGCCTCTAAGCCATATATTTATCTATCTCAATAATGTGTAAAACACAAACATTTCTCACCATCTTTACAGAGTACTTTTGCAGTTCCTTCTACCAAAAAGGAAACTCTAGGATAAGGATGAGATTTCTGTTCATGAGCAGAAATAAATCTTCACTTCATCTGACTGTTTTCTAAATATTGAAATCAAAATGGCTTCATATTGCTGCCAAAAATTTTGCCCACCAAAATTTTACCCATTTTGTGTTAATGACTGTCAACCTTTTTCCATGTTTATGGCCTTAATTTACAGCAAAATATTTCCCCACCACCACCCCTTCCAGTTCAGCTACAGAGGAAGAGTTACGGCTGTAGAGGGTATTTGGGGCCCTGTTTATGATCCCTAGAAGACCCTAAACTGCAAAACACTGCACTGGGAATGTTCACTGCAAGCACTTAAATGAGCAAGTAAAAATAAAGGGTTCAAGGGAATCCTCATAGACCTTTAAGACATGATTTTCCAGCTGAAGCACATGGAGTTGGGCACCTCTGCATTGCACAAAAGCAAACTGTACACAGAAATTAAACCCTTTTAGCTAGTGAAAAATTCTTAATTTGCTGAGCTCAGAGAAAGGATTGGCAAAAAACCCCAGAAGCACAAGGAGATGGTTCTGGTTAACAGACAGCAGGAGTGCACTGACACGCAAGCCAGCAATTACAACCCAAAATATCCACATGCCTGCCAAAAAATGATGTCAGGCTTTGGTGTTTGGTACATATCAAAATACCCCTGCTACCAGAAACACAGGCACGTATGTGTGAGCTGTAGATGAATTTCCCAACTTAATAGGGCCACACACCTTGAAAGTGGGTAAATGAATGGTCAGCATCACAGCATACATTTAAGTGCAGTAAGATTCTGTTTAAAATGTTGAATGTAGATTAGACTTTGGCCTTTTTATTTGCTTTTACACACCTGGAAAAGATTAATAAGCATTTAGTTTCCATTTTGTGGAAAAAAAGATCCTCCTACTTCAAGTAAAGAGTTTATAACCAATTATGTAGAATAGAAACTACTTTTAACAATACAGCTTCATGAACAAGACACATCCCTTTAGTTATGCACAGAGTTTAAGGGGATGGGATTTCCCTCAGTATAAATAATGTTAGGAGGCTAAAAAGATTTTAAAATATGAGGAACCATCAAGACATTGTTTCTAGAGGTTCCCTGAGACACTACACAAACTGGGGTTTTAAAAATTCTGTGGGTATTCTTCCTCTTCCCAAGTAAGGTCTCAGCTCTCATTTGCTTTTTCCTAAATGTTCTGAAAAAGGCTGGCTCTAAACCTTCCTATCTTAACGCTCCTGAATTGATATCAGAGCTTAAAACCCAGAAATTTCCCTAATATGGTTTTGATAGCATAGGCCCATAGCATAGGAATCCTTTAATCACTGAAATCTTTCTGTACATTTAAAAGGAATTTAAATGTACATTCACCCAGGTCTCATAAGCAAATCCAAGTAGTCTCTTCACAGGCAATTTCAGCTGCCTCGATGGAGAGATAACAGAATGGGGAGGTAGGAATCAGCTCATTCACGAGACAATGGGCTGCAGACGTAAGACAAACACTAACCCAAAGTGCAGCAACGTAGTGGAAAGTCATAATAGATCCTGAATAACTTCCTTTTCCTCCCACACATCCAGGAGCTGAGAAAATATTGAGGGAAAGATGAGAAAATTCAGAGTCATTTCTCTTGAGCGTGGAGCCAAGCCTGTCTGCCCCTTGTCTCCCTCCTCCCAGTGGAAAAAAGCTCTGTGACCATCTCCTCTGCACAACTGGGGAGCATGAATCACTGCTCTTGAATAATTCCCCTACCCAGACGTTTCTAAAAGGTTGCCAGCTTTGTGATTCTTTTACTGCCCTGCCTCCAGCGATTCCTGTACCTGTGAGAGAGAAGGAAACAACTGTGCTGCATCTGCAGGTGACTTATACAAGAGTCAGAGCTTAGCTGGGAAAATAAGGCAGCCCATTCCTGCACGGTTTGTGCAGTCATTTAGGATCCCAACCAGCTAGCTCTGCAGCTTCCTGCAGAAAAGGAAGCAAATTATCCCCTAGTCTGGCACAGACTGGGTTTTATGGAGGGTAAACTCACAAACAAGGAAAGAAGAGACTCTACCTTCCTTCACCACCTGTCCCTGTTGTGTTTGTACTCCTTGTTGAAACATTGCATCTCACAGTGTACTCACCACCTGGCTGTGTTGCAAGCCCCATAAAGTAATAAAAAATGTGGTTTTCAGAAACAGAATACTGACTTTCAAACACAGGATGGTGACACAAATTTCAAAAATAGGACTGTCCCTTTTTCAAAGCCCTTGACTGAGCATCTTTTTCCTACAAGGTTTTGTAGGCAGTGACACCACTGAGCTAAGAATGGAAATACCCACAATAGTGGTTACAGCTGTGCAAGTCCTTCCCAATCCCATTCACATGGAAATCTGCTGTCTTTCTGGGGAATGAGCCTCATTCACACTCCTCAAGACACGAGTAAAGAGGGACCCCTTGGTGAAGGGTCACCTCATCCTGAGAACTGCTATGACATCCTTTGTGCACGATTCTGCCAGAAAAAGAGGAAGAAGTGGAGTTCAAACCATCTAGGGAAGAGAAAACTGCGGGAAACACCAAAGATTTTTGGTCAGCTCCTCAGAAAATGGTTGAGCAGCCTTTGAACTGTGGATTTGTATTTGGGGTGTGCTCAAATACACTTCACTGGAACACGCTGAATTCACAATACATCCTTATGAAATCTGAGCTTCTAAAAACTGGTGAAGGTCATGCAGATTTTCCCAGGGAGCTTTTGTTCTGTCTCAGGAAAGGGAATATCCTTTCCACCCTCAATGTGCTGTACCTACATCCGACATCCTGCCCTCATAAAAAAAGCCCAGAGTGGGGAAAGACTACACCTAGAGTAGGAAATGAAATCATGCCCAGGCATATTCCTGGGCATTGGTGATGTGTTCATGGAATTAAACTGCAGGACCAGTCAGTGACTTTTTGGCCTTCACTCTCCCAAAGGACTCCTGGTTTAGGCAGGGCACACTGAAAAGATCAAAAGCTCAATGAAATCAGCTTTTTCCATTCCAGAAACTTCATTGCTGTGCACAATTTCATGTGTAGGTCAAATATGCCCACAGTTGTAAATCCTGTGTTATTACCTTTACATGACAGGTGGGAAATTGATAATCTAAAAGACAGATTATCAGGGAACATTTCACCCTGAAATAGCCCTGTAAATCTAACAGGCTGCCCAAGCCTGGACAGGAAGGAAAGTGATGAAGCAGGTTATTGGACAAGGATGTCCTGAGTGCCTGATTGTCACTATGATCAATGGATTGTCCTCCCTTCCCTTCAGTGTCACTGCCTTGATGCTGTGCAAAAAGTTTAAACTATGCACAGACTATGCAAACAAATGAAAAGAGACAAATCCAGTAAGAATTGAAAATCAAGATGTGTGCTTCTGAAAAACACATGCTCTTGTGTTTGATTATGCTAATTATAATGCGAATCAGAATGTAGGTTATTTAAACCCTTCACAGGAGTGACAGCAAAGGTATTTGGTTAGTGCAGCTAAGGCAAACAACAATAATAATTGAAGAAATACCTTGTACACCTGCTGATCTCACATACCAGATGTCCTGCCTTTCATATAATGGAAAATAAAAATGCAGGTTTAACACTGTCATATTTCTCAGATAATCTCAAGTCTACAAAATACAAAGGTTAACGATGGGTAAAAACCAGCATCAGACTATTCTGCATTCCCAAAATTTTAGATAATGACAATTTATAGTGAGTTAGAAAGAACTAGAGAGCACAGTAAGATTTTTTCTTAACGAAACACTAATCTGCTGGCTTGGAGGATCTGGATATCTCTCCACAGGGAATATCCGAAGGAACAATAGGGAAAATGTGAATTTGCTATCAAGTGCAGTTATCCAGGGAGCTGCACAACATCACATTGCCATGCAGCACCTAGGAGGAGGGGACTGCCAGAACAGCAAACTGAGCCTCGCTCAGCTTTGGAACAACACAAGATTTCATGTTTGACAGTTTCTTTGGCAATTTAGGGATGTTAGGCAAAGATATCCTTTGAACAAGAATGTTTAGAGCATGTACACATCAGGATCTAGTGTTTGCAATCCTAATTTCACATAGATCAAGAAACAAATCTAGAAAATTTCCAGTATGTACTAAAATTTCCTGGCAAATTGCTATTGAAAGTGCCGAGGAGCAATGATAGAACGATCCCAATGAAATGCTTTAATCCTATATTTCATCTGTATTTCCTACACATTTACTTTTGAATTTTAATAATTCAAAATTGTAATTCAGTACAACAGAGGGGAGAAATACACTTGAAAATAGTCCATACGAACAGATATACAGCAGACGTTTTGGGCTTTAATATTATCAAGACCTGCCAAAATTACCAGGCACGTGGGGTTTATTTCTGAACAGCAAAGACAGCTTCAGGAATTTTAAAGCCATTCTGAAGGGCTGAAAAATGCAAATCCATGAAGAAGTGAAGTATCAACGTTGTTTGATCAAAAGGAATTGGTGCCAGAAAGTTCAACACTCACAGAAAACATGCTCATCTCAGCCTTCATAACAAGGCAAAGTGGATTCTAGAAAGAGGGATGATGGAGAAAGGAGATAATTTGCTCAATTTCCCCTCTTGCTTTCTGCACTCTGACTTTTACCAGTGCCACCCTTTGCAATCTTGGCAGATATGCACTCTGAAAGTTCCTCTGTGCCCCCTCAAGGCAAAAATAAAATTAAACTGAGAATGAAATCTCTCTGAAATCAAGAGGGCTGTTTCTATTTAAGTTGACAGCTGGTGAGTAGCAGCATGGCTATCACATCTTGATCATGATAACTTAGTTTTTACTATGCAAGTCCCACAAATACAGCTAGATTTTATAGTTTATTACTTGATTAACCATCTAAACTTCTCAATTTATCTTATTTTCTATCAGAGTACATTGTAGTCCAAGGTCCAAGCCTTTGTTATCCAAATTTCTGCACGGCTCAAAATGTAGTCATATCACTACAAGGTATTTATAGAATTTTACTCATTCAAAGCTGAATTCCCCTTACACTTCTGGTGCTCTGCTGCCTCATTTCACAATTCTCACCAGCCTGTGAGTCTCCTGGTGGATTATTGATTTTGCTATTTCTGGGGAGAGTTTTGCTGGGGAGAGAGATTCTTCTAACTTAATATTTAAAATAACATGGGTCATTTTTATGATCCTTCAACCAATTCTGCAGCGTTGAACTAGTTAATTTTAATGGCTCTTTTAAAATGGCATTTTTCATTACTCCCAGTGTCTCTCTCATGTAGTATTATTTATTCTAAGCAATATTTACTTAAACTCTTGCCATTAGATATCTTGTAAACATGGACAGAACACTTGTTACTCATCTCACATGAATTTAAAAATAAGGATTTAAATTAAACAGCTATTTAAATAATATTAGATGAATCCAGGAACATCTTCCAAGTACTCTATGGACAAACATATTTATAAGGTGAAAGCTGGAGAGCACAATGCACCTCTTACAGCCAAAAATTCTATCTCAAACCAGATGAAGGAACCTCATTCATAAGCAAATAATCTTTTTATTGCCATAGTTAAGAATTGTGTCTCCCCAGTTTACAGTCAAGAGCCCCAGAGCTGCACTGCTCTATTTTGGTCCTCTCCCACTTCTTTTTGATTTTAGATGCTCTCATGGTTCAATCACTCCTGTTATATTCAGCGCTCCTTTGACTATTATGTTGGTTTTTTGCTGTAGCTGTGACTTATTACTCCTGGCTGCAAGCCAGGAAGGGATGGAAGATGCAGAGGTGGAACTTTTTGATATTGCTGGTATGGCTGAACAGACTTCCTGAGGGCCAGGCACAGACCTAGGAGCTGACTGGGTTTTTAAAGAAAATGCTGTGTTAATATTATTCTCTTAAAGATTCTCTCTTACAATCCATACAATTTTTGATCTTTTAATATCTATATGGATATAATACACCTGTCACTTTGTACCTTTAATACACAGAAATTATACTAAATATTAATTCTATAGTATTCCTTATTCTTTCAAAAACCTACACAGGTCAAAGTCACCCCTACAGACACTACTTATTATTTCCAGTCTGTTATTTTGATGGCTAAACTGATTTCCCAATTGATCCCCCTCAAAGGACAAACCAAAAAATCATAAACCCCAGAAGACAGAATTTGAAGATTGAAGAGCAATAGAATTGGACATTTATGAAGTGATTCATGGTGTCTTCAAATGGGCAGATCACAAAATCAGAACCTTATGGTTTCACTCAGAGCTTTGGATTCATATTAAGAGGTATTCATATTTATAGATATTCACATTATATGGACATAACTCTTACAGAAATCCAAATGGCACAGCCTTTCCAAAACCTCAGAGCACTAATCCAGGAACATGTTATAAAAAACAACTTGACCTGAATTTCCCTTGGAGAATTCAGCTTTTGTTTATGCCTCTGATTCTTTGCCTTTTGAACTGGTATTAGTAAACATACTGGACGCTTTTGAAGGCTTTTCAGATTTTCCTCCTTTCCTTGACAGCATCTCAGACTGGAGAAGGTTGAAAGGCACCTCTGGAGACCTTCTCCCAGCAGAAAAGATCTCCAGGCCTGTTTCCCATTTGCCTTTTAATACCTCCACAAAATGCAAACTCCAGTAGTTCTCTGGGGAATCTCTTGGAGTGTTTGTCCTCTCTTACAGTAAAATGGTTCTTGGCTGTGTTCAGAGGGAATTTCTGGGCTTTAATTTGCATCCATTGCCTCGTTTATCCCTGCCTCTGGCAGGGCTGAGGTCTCATTCCCATGTTAACCCCCATACAGAATATAATTTTTGTGCTCTTTCCTAGGTTCATTCCTCTAAGCCAACACGTACTGGGAGGACCAGAAGTGAACACTTGACTCCAGGTAACTCTTTTCACTGGAACAATAATTCTGTTGGGAGCAGCTCCTGGTCCTGATAAGGTTATTTTAATTCTTTGTATTCCAGTGTAACCAACGGTCCTGACCGGATCACTGTTGCTCAAAGGGAAAAAACCTGAGGAATCTTAATTTAGTAGCTCGACATTCTTATTCTGCATCAAGATCCCAATGTTCAATTCCCAACTTGCAAGTGTAGGCAAAATATGCTTTTATCTATAGAAAAATAGGGTGTAGTCTGGAGAAGCTGAGTAATTCACTGATGATCAGTCTTGGCTACAGTGATGAATATTTATTGTTTTCCCTTAACTGTTTTTAAAAAATCTCCTCCTTGCTTTTGATGATTTAGATCTAAAAAGAACTCAACTGCTTTCACTTCACTTATTAATGATAGACAACAATTGTTTCAAAAATTATTCTACTGCTTTACTCAGTTCTGAGATTATGGGCACCCTGTTCATACACCTCCAAAAATTCCCCCTTTCTCATTAGGAGTTTTCACATGACTAAAATAAAGTACTGGTGAATCAGAGCTCCTCTCCTCTGTCTGCACAGTTTTTGATATACTCAGTCTATACAGAAAGCATTTTAATTATGAAGTTTAAGTCCTGCCTTTCCAGAATTCACTGCTCACTCAGGTGCTTGTGGTTCTTAATATATACTTGTTAAATTAATTTGTTTTCCACAGAGATAAAACACTTCCATATTTCCATCATGTTTAGATAAAGAGTTTTCCACTAAGAACTCTGCAGAATAGTAGGGCTGGTTTTGACAGTGCCCTTTTAAAATCCTCACCTAGACACAGGTCCCTCACAGAATCTGTATTCTAAAAGCAGAATTAAAACTGCTGTTTCCTATCTCACCTGATACC